>NC_091454.1:191636181-191940824 GCF_027789765.1 Dendropsophus ebraccatus | reverse complement strand
TTTAAAAGGTTTTAATTTTTTAAAAGTCATCAAATAAAATAAAAAGTTATACAAGTTACATATCATTGTAATTCTACTGATGTGAGGAACATATAGAACATGTCAGTTTTACCATAGGGCGAACGGCGTAAACACGAAACTCCCTGAAATGAAAACAAATTCCTTTTTTTTTTTCAATTTGACAGCGCAAATAATTTTTTTTTCAGTTTCGCAGCATATTTTATGAGAAAATAAAGTCTATCATTGCAAAGTACAATTGGTGTCGCAAAAAATAAGGGCTCTTATGGGTCTCTAGGTAAAAAAAATGCAGGCGCTATGGCCTTTTAAACGTAAAGTGGAAAAAACAAAAGCGCAAAAACGAAAATTGGCTTTGACCTTAAGGGGTTAAGATCACAAACACACAGCTCCTTAACTAGTTTCGTCCAAACATGGACGTCATCAGAAGGTGGTCCTCTGACGTCTGTTGCTGTTGCTTAATTACTTTTAGTTACTTTTAGTTAAGTTTGTTATAACCTGGAATTGCTGTGACATTGGATCCAAGCATGTTTTTATATGGTTGTCACAGTTTTTAAATCCTTAACTTTTTTTAAATAGAAAAGCATGCAAATGAACAAATGCAAAATTAATATTTTTTCTTCCTCCAGATAATATCGCAAATGCAGGTGACAATGTTGCATATTAAAGTGACGAGAAAGCTATTTAAGGTTATGTTCTCACAATGTAAAAATAATGGCAAATAACAGCCCTTTATTTCTTCAAAAACAGTATTACCCCTGTCCTCAGCTTGTGTGTGGTACAGCAGCTCAGTTCAATTTAGGCCAATGAAGTTGAGTAGTGCTTTTTTTATTTGTTTATTTTTATTTAAAAAAGCAGTTATGTTCTTCTAATCCTGGATACCTACTTTAAAAAGGAACCTGCCAAAACAACTATCTAAGCTACTGCCATTATGTTATACAGCAGAAGGAGCTGAGCGGATTGATATGTAACTTTATGGGAAAGGATTCAGTATAACTTGTAATTTATTGATTGAAATCTCTGATGTTTCTATGCTAAAGAGTCCAGTCCATTGAGTGACACCGCCCACTGGACTCTAACCACAGAATGATCAGGGATTTCAATCAACATTTTACAAGTTATACTGTATCTTTTCCCACAATGATATATACAGTTCTTCCTGTTCTATAACAGGATGGTGTGTATCTGCAGCATGAATAGACATTTGGTGCATTCACAGTCCGCACCAAAGGGTCAGTTAATTTGTAGATTCCATACGATTTTTTTTTCTTAAAATCTCACAAATTCACATTCATGGTATTGTAATATACTGTCGATTTTCTGCAGTCAAACTCACTGTGCAAAATCTGCAATGTATCCAACCTGTGTAAGGCTATGTTCCCACATGTGAAAATTATGGCCGTGTATTGGTAGTAAAGGCCGCAAATTATGTTCGTGAACATTGCTTGCTCCCATCATTACTTATAGACATCTGTTATTTGGTGCTGTCAAACATTTTGATCATTTCTGGTATGGACCCCTCACCAATCAGAACCGAGAGAAGGCTAACAGAGTCAAGGTAAAGCTGTATGTTCTGCTGCACACAAGCATCTTCAGAGAAAACAAGATTCTATTTATGATAAAGAGACTCCGTGATTCCTCATCCCGCACCAACACAGTACACACAATCCTTGGGACCTTTTTCCTTTCTGTGGGTGGCAGTACCGATAGTCCGGGTGGGTCATTACTCCACTCCGGACCACTGTGACAACAGCCCAAGGGACCCCGCAACAGCCTGGCAGGTCAGTGACCACAGGGAACAAGGTGTATCCGGCCCTTTAAAATAAAAGCAGGTTTACCATCATACCTGTGTGCCCAACCGACACTGGCGTCACAACACAACACCCTAGGGTCTGGCTACATCTCGGCCAACCATCACAGGATTGGCGTCACACTTCACCATCTAGCAAGTGCATCACATGCATATTATTGTTGGTTCCAGTAAGCTAAGGAATAGCTCACAGTAGTATGGCCACTTCATTGAGCCATTACCATGGTATGGCATCATAACAGTGCCCTCTCTCCTGGTATGGTCTCCTGTGTTATTATGTCAAAGTAACCAATGCCAAGTATATTATATAACTATTATAACCATACCTCCCAACTTTTCCAAAGAGCAAAGAGGGACATGTGCGCTGCGGTCCCCATAGCCACGCCCCCATAGCAACCCTCCATAGCCACGCCCCTACAGTCACCACATGCTGCTGACTGAATAGTGCCCTATACAGTATCCAATCCCGGCAAAAATGCCCTATATAGTATCCAATCCCCCATTATAGTGCCCCACATAGTGTCCAATCCCCCACATAGTGCCCCACATAGAATCCATTCCCCCACATAGTGCCCCACATAGAATCCAATCCCCCACACAGTGCCCCACATAGTATCCAATGCCCCCATATAGTGCCCCACATAGTATCCAATGCCCCATATAGTGCCCCACATAGTAGCCAATGCCCCCATATAGAGCCCCACATAGTAGCCAATTCCCCCATATAGTGCCCCACATAGTAGCCAATGCCCCCATATAGTGCCCCACATAGTAGCCAATCCCCATATAGTGCCCCACATAGTAGCCAATCCCTCCATATAGTGCCCCACATAGTAGCCAATCCCCCATAGAGTGCCCCACATAGTAGCCAAACCCCCATAGAGTGCCCACATAGTAGCCAATGCCCCCATATATGCCCCACATAGTAGCCAATCCCCATATAGTGCCCCACATAGTAGCCAATCCCCTATATAGTGCCCCACATAGTAGCCAAACCCCCATAGAGTGCCCACATAGTAGCCAATGCCCCCATATATGCCCCACATAGTAGCCAATGCCCCCATATATGCCCCACATAGTATCCAATCCCCCATATAGTGCCCCACATAGTAGCCAATCCCCATATAGTGCCCCACAGAGTAGCCAATGCCCCCATATAGTGCCCCACATAGTAGCCAATGCCCCCATATAGTGCCCCACATAGTAGCCAATGCCCCCAAATATGCCCCATAGTAGCCAATGCCCCTTATATGCCCCACATAGTAGCCAATCCCCCCATATAGTGCCCCACATAGTAGCCAAACCCCCATAGAGTGCCCACATAGTAGCCAATGCCCCCCATATATGCCCCACATAGTAGCCAATCCCCATATAGCGCCCCACATAGTAGCCAATCCCCCATATAGTGCCCCACATAGTAGCCAAACCCCCATAGAGTGCCCACATAGTAGCCAATGCCCCCATATATGCCCCACATAGTAGCCAATGCCCCCATATATGCCCCACATAGTATCGAATCTCCCATATAGTGCCCCACATAGTAGCCAATCCCCATATAGTGCCCCACATAGTAGCCAATGCCCCCATATAGTGCCCCACATAGTAGCCAATGCCCCCATATAGTGCCCCACATAGTAGCCAATGCCACTATATAGTGCCCCACATAGTAGCCAATGCCCCCAAATATGCCGCATAGTAGCCAATGCCCCCCATAGTAGCCAATCCCCCATATAGTGCCCCACATATAGCCAATCCCCATATAGTGCCCCACATAGTTGCCAATGCCCCCATATATGCCCCACATAGTAGCCAATGCCCCCCATATAGTGCCCCACATAGTAGCCAATACCCCCATATATGCCCCACATAGTAGCCAATGCTCCCATATATGCCCCACATATTATCCAATCCCCCATATAGCCCCACATAGTAGCCAATCCCCCCATTTGTGTGGCCCCAGCGAAAAAAAACAATAAACCAGTAACTCACCTGTCTTCCGTTCCCAGCAGCTCCTCTCCCGGCAGAGCGCGCACTCCCGTCATCCTCCGGGGCGGGCAGCGGGGTATACAGACACTGGCTGTGCCGGAAGTAATTCCTGATAGAGGCTGCAGGTCACTTCCGGCACAGTCAGTGTCTGTATACCCCGCTGCCCGCCCCGGAGGATGACGGGAGTACGCACTCTGCCAGGAGAGGAGCTGCTGGGTCCGGCGGACAGGTGAGTTACTGGTTTATTGGTTTTTTTCGCTGGGGCCACATATAATGTGGGACACGGGGGGCCGTTCCGGGACCGCGGAACAGCACCCCGAAAACGGGACTGTCCCACGGAATCCGGGACAGTTGGGAGGTATGATTATAACTACTATAACTATGTTTCTAGAGCTTTCTATGTTTTCAGTATTGTTGCTCTGCTGACACATGACAGCTCAGTAAATACCCCTGTAGATGTCTGCTGTGAGCCTGATGCAATATTATTGTACATCACATGCTGTGCACCTGGGAAGGCGCTGGATTCTTCCATCCTGTTATTAGCTGCAGTGCTGCCCCTCACTACCATGCAGGCTCCTGTGCCCTGGATGGTCAGCTGGAGTGCTTGCACCCTATGTTGGTTAGTCTATCTTGAGAGCAGGGCCGGACTGGGACTTAAAATCAGCCCTGGCAATCAAACCCCAGCAGCCCACATACCATATCATGGTATATCAATTCTGCTTCTTTTAGCCATGTCCCCCACTACTCCCTTAAAGGGAAACAATCAACCGATCAGTTCCCTGGAGCATTGTATAAAGCACCTGGAGCGGCCGCGACAAGTACCGACCACGGCCGCAGCAGGTGCTTTATAACGGAGAAAATGACTTTTATTCCCCGGCTTGTGACTAGATACAAGCGGGGAAGTAGTCATGGTGGTCGGCTCCCCGCTTGTATCTAGTCACTGCGCTCTGCCTGTCAGCGCGCTCGGCGGGATGATTGACAGGCAGAGAGGCCAGTAACGGACCTCTCTGCCTGTCAATCATCCCCTCTGAGCGCGCTGACAGGCAGAGCGCAGTGACTAGATACGAGCGGGGAGCCGACCACCATGACTACTTCCCCGCTTGTATCTAGTCACGAGCCGGGGAATAAAAGTCATATCAGCTCAAACGGGCTTATTAGTTCCCTTTAAACATGTGAAACCCACCATCAGCACCTAAAAATAATGCTATAACATAATCTGCTGTGGATTTGATGCAGCATATTTATGCATTCATTTCAACTGATTAAATCAGAAGCATCAAATCTGCATTGGATTAGGTATGAACGTGCCCTTAAAGGGAACCTGTGGGGTCTATACCAGGTACACAGCTGTAGATCCCAGCGTACAGGTCAGGGACCTGACCTTTAGTCCAGTGTAAACCTTTATAATCATTCTTTCCATTACCAGCTGAAGTGTCACAGATGTGGAGCAACAGCAGCACCTTCTGCCTCCGCCCCTTCCTGCCCTGACTGATGGACGTATAGGGTGCTGCTGCTGCGGCTGCTGTTGTGAAACTTTAGTTGGTAATGAAAAGGACAATTATAAAAGTTTACACTGGATTAAAGGTCCTGTCAGTGATATCTCCCTCACACCTGTCTGCTGAGATCTACAGCCCTAGACCTGGTATGGACCTCACAGATTCCCTTTAAAGGAGAAAAACATGGCCACTTTCTTCCAGAAACAGTGCCATACCTCAGTTTGAGTGAGGTATTGCAGCTCAGTTCGATTGAAGTGAATGGAGCCAAGTTGTAATACCTCACATAACCTGAAGACAGGGGTGGTGCTGTTTTTGGACAAAAGTTACTATATTTTTTTTTAATCCTTTTATCCTGACTATGTCTCCATATAATGGCGGTATAAGTAGTAAGGTTTTAATTATTAAAATGTGTCTGCTGGTTGTGATCTCATGTGTAATCAAAGCTACATAATAAGCTGCTAGATAGATATTTCCTACTGGATATCTATCTATCTATCTATCTATCTATCTATCTATCTATCTATCTATCTCCTATCTATCTATCTATCTATCTATCTATCTATCTATCTATCTATCTATCTCCTATTTCCTATCTATCTATCTATCTATCTATCTATCTATCTATCTATCTATCTATCTCCTATCTATCTATCTATCTATCTATCTATCTATCTATCTATCTATCTATCTATCTATCATCTATCTATCTATCTATCTCCTATTTCCTATCTATCTATCTATCTATCTATCTATCTATCTATCTAACTATCTCCCTCCCTATCTATCCATCTCCCTCCCTATCTCCTATCTATCTACCTATCTATCTATCTATCTATCTATCTATCTATCTATCTATCTCCTATCTATTTCCTATCTATCTATCTATCTATCTATCTATCTATCTATCTATCTATCTATCTATCTATCTATCGCCCATCTATCTATCTATCTATCTATCTATCTATCTATCGCCCATCTATCTATCTATCTATCTCCTATCTATCTATCTATCTATCTATCTATCTATCTATCTATCTATCTATTGCCCATTTATCTATCTATCTATCTATCTATCTATCTCCTATCTATCTCTCTATCTATCTATTTAGAACTTTCTGTGCATGATACTCTCATAGTTAATAACACCAGTAAGCAAATATTATCACCATACTGTACACGTTACTGCCATACTGTCACTAAGCAAACCAATATTTCCTATACTACCAGTATATAAGTAACAAATAATATCACCACACCATGAGCACGGCCATTATCACCACATAGTGACTAATACCACTACACTGTGACTGAATACAATCCACTATATAAAACACTAATATTACCAATAATACCAGAATACACAGGACGAGTAATACCATCACACCATGCCCACTACTCTCAGCATACGGTGACTGGATAATACCACTATACCATCACACCATGCCCACTACTCTCAGCATACGGTGACTGGATAATACCACTATACCATCACACCATGCCCACTACTCTCAGCATACGGTGACTGGATAATACCACTATACCATCACACCATGCCCACTACCCTCAGCATACGGTGACTGGATAATACCACTATACCATCACACCATGCCCACTACCTCCTCAGCATACGGGGACTGGATACCACTATCCACCAAATAACAGCCGCTATATAAAGACCAATATTCTCCCAAAGCAGTGACCAGAGAACACAGGTGTCACACTCCGGCCCTCCAGCTGTTACAAAACTACAGATCCCATCATGACTGGACAGCTAAAGCATGATGGGAATTGTAGTTTTGCAACACCTGGAGGGCCTGAATTTGACACCCTGATACAGATGTAGATCCCAGCTGTGTAAAGGTTCTGCAGACCTTATAGGTGATTATAGTGCAGTTACATCCTGTCACTCACAGTAGGCGTCTTCTCTGCATGAAGAGACGTCCACTTTTCCTTTTCTTCTCCATCTGGCTTCGGCCATCATGAAGGCTTCTCTGGCCATGACTCCTCTCCACGGAATCTGCCAGACAGACATTTTAGGCTTCATGCTCCAGCAACATCTTCCTCTATACATCCTTATCTATACATCCCTCCATATATAATAGCCTCCCCTCCCCCGCTGCACATCTCTCCATATAGAATAGCCCCCCTGCTGTACATCCCCCCATATAGAATAGCCCCCCCCGTGTATCCCCCAATATAGAATAGCCCCCCTGCATCCCCCAATATAGATTAGCCCCCCTGAACATCCCCCCATATAGAATAGCCCCCTGAGCATCCCCCCATATAGAATATCCCCCCTGTGCATCCTCCCATATAGAATAGCCCCCCCTGCATCCCCCCATATAGAATAGCCCCCCCGTGCATCCCCCATATAGAATAGCCCCCCGTGCATCCCCCAATATAGAGTAGCCACCCTGTGCATCCCCCAATATAGAGTAGCCCCCCTGTGCATCCCCCAATATAGAATAGCCTCCCCTGTGCATCCCCCCAATATAGAATATCCTCCCCCGCATCCCCCCAATATAGAATAGCCTCCCCTGTGCATCCCCAATATAGAATAGCCCCCCGTGCACCCCCCCAATATAGAATAGCCCCCCCCTGCATCCCCCCAATATAGAATAGCCTCCCCTGTGCATCCTCCCATATAGAATAGCCCCCCCCCGTGCATCCCCCCAATATAGAATAGCCTCCCCTGTGCATCCTCCCATATAGAATAGCCCCCCCCGTGCATCCCCCCAATATAGAATAGCCTCCCCCCGTGCATCCTCCCATATAGAATAGCCTCCCCCTGTGCCTCCCCCCAATATAGAATAGTCCCCCCTGTGCCTCCCCCCAATATAGAATAGTCCCCCCTGTGCCTCCCCCCAATATAGAATAGCCCCCCCCCTGTGCATCCCCCCCAATATAGAATAGCCCCCCCTGTGCCTCTCCCCCAATATAGAAAAGCCCACCCTGTGCATCCCCCCAATATAGAATAGCCTCCCTCTGTGCCTCCCCCAATATAGAATAGCCTCCCCCTGTGCCTCCCCCCAATATAGAATAGCCTCCCCCTGTGCCTCCCCCCAATATAGAATAGCCTCCCCCTGTGCCTCCCCCAATATAGAATAGCCTCCCCCCACTATAGAATAGCCTCCCCCCAATATAGAATAGCCTCCCCCTGTGCCTCCCCCCAATATAGAATAGCCTCCCCCTGTGCCTCCCCCCCAATATAGAATAGCCCCCCCTGTGCATCCCCCCCAATATTGAATAGCCCCCCCCCTGTGCCTCCCCCCCAATATAGAATACCCCCCCCCCACCATGGCCACATGTTAAGGGGTTAAAAAAAAAAACCACACATTCTCACCTGTCACCTCGCTCCCGGCAGCTTCTTCCTTCCGGTCCCGGATCTTTAGTCTGCAGCCTCTTCTCCCTGCTGCAGCGCGTCGGCGGCGTCTCTTCTCACAGGTCCTCAGCGGCGCGTCAGGGAAGTGACGTCAGCCGCTGGGGTCCTGTTAGAGGTGCCTGCAGACGTGCCTGCGCGCGGCACGTCTGCAGCCCCGGGCCGGCCCTGACTCCTTCCAGCTAGGAAGACTGGCCGGCCACAGGAGTGACTGGCAGGGCCGGGGGCCAATGGCTCCCTGGCTCTGTCAGTCAGAGGCAGAGTGCGGCCGCTGCAAGCTGTGAGCGTTCATCTTGAACGCTCACAGTTAAAGGGCCAGGGCGCCGGCTCTCTGCAGAGGCTGAATGAATAGCGCAGCGGCCGGCTGCGCTATTCTTGCAGCCACTGCTGAGGGCCGGCGCACATGGGGGCCAGGAACGGCGGCCCCCGGATTGGTAATACTGGCAGCCCAGCGGGCATGTGCCCGCTTTGCCAGATTACCAATCCGGGCCTGCTTGAGAGATAACTAGTTTGCTCACTATTAAAGAGGTTATCCAGCGCTACAAAAACATGGCCACTTTTGCCCCACTCTTGTCTCCAGATTGGGTGGGGTTTGAATCTCAGTTCCATTGAAGTAAATGGAGCTTAATTGCAAACCACACCTGAACTGGAGACAAGAATGGAGAAAAATTGGCCATGTTTTTGTAGCGCTGGATAACCCCTTTAAAGTGTTCCTGACACATTTTTTTTTAACTTTTGATATGTCCTAGAAGAACAATCAGGGTCTGGGGGTTCAGACCTCCACAGACTGATACTGTAGATACAGCTGGGAGAAGTGTCTGGCTGAACTCTTCTCTCCCCAGTTTGCTGTGATCTCTGTGTCAGCACGGGAGATGGTCTCCATAGACTTAAAAGGGTACTCCGGCGAAAATCTTTTTCATTCAGATCAACTGGTTTTAGAAAGTTACATAGATTTGTAATTTAGTTCTATTTAAAAATCTCAAGTTTTCCAGTACTTATATGCTGTATGTCCTGCAGGAAGTGGTGTATTCTTTCCAGTTTGACACAGTCCTCTCTGCTGCCTGTGTCAGGAACTGTCCAGAGCAGTAGCAAATTCCTATAGAAAACCTCTCCTGCTCCTACACGGACAGAGATGGCAGCAGAGAGCACTGTGTCAGACTGGAAAGAAAACACCATCTTCTGCAGAGCATACTACTTTAAATAAGATGGAATTGGCAGCGAGCCGAGGCGTGGAGAGGTAAAGTATATACTTTAGGGACAATGTCCTTCCAGCCCTTGCTTCACGATCATCGAGCTGTCTAACAGCAAGCGTCGATCTAACAGATCTAACAACGCTCGCTTACAATAAATGTCTGACCGTGTAATACAGCACTTACAGTGAATTACAGGTAACAACATGTTCTCAAAATCATTTACTTTCCTTTTCACCTCCATACATGTTCCTTTAATATTGCTTCCTTTTTAAAGGAGAAGTCCGTCGAAAATTTTTATTAAAGTATTGTATTGCCCCCCAAAAGTTATCCAAATCACCAATATACACTTAGTACGGGAAATGCCACTTACTACTGCATCAAGGCTTCACTTCCTGGATAACATGGCAATGTCACTTCCTGGATAACATGGTGATGTCACTTCCTGCATAACATGGTGATGTCACTTCCTGGATAACATGGTGATGTCACTTCCTGCATAACATGGTGATGTCACTTCCTGGATAAAATGGTGATGTCACTTCCTGGATAACATGGTGATGTCACTTCCTGCATAACATGGTGATGTCACTTCCTGGATAATATGGTGATGTCACTTCCTGCATAACATGGTGATGTCACTTCCTGGATAACATGGTGATGTCACTTCCTGCATAACATGGTGATGTCACTTCCTGGATAAAATGGTGATGTCACTTCCTGGATAAAATGGTGAGCTGCTGTGGCTGCTGGAGAGAATGATGACAGAGGGACACTGAGGGACACAGGGCACTGGAGGGACACTGAGCATCCTTCTTCCATCATCCTCTCCAGCAGCCACAGCCTGCACAGCTCTGGAAGTCGGATCGTGACATCACCATTATATCCAGGAAGTGACATTACCATGTTATCCAGGAAGTGACATCACCATGTTATCCAGGAAGTGGCATCACCATGGTATCCAGGAAGTGACATCACCATGTTATCCAGGAAGTGACATCACCATGTTATCCAGGAAGTGACATCACCATGTTATCCAGGAAGTGACATCACCATGTTATCCAGGAAGTGACATCACCATGTTATCCAGGAAGTGAAGCCTTGATGCAGTAGTAAGTGCAGGGAAAAAAGCACTTTATAAGCATTTCCCATAATAAGTGTATATTGGTGATTTATATAACATTTGGGGGGCAATACAATACTTTATTAAAAATTTTCGCCGGACTTCTTAAAAGATAAAGAAATATTAAAGAAACATGTGCAGAGAGAAACTACTTATCATTTAATTTTATTAAAGGGGAAAAGCTATAAAATACTACAAATAAAAGCAAAAAGCATTGTTGTAACGCCTGGAGTACTGGATCCCCTGGACCGTCACCAGCGATGGCACTAACCTCACCAGGGAGCGGAGTCTAAGGGGCCGCTGGTTTTCACCAGAGCCCGCCGCAAGGCGGGATGGACTTGCTGCGGCAGGCGACCCCCAGGTCGCTACCCCTGGCTTGGTTGCTAGTGACGGCAGGCGAGGCGTGGCAGGAGCAGTAGGCAGGAGATGGTGCTGGCAGAGGTCTGCAGGCGTAACCGCAGGTGACAGGCTGAACACAGGAGCAATGAAGTGACAGGGGAGCAGGAACCAGGAACAAGGACTTGGGACCAGGTAGCGGATAGCAATCAGGAACAACAGGGGGCTGGGCCAAACGCTATGGGAAGCATGTAGAGGCTCCAACACAAGGGACAGGGCATGCTGGGATTTATAGGGAGTGATTGGTGCAATTACCCAATTAAGGGCGGACTGGCCCTTTAAATCTGAGACAGCCGGCGCGCGCGCGCCCTAGGAGGCGGGGACGCGCGCGCCGGCCGGCACAGACGGAGACAGGAGCGGAGGAGAGGTGAGGCGCCCCCAGGGGCCGAACTAGCAGCAGCGCCGGGTCCCTGCACAAGGACCCCGGCGGCTGCATGGGGCAGGAGGAGGTCGCGGCGGCGGCCCGGAACACGGACCGCCGCCGCGGCCGTGACAGTACCCCCCCCTTTGGCCTCCCCCTCTTTCTTGCCTGCAGAAGGAGGCATCAGGCAAATCTTGGTATTCCGCCGGTAGGCCGGACAAAGGCTTGGCGGGCTCGGGTGACAACATAGAATGCTTGGGCTGAGGTGACCTCAGACACTGGTTGGAACAGTCCTGACCCCAACTGAGAATCTTCCCGGTTCTCCAGTCCAGTTTAGGGGCATGTAATTGCAGCCAAGGGAGTCCCAGGAGGATGGTGGAAGAAGAATGGGGCAGGACGTAGAAGGAGATCTTTTTCAGATGTGAAGTGCCCACCTGGAGGACTAGAGGTGCGGTCTGGTAGTGCACATGGTCGGTAAGACTCTCGCCCGTGACCGAGGAGATAGTCAGGGGTCTGGCTAGTGGGGTCACGGGTAGCCGCCATCTCTGGACCAATGTAGCTGCAATAAAACTGCCTGCTGACCCAGAATCGAGAAAGGCAATAGTCTGGTGAGTTTGTCCTGAGGGTGCCTGGATGGAAACTGGCACAGACAAACTTGGAGAGGTGGCATTCACACTCAGGGAGACCTCTCCCACCGGACCTAGGTGCTGGAGTTTCCCGGACACTTGAGGACGTTGGGGATATCTCAGCCGAAAGTGATCCGAACCACCGCAGTAGAGGCAGAGATTCAGCTCCAGACGACGAAGTCTTTCATCAGGCGTCAGGTGAGCCCGTTCCACCTGCATAGGAATCTCAGGAGTCGACTGGTACTCCGGAACGTCAGGATTCTGGAAGACCGGCGCCAGCTGGTGATGGCGACGGGACAGGCCTAGTCGCCGTTCATGCCAGACCTCCTCCTCTCTCTCAGAAAAACGAGTATCGACCCTGGTGGCCAGTAGGATGAGTTCGTTCAGGGAGGTAGGTAGGTCTCGGGCGGAAAGCACGTCTCTCACCCGACTGGACAGGCCCCTCTTGAAGGTGGCTATTAGAGCGGCCTTATTCCAGTCTAATTCTGCAGCCAGGGTGCGGAACTGGATGGCGTAATCACCAACGGAGGAAGTCCCTTGGGATAAATTGAGGAGAGCAGTCTCAGCCGAAGACGCACGGGCAGGTTCCTCAAAGACAGAGCGGAACTCATCCAGGAAGATTCGGAGATTGGCAGCAACCAGATCATTACGGTCCCATAGCGGCGTGGCCCAGGCCAGAGCTCTACCCTCCAATAGGCTGATAATGAAAGCCACTTTAGAGCGCTCGGTGGCAAACTGACTGCTTAGAAGTTCGATATACATAGTGCATTGGGTCAAGAATCCTCTGCACAACTTGGGGTCACCTCCATATTTACTTGGGAGAGCCAGTCGTAGTTTTGAAGAGGCTGCAGGAGGTGATGACTGCTGAGCTGTGGTATGCTGCTGTACGGCTGCAGACAGTTGTTGGATAAGCTGTGACTGTTGCTGGATCTGTTGAGCCTGTAGGGCGACCACTCGGGCTACTTCGCGGATATCAGGCACCTCGCCGGGATCCATGTTTGGAGCCTACTGTAACGCCTGTAGTAGTGGATCCCCTGGACCGTCACCAGCGATGGCACTAATCTCACCAGGGAGCGGAGTCTAAGGGGCCGCTGGTTTTCACCAGAGCCCGCCGCAAGGCGGGATGGACTTGCTGCGGCAGGCGACCCCCAGGTCGCTACCCCTGGCTTGGTTGCTAGTGACGGCAGGCGAGGCGTGGCAGGAGCAGTAGGCAGGAAATGGTGCTGGCAGAGGTCTGCAGGCGTAACCGCAGGTGACAGGCTGAACACAGGAGCAATGAAGTGACAGGGAAGCACGAACCAGGAACAAGGACTTGGGACCAGGTAGCGGATAGCAATCAGGAACAACAGGGGGCTGGGCCAAACGCTATGGGAAGCATGTAGAGGCTCCAACACAAGGGACAGGGCATGCTGGGATTTATAGGGAGTGATTGGTGCAATTACCCAAGTAAGGGCGGACTGGCCCTTTAAATCTGAGACAGCCGGCGCGCGCCGGCACAGACGGAGACAGGAGCGGAGGAGTGAGGAGTGAGGAGTGAGGCGCCCCCAGGGGCCGAACTAGCAGCAGCTCCGGGTCCCTGCATAAGGACCCCGGCGGCTGCATGGGGCAGGAGGAGGTCGCGGCGGCGGCCCGGAACACGGGACGCCGCCGCGGCCGTGACAATTGTAAAACACAATATTAGATCTCATGTTGGATCTACCCCGCTCAGTGTTATACTGCAAGCAAACGAGGCAGGGGACGAATTTTAACAAGGTAATAAGTGATTAGGTTTCCAATGCTTCAAGCAAGACACAGTGGATGATTTTACAGATGGGATTTTACTTCCAAAGCAGTTTAGCACAGGAAACATCCATTTTAATAAACCTTCTGCCTGCTATTTAATTCTCATTGCTTCCTCTCTATAGAATAGTTGGGCATAATCTACAGTTATTACTATAATAAAGTAATGTTCTTCAAAAGTAAAGTTTTACACAATTCCCATAAAAACTAGTAGTTCCAAAAATGTTCTGAACTCCATACTAGTGTATAATCTTATGATTACTTTAATGGAATGAATCTCCAGCACTGCAGAAGTTCATCTGACTATATAATACTGATCACAGCAGGTTAGGGTCACATGGTCACATGGGTCAGTTTGGTGTTCTAGCCATATATCTAAACAGCTTGGTTGATTGATTTCATGTCTCTCCTTTTGGCACCCAATTGTCCTTCCAGCCCTCCACAACCTATAAATTCTAATTCCACTGTCCCTTAGCTATGGTCCTAATCCAGCCCTCTCCTAGCTATGGTCCTAATCCAGCCCTCACATAGCTATGCTTCTAATCCAGCCCTTACCTAACTATGGCCCTAATTCAGCTCTCCCTTAGCCATGGCACAGGTGTTCTTCTCATTCTTCTTCTTATTCTTCTACAAGTATTCTACCTCATCCTCCAACATCCCAGCAGAGCACATTACTACATGGGTTGGGACTCTCACAGCATCCTCCTCTCTTCTACTCTTCTTCTTGTGATGCTCCGCACAACTCAACCAACACGACTATATCCTACACTGCACTTATCCTACAGATCTGGTCGTTCTCTTATCAAATGTTTATTGGAACTTTGTCAAGTGTATCTCAGAGACTTTCTGCATTACCTGCTGCACATTTACAAGTAGTAAATCAACTCAACTTTATTTTTAGACGTCTGTGATTATTCACCACCACCTACACAGCACACACACTGCAACCTTGGGACATTCTCCCCTTTCTGTGGGTGGCGGATCCTACTATCAGGGAGGGTCACTATACCACTCTGGCCATCCGTGATTACATCATACATGACTACATAACCCCAAATGGCCCAGTAGCAACCTGGCAGGACATAGAGGAAAAGAGTACAGCCGACCTGATCAAATAAAAGCAGGCGTGCGATCACACTTGTGTGCCCACCAGGCACTGTCGTCACGTTACAACATCTCAAGGTCCGGCTGTATCTCGGCCATCCACCATCGAAGTGGTGTCACACTTCAACACCTAGCAAGCGAGCACCCGCTCCTCCGATATAACATCCCCATCTGGAGGCACCTCGTGGCAATAGGCCAGTGATTTTCAACCTTTTTTGAGCCGCGGCACACTTTTTATACTTAAAAAATCCCGGGGCACACCACCAACCAAAATGGCACAAAATGACACTAAAACAGTACATATTATACATATAGTTAATAATATAGATTCTAAATGTATTTATACTCACTCAGTGTGAAACCTGGGCCTGTTTTCTCCCCCCCCCCCCCTGTGCTTCTCTCCTGTGCTTCTCTCCACCATACTTCTCCCCCCTACTTCTCTCCTGTGCTTCTCTCCACCATACTTCTCCCCCCTGCTTCTCTCCTGTGCTTCTCTCCCCCATGCTTCTCTCCTGTGCTTCTCTCCACCATACTTCTCCCCCCTGCTTCTCTCCTGTGCTTCTCTCCACCATACTTCTCCCCCCTGCTTCTCTCCCCCATGCTTCTCTCCTGTGCTTTTCTCCTGTGCTTCTCTCCACCATACTTCTCCCCCCTGCTTCTCTCCTGTGCTTCTCTCCCCCATGCTTCTCTCCTGTGTTTCTCTCCACCATACTTCTCCCCCTGCTTCTCTCCTGTGCTTCTCTCCACCATACTTCTCCCCCCTGCTTCTCTCCTGTGCTTCTCTCCTCCATGCTTCTCTCCTGTGCTTCTCTCCACCATACTTCTCCCCCTTGCTTCTCTCCTGTGCTTCTCTCCCATGCTTCTCTCCCCCATGCTTCTCTCCTGTCCTTCTCCCCACCATACTTTTCCCCCTGCTTCTCTCCTGTGCTTCTCTCCACCATACTTCTCCCCCCTGCTTCTCCCCTGTGCTTCTCTCCCGCATGCTTCTCTCCTGTGCTTCTCTCCACCATACTTCTCCCCCTTGCTTCTCTCCCCCATGCTTCTCTCCTGTGCTTCTCTCCCCTATGCTTCTCTCCTGTGCTTTTCTCCCCCATGCTTGTCTCCTGTGCTTCTCTCCACCATACTTCTCCCCCCTGATTCTCTCCTGTGCTTCTCTCCCCCATGCTTCTCTCCTGTGCTTCTCTCCACCATACTTCTTACCCCTGCTTCTCTCCTGTGCTTCTCCCCCCCATGCTTCTCCCCCCTGCTTCTCTCCTGTGATTCTCTCCCCCATGCTTGTCTCCTGTGCTTCTCTCCACCATACTTCTCCCCCCTGCTTCTCTCCTGTGCTTCTCTCCCCCATACTTCTCTCCTGTGCTTCTCTCCACCATGCTTCTCTCCTGTGCTTCTCTCCCCTATGCTTCTCTCCCCCATGCTTCTCTCCTGTGCTTCTCTCCACCATACTTCTCCCCCCTGATTCTCTCCTGTGCTTCTCTCCCCCATGCTTCTCTCCTGTGCTTCTCTCCACCATACTTCTTACCCCTGCTTCTCTCCTGTGCTTCTCCCCCCCCCCATGCTTCTTTCCTGTGCTTCTCTCCCCCATGCTTCTCTCCTGTGCTTCTCTCCACCATACTTCTCCCCCGTTTTTCTCCTGTGCTTCTCTCCCCCATGCTTCTCTCCTGTGCTTCTCTCCACCATACTTCTCCCCCCTGCTTCTCTCCTGTGCTTCTCTCCCCCATACTTCTCTCCTGTGCTTCTCTCCTGTGCTTCTCTCCACCATGCTTCTCTCCTGTGCTTCTCTCCACCATATTTCTCTTCCCTGCTTCTCTCCCGTGCTTCTCTTCCCCATGCTTCTCTCCCCCTGCTTCTCTCCACCATGCTTCTCTCCTGTGCTTCTCTCCACCATACTTCTCCCCCCTGCTTCTCTCCACCATGCTTCTCTCCTGTGCTTCTCTCCACCATACTTCTCTCCCCCCTGCTTCTCTCCACCAAACTTCTCTCCCCCCTGCTTCTCTCCCCCATCCCCAGGTTCTCTCCCCCCCTTCCTCCTCACCTCCTCCAAGATGGTCGCCGCTGCTGTCCGCCTCACCTATTGGCCGCCCGTAGGGCCCGGACGTGCTCCTCCAATCAGCGGAGACCGGGAGCGTGGTGCGCTGCGGCGGGCCGTAGCGCACACATTGATTGGATGTGTGCATCACAGCCCGCCGCAGCGCACCACGCGACCCCCCACATTATAATCCGCCACAGATCGCTGCGCATTGCCGGGGAACAAAACACAGGGGCACCATAGTTTGGGGAACTTTACCCGCGGCACACCCGACCCGGCACACTGGTTGAAAATCACTGCAATAGGCTAGGGATATCTGGCTATTCCCGTTTTTTCGAGACTTAAATTTTTCAAAATAGCCAGAAGGAGGTGGCTGAACATAACACCATGAACCTACCTCCCCGGTTCCAGCGCTGGGGTCCGCTGTCTTCCACTCCACTTGCTGGTCCCTTGTCCTCTTCCTGGTCTGAGCGGGGACCCAGGTTGTGATCTTTCAGAACCCCTCAGTCAGTCAGCAGCTGAGGCGGAACTTCGCTACGCTATGTTCAGCCACCCCCTCGCAGTTCTTTTGAAAATAAAAATCTGAGCCTGGACTTCTCCTTTAAAGGGGTTGTTCACCAATTTTTTTTTCTCTTTTTTATATTAACTGGTGCCAGAAAATGCCTGAGATTTGTAATTTACTTCTATTAAAAAACTCAAGTCTACCAGTACTTATCAGCTGCTATATGTTCTGCAGGAATCTAACACATTGCTCTCTGCTGCCATGTCAGAAACTGTCCAGAGCAGTAGCAAATCCCCATAGAAAACTTAGCCTGCTCTTTACACTGTAAAGAATACACCCCTTCCTGTAGGACATACAGCAGCTAATAAGTACTGTAAAACTTGAGATTTTTATAATAGACGTAAATTACAAATCTCTGGCACTTTCTGGCACCAGTTGATTTGGAAGAAAAAAAAATAATGAACAGCCCCTTTAAGGCTTAGCTCAGTGAAAGTACCCAATCACTGGGGAAGACAGGGCACTGCTACATCCAGTGATTGGCTGAGCAGGAAGGTCCTGCTCCATTTGTTTACCTCAGGCGGCGCGTATCTCCACTGGCTCCATAGACACCATTCTATGGCTGGGCCATTTTCGACATGTCAATTCTTTCGGTGGACCGCAGAATCCTCCCGTGCATAAAATGGAGTCTATGGCGCTGATTCCGTACTGTAAACCCATAGATTTCATTCCTAGAACAGACCAAAATGCACCAACTTTATTAATGTATGAAGACTGTTTCCTGTATATTCCACTTTGTGACTTTCTTTGTGTTTTTAGTTTCTTCTTTCCTAATTAGTTTTCTCATCACACATTAGACGCTTGTTATCGTCTCTGTCCTTGAATATTGCCAGTTTTCAGTCATGACCAGATTCTCCCTGCAGAAACTTCAGGAAATAAACTTTGCATGAGAAGCAGACTTGCGAGGAGACTGGCGTAAGATGGTCAGACACCCACTCAGAAGAAGCCTAGCTTTTGACCTACTTGCAAATTTTGCTCATTTTTAGATTTGCATTAAAACAGGTCCTGCTGCTCGTCCCCATTTCTAAAGATAAACCCTGGATCTGAGAAATTTCTTTATCAGCGGGTGGAAGTCAGAGCAGAGATTAGCGAGAAGTCTGACGGAGAAGGATCTAGACGTCGTCCTTTCATCTTCTATTAATGCTATTAGCTATGCTGATCATACATGTGCAGCGTATGTCACTCCATTACTCATACACCACTGCTAGGAAGTTTCAGGATGATACCTATTTAGGTTGTCACATGGAGAAAGGAATTTACCTTTAAATTATCATTATAGTCTTTGTTGGATGATAAATAGGAAGATTAGATTTCACATCGACACCAGATCAATTATCATTGTACCGTCTATTGAACGAATAATAAAGTGTACCTGTCGTTTTGCAAAACTTTTGACATGTCATAGAGAGTTCAGACTTGTACCGATTGGGAGTCCGCTCCCTGCTCTGTGTCAGTATAATCAGTCGGGCTCCATAAAGCTTCATTATAATCCCGATCCAATACCATATTACCCTACAGCAATACCATAACACTGCCCTATAACGATGCCATAATGTGCTCTCCCACTGTGGGTGTTGCTATTCTTTACACCCCTCGTAAAAGTCTGTACTTGTCTGTTATTTCACTATAGCTGTTGTATTACTGAAGATGACCCCTAGATGTCACTATAAGGTGTTACTAAGGTTTAGAAGCTGCACAGCTGAAGGATACTAAAGGGTTATTGTTTATGTATGTACCATATTCTGTTTTCCAGTAGGATTTCTCCGTTCTTCTGCCCGCTTCTCTCTTTTCTATTCTGTTTCCCTATTGTGCTCTTTCCACCCAACCACAGCGTAGCACACTCGCTGGTTAGGAAGTGAGGAGGAGTCTTAGCTGAGCTTTGGAGGAGAAAGGACGCAGCTTAGATAGCTCTTCTCAAGTGGTTCTACCTGGGCCCTGGCCCTCGGCCAGGTCCCCTCTGAAGGTTGGTTCCTAGTCAGTACCCTGCATGGGTAGGATGCAGAACAGTCAGCTCTCACAACCCTCTTTCTTGAAGCATCAATCCCGCTGTATGATGCGCTGCTAAGTCCTTCAGGAGAGGACTAGTCCTCAGATAACCTCAACCCCCGCCAAGGAATAGGAGTCAGTACAGTGCAGGACAGTCTCTGCAGAAAAGCCAACGAGCTAAGAACTGATCCGGGTGGAGCAAAGTTACGTAAAGTCTATGAACTCCATCTCTCAGCGCGGGTGTACTTAGGAAATCCTAACCATTCCGCTCATCCCAGATAACATCCTAGGTCTGGGGCCTGTGTCACCCATCAGTACGGTTCAGCCAAAGCTAGTGGGCAGAAGGCGGTGTGAAGACTATAGGAAAGGTCAAAACGCAGGCTCAGGTTGTTTCTTCTTCTTCTCTTTCTACGTGTATTCATCTAAGCACTCCAACCTCCCGGCAGAGCACATTACTACTTGGGTTGAGACTCTCACGGCACCTTCCTCTCTACTACCTCAGTACAACCTTATCAACTCTACTATATCCTACTCAGCACTTATCCTACAGATCTGGTGGTTCTATGTATGTGTATTTATTGGAACTGTATCAAGGGAGGTGGGAGACTAAAAAAAAAATAAAATTGTTTCCTTCCCCCTGCTCCCTGGTGCTGCCCCCCTGACAGGTGCTGCCCTAGTGGTTAATACGGCCCTGGCTATAACACTACCCTATAGCCATACAATAACACTACCTTATATCAATACCATAACACAATGTGCAATGAAGCAATGTTATTCTACTGTGTACATCTTTACCAGCATTTTCTGTGGGAAGTATTGATTTCATATAACCCAAACACAAGTTTATAGAGGTTTTCTTTTTGCTCTTTTATGATCTGTGAGGATCATAGGGTCATCCTGCTTAGAGGAGCTGGCAGACATAGCCAGTATCATGTAACTGAGAAAAGTTAAAGGGATATTCCAGTCAGGTCATTATAAAGACAAAAAGGAAACTATACTCACCTGTCACAATCACCTGCCACTACTTTTATGATTTTTTTCCCTCCTTTGCTGCTACTGTAAATTCTGTGTATTTTTAGAAATAGAATAGAAATTCAATTTGGAAAACACGGCATCTGTACACTAATAGAGGGATTCATAAAAGGACCCTGACCCACCGTTGCACACCACACTTAGTAACCTAATGGAAAGGGGATGAAATGGTTCTACATTGCAAATACAGTGGTGCCTTGCATTACAAGCATAATTCGTCCCGGGACTGTGCTTGTAATCCAAATCCACTCTTAAACCAAAGCAAAATTTCCTATAAGGAATCATGATAATAATATTTTTTTATTCTGAATAACATGTACAGTAGAACGGATGAAACAAACAATAAGAAACAGCTGAATATGTGATATTATAAGTTACTGTAGAGTATAGCAATCAGTATGTAGAGTATAATGTATAGTAACTGCATAAACCAGGAAAACAGCAGCAGTTTGTAGGTACAGGATGGAGCTGCAGATCCCCATAATGCAGTAGCGTAGTACAACAGGCTAGAACAGAGAAGCAGGGCTGCTGTCAGAGGACTGTGTGGTCACACGACAGCAATGGGGAAGGGGTGTGTGTTCAGCATGGACCAATCAGGAAGTGAGAATCACAACTGTGCAAGAGGACTGTGACAGAAACTTTTCTATACAGCAGTGTGAATGGCTGTGTGTAAGTGCAGGCAAATTAAAGCAGCAGTGTGTATAGCTGAGTGTAAGCGCAGGCACATTATAGCAGCAGTGTGTATAGCTGAGTGTAAGCGCAGGCACATTATAGCAGCAGTGTGTATAGCTGAGTGTAAGCGCAGGCACATTATAGCAGCAGTGTGTATAGCTGAGTGTAAGCGCAGGCACATTATAGCAGCAGTGTGTATAGTTGAATGTAAGTGCAGACAGATTGGAGAGGATGGGAAACACAAGGGCTTACAGAGACTACAGGGAGCATGAAGTAATGAGCAGGACATATGTGGGCACATACATGCAGCACTCTCTGTCCGGGGAGAGAGGGGTTATAGCTATGAAGAGAGTACCTCCACAGTCCTGTCCCCTGATGTAAGCCCCAGCCTGAAGTAGATCTGCTATGATTTGGAAGGTGAGGGAGACTTCCTGGATCAGAGTACAGTGCTGTAGACCCCGCTGTGCAGACTATCCCCTCCTCTACTCCAACTCCCACCCAGTACAGGGAGCTCTTAAACCAAAGCAATGCTCTTAATCCAAGTTAAAATTTTGAATAACTGTGAGCTCTTCTTGTAAAACACTCTCAATCCAAGTTACTTTTAAACCAAGGTACCACTGTACATGGCAATCGGTGTTGTATGCTGACATCTACTGGACAACATTGGGTACAACACTTGTATTATCATGGAAAATAGCATAAGAATAGCAATGCTGAAATACATGGAGTATTTCACAAGGTTTTCGGGGCAGGGGGTGTTAATTATTATGTGGCATAGGCTGCATTAAAATGCTTACATGGTCTAATTCCACACTACTGCTTGTTCCTGAGCACCTTCTCCACGTTCCTCTTTTTACTATTTCCACCAGTGTTCCATACAGACAAGAAATATCAGTGGCTGACAAGAATTGACAGCATAGCGACCAGACGCTGAACTGGCATCCTGTCCATACATGACTGGTTTAGTACAGACCATGGCAAAGAGCACAACTCGGAAAACTGTCAGCGATAGGGGAGCAGGCCTGGTAAGTATACAGCTTTGTAATTTTCAATTAAACACCCCATCCCATAACTGCTTGAGACTCCAGCTTCCAGGTGACTGTCAATCATGCACGCATATGGAGGGGGGGAAAGCTTGCTGCACTTCACGGACTGAGGAGAACCTTTTAGATTCTTTGCACCAGAGAATAAAAGCATATTTATATATTATAGAAGCAAAGACACATATATGAAAGGTACAATGTGTTTTCCTGACCTAACATCCTGACCTAACATCAGTTTAAAACCTTAATTTCAGCTGGTAGATTCACTTTAATCTAAGTGTTGTACCTAATGTTGCCCACTAGATGTCACCCTGCAACACTGATTCCCCTGTATAACATAGACATTGACCATTTCTACTTTGCTTCTAAATAAAGCAGAAATAATGAAGAACTATTATGCAGACACATAGGTGTACTCTGTCTTTCAAATATGACCTCTAGATCCGTGATTAGCCGTTCCTTTTGCAATCACAGTTCATGATTTAAAAATATCCTTTATGGAAAATCCAAAACAAAAAATAACATTAGTGACATTGTTCTCTGTATACGAATGGGGAAAAAGTACTGACAACTTTAAAGGGCATCTGTGGAACGTTCCTGTATTTTTATAACGCTAGTCTGGTAATTTGGGAGTTCTCAGCAACACAATTTTCTACAGGTTTCCTTGGTTTTGAAGGGTATTTGTAAGGATCATTTCTAAAAGTGACCAATCAAAGTGGCAGATATATTGGTGGGGGTCAAAACGCTAAGACCCCTAATGGCCCTTAACTTGCTGTTCGAATTTTCATTGTCTTATTGGAAAGCAGCAGGGGATCAAGATGGCCCCATAGACTGTCATTTCACCCTCTTGAACCAGTCATATTTGAGTCAGGAAAAGTCTACCATAGTCAGGGCCAGCGTCAGCACAGGGCTTAACCGGGCAATTGCCGGGGCCCACACTGCCTCTAGGGGCCCAGAGAGGGAGAGGGGCCTGTTGTTCTAATGTTCAGCCCAGTCACTGTAGTGCAGGGTGACGTGCAGGACCTGTACTGATTGAGAAAAGTGTGAAGGACCTGATCACATGACCCAAAGGTCCTCAACATTACAGTGTGGAGATCAGCAGAGAGGAGGGAGAAGACTGAGCTATAAGTGCTGTGTGTCAGTCAGTGTCTGTGTCAATAACGTGTGTTTGTGTATATTAGTGGTGTGTCACGTGTGTCACGGCCGCGGCGGCGTCCCGTGTTCCGGGCCGCCGCCGCGACCTCCTCCTGCCCCATGCAGCCGCCGGGGTCCTTGTGCAGGGACCCGGCGCTGCTGCTAGTTCGGCCCCTGGGGGCGCCTCACCTCTCCTCCGCTCCTGTCTCCGTCTGTGCCGGCCGGCGCGCGCGTCCCCGCCTCCTAGGGCGCACGCGCGCCGGCTGTCTCAGATTTAAAGGGCCAGTCCGCCCCTAATTGGTGTTGCACACAATCACTCCCTATAAATTCCAACCCTGCCCCACTACAGGTGTTGGAGCCTCTATATGCTTCCCATAGTGTTTGGCCCAGCTCCCTGTTGTTCCTGACCTTAGTCCTTGTCCCTTGTTCCTGTCTTCAGTCCTTGTCCCTAGTCCTTGCCCGCTGCCTTCCCATTGTTCCTGAGTCCTGTCCGCCACCTGCGAGCACGTCTACTATCCTCTGCCTGCATCTCCTGCCTACTGCTCCTGCCACGCCTCGCCTGCCGTCACTAGCAACCAAGCCAGGGGTAGCGACTTGGGGGTCGCCTGCCGCAGCAAGTCCATCCCGCCTTGCGGCGGGCTCTGGTGAAAACCAGCGGCCCCTTAGACTCCGCTCCCTGGTGAGGTTAGTGCCATCGCTGGTGGCGGTCCAGTGGATCCACTACTCTAGGCGTTACAGTAGGCTCCAACCATGGATCCCGGCGAGGTGCCTGATAT
The DNA here is from genome assembly GCF_027789765.1 of Dendropsophus ebraccatus. NCBI lineage: Eukaryota > Metazoa > Chordata > Amphibia > Anura > Hylidae > Dendropsophus > Dendropsophus ebraccatus. The sequence goes on along the minus strand of NC_091454.1, from coordinate 191,916,331 downwards.
CCGCGAAGTCGCCCGAGTGGTCGCCCTACAGGCTCAACAAATCCAGAAACAGTCGCAGCAGATCCAGCAACTCACTGCCGCCTTACAGCAGCATACTACAGCCCAGCGCACACCACCTCCTGCTGCTTTTTCTACACTTCGACTGGCTCTCCCAAGCAAATACTCTGGTTGTGCAGAGGATTCCTGACTCACCATGCATATTGAACTTTTAAGTAGTCAGTTTCCCACCGAGCGCTCTAAAGTGGCTTTCATCATCAGCCTATTGGAGGGTAGAGCTCTGGCCTGGGCCACACCACTGTGGGACCGAGATGATCCTGTTGCTGCCAATCTCCGAACCTTCCTGGCCGAGTTTCGCTCCGTCTTTGAGGAACCTGCCCGTGCCTCTTCAGCTGAAACTGCTCTCCTCGGCCTCTCTCAAGGGAGCTCCTCTGTTGGTGACTACGCCATCCAGTTCCGCACCCTGGCGGCAGAATTAGACTGGAATGAGGCCGCTCTAATAGCCACCTTCATGAAGGGCCTGTCCAGTCGGGTGAGAGACGTGTTTTCCGCCCGAGACCTACCTACCTCCCTGAACGAACTCATCCTACTGGCCACCAGGGTCGATACTCGTTTTTCTGAGAGAGAGGAGGAGGTCTGGCATGAACGGCGACTAAGCCTGTCCCGTCGCCATCACCAGCTGGCGCCGGTCTTCCAGAATCCTGACGTTCCGGTGTCCCAGTCGACTCCTGAGATTCCTATGCAGGTGGAACGGGCTCACCTGACGCCTGATGAAAGAATTCGTCGTCTGGAGCTGAATCTCTGCCTCTACTGCGGTGGTTCGGATCACTTTCAGCTGAGATGTCCCCAACGTCCCCAAGCGTCCGGGAAACGCCAGCACCTAGGTCCGGTGGGAGAGGTCTCCCTAAGTGTGAATGCCACCTCTCCAAGATTGTCTGTGCCAGTTTCCATCCAGACACCCTCAGGGCAAACTCACCAGACTACTGCCTTTCTCGATTCTGGGTCAGCAGGCAATTTTATTGCAGCTACATTGGTCCAGAGATGGCGGCTACCCGTGACCCCACTAGCCAGACCCCTGACTATCTCCTCGGTCACGGGTGAGATTCTTACCGACCATGTGCACTACCAGACCGCACCTCTAGACCTCCAGGTGGGCACTTCACATCTGGAGAAGATCTCCTTCTACGTCCTGCCCCATTCTTCTTCCACCATCCTCCTGGGACTCCCTTGGCTGCAATTACATGCCCCTAAGCTGGACTGGAGAACCGGGAAGATTCTTAGTTGGGGTCAGGACTGTTTCAACCAGTGTCTGAGGTCACCTCAGCCCAAGTACTCTATGTTGTCACCCGAGCCCGCCAAGCCTTTGTCCGGCCTACCGGCGGAATACCAAGACTTGCCTGATACCTCCATCTGCAGGCAAGAAAGAGGGGGAGGCCAAAGGGGGGGGTACTGTCACGGCCACTAGCAACCAAGCCAGGGGTAGCGACCTGGGGGTCGCCTGCCGCAGCAAGTCCATCCCGCCTTGTGGCGGGCTCTGGTGAAAACCAGCGGCCCCTTAGTCTCCGCTCCCTGGTGAGGTTAGTGCCATCGCTGGTGACGGCCCAGTGGATCCACTACTCCAGGCGTTACAACGTGATCGTGCGTAGTGGATGAATTAGGGGCCCACTGAGGCTCTGTCGCCCAAGGGCCGCAAAAATCTGAAGCCGGCCCTGACCATAGTGATCAGAGCATCATGTACTTTATCAGTGCCCTGACATCCTTTTTTATGTTACAATCAATGTGTTTAGGTTGCAGGGATCAGAGGATATAGACATAATGATCTTCCATTCTTGAAGAATAAGCCCCTTTGTAATCCACATAGCTATTATAATCTAAAGTCATTCTTCAGCCGGTATCACAATTGTGTAGATCTCCGGTATTGACGCTATCCATCACTACTTCCCCCTGAGCTATAGACGTCTCTGCACATTATTAATATCCGCAGAACATCTGCTGGCAACTACATAATGGCGTGTAGGATACAATAACCTCCAATATTTTCTCAGCTTTATAACAATAAATACTGTCACATCCATTGTCTATTTGCAGAGAATAAGGGCCCACTATCTTTTTTTTTAATTATAAGAAGTCCCATAAGTGCAGAATGAATGGAACTAATAGGATCTAAGGCCAGTTGTCTATTTGGTGTAAGTGTAATAAATGTAAGATGGTTATTTGATTGACGTCCATAATTTCCAGCCCCCCACCCCATGCACATGCTTGCTCAGGTTGGTCTTCAGATTGTCGATTGGCCACTATTGACCCATGTCAATGAGCCCCTGTCATAGGGATTTGTTGTCAATATCTGATGTGTAAAAGGGCTCCTGGTCAGTTCTGGATCCCTAGGCATGTCCTGTCCTGTGCACCTTGGGGTAGTGCCTGCCAACAAGCCATTTGTTTCAATGGTACAGCGTGTAACTGTAGGCAGTAAGGGTAGTAGTCTATAGCTAATCTATAGTTCTGTCACAGATGGCTTTGTAGCTGGCTAACCCTGTGTATCTCCTACTGGACCCATACAACTCTCCATACGGCACAACAGATCCTCCATACAGCACAGGGTTGCAAAGTTAGGGTCCTATTACACAAAGCGATTTTTAACGATTAACGATTGCAAATGAGATTGTTTATCGCTAACCTGAAATCGTTCACCATATTACACAAAACGATGGTCGTTAGTTACAATCGTTACTATGATCGTTTATTCCCAGCAAAACAATTAACAATGTGCAATTACACTGAACGATTAGTGAAAAAAATGCAGAACTTGAGTGAACGGATGTGGAATTACAGCGAATGATTAACGATAATTTTAGGGTCAGATCTAAATCAACAATCAACGACATATGAACGATTTTCCGATCGTTGCCTGCAATTACACAGAATGAATATCTTTTAAGTTCGAACAATATAACGATTTCTTTGCACGATAATCGTCCTGTGTAATAGGGCCCTTACACTACTGAACGATTGGCATTGGAGAAGGTGGATGAAGGCCACGAATTGCCTTTGGCAGGTTCGCTCATCTCTAGTCACTAGTGTTGAGCGTACTTGCCAAACTTTCAGCCGAACCCAAACGCTCGACATTTGACTCCTGCTGCCTGGAGAAGTTGTATGCTGCCCTAGGGAGTCATGGAAAATACAGTAGGTCATATTTATGTTTTCCTGGCAGCCCTAGGGCTGCATCCAACTTCTCCAGGCAGCAGTAGTCAAATGCCGAGTGTTTGGGTTCGGCTGAATGTTTGGCAAATTCACTCAACACATTTAGTAATAGTTCCCTTTCTGTTGCTCTGTAAGCAGTAGTACTGACTGACAGTCTCTGAATGAGTGACCACATACAGTATATCCAGTCCAATAAAATAATTATCCACTGTAGAGGATTGGTTCACTGTGGTGAATGTACTTGAGACTTTTGTCATGGTAGGAGTTTGACTAGATTTCCTATCACAAGGTTTATGCAGAAAACATTCATGACGTGTAAGCCATGTGCTAAGGCCCGAGTCGATGGAACAGATGTTGGGCCAAGTGCGGCAGCAGAAATGACAGAGTCCCACTTTAAGGGATGAGTCCCACTTTAACCCCTTCAGGGTTTTCGTTTTGCCATTTTCGTTTTTTTCTCCTCGTGTTTAAAAAACCACAGCGCTTGCATTTTTTTACCTACAGACCCACGTGTTATTTTTTGCGCCACTAATTATACTTTACAATGACAGCCTTTTTTTTCCATAAAGTAAGCTGTGAAACCAGAAAAAAATTATATGCGCGGTAAAATTGAAATAAAAGAGAAATTTGTTTTCATTTTGGGGAGTTTCGCGTTTACGCCATTCGGCCTATGGTAAAACTGACATGTAATATATGTTCAAGTCGGTACGATTACAACGATATGTAACTTAAATGACTTTAATTTTATCTGACGTCTTTTAAAAATTAAAACCTTTTAAAAAAAACTAAATGTGTTTAAAATTGCTCTATTCCCAGCCTTAGGCTATGTTCACACAGCGTAAAAGCCATCGGCAACAACGGCCGTACTTTGTACGGTGTGGAACACTGTCTATTCTTCTATGGGATCCCGTCCGGAGCGTATACACATTGTAAACACTCCGGCCGGGATCCTATGCGGCGCCGCAAAGAACTGACGTCAGTTTTCTGCGGCTGCAATTCAGTGAATTGCGGACGCATGAAGACCTGTCATTTCACATGATGAAGTGAGCGGCTCCGTGTGAACATAGCCTTATAACACTTTTATCCTATGGGGCTATGTGAGGTGTCATTTTTTGCGCCATGATATGTACTTTCTATCGGTATCTTGTTTGCGTATATGCGACTTTTTGATCACTTTTTATTACAATTTTTCTGGATTTGATGTGACAAAAAATGCGCAATTTTGCACTTTGGTGGGTTTTTGCACATACGCCTTTTACCATGCGAGATCAGGAATGTGATAACTTAACAGTTCGGGTGATTACGCTCGCGGCAATACCAAATATGTTTATTTATTTCTATTTAGAAAATGGGAAAAGGGGGGGTTATTCAAACTTTTATTAGGGGAGCTGATTTTTTATTAATAAATACACTTTTTTTACTGTACACTGTAACTTTTAGTCACCCTGGGGGACTTTCAGTGTTACTGCAGTGATCTCCCATAGAGATCACTGCAGTATACTCAATACAGCAATGATCGATCAGATCACTGCTGTATTACTCTGGTCTGCATTTAAATGTATAATTAGCGGAGCGGTGATCGGACCGCGCCCGCTAATAGCCGCGGTCCTGGGCGACACATAGCACCTGGGATTGCGGGGTTGTTGTGCGACCCCTCTCTGAACGCCCCCACCCGCATCAGGATGCACAGTTACATACTGATGCGGGAAGGGGTTAAGCAACTTTCAAACTTTACTTTAAAAAAAATATTTTAGTGCAAAGACAATTCACAAACAGTGCTCAAGTACTTAGTGCAAAAATCAATAATACTGATCCAACAGGTAGATAGGTGAGCTGATAGTATTAAGAACAGTAACAGGAGATAGGGACCAGATAGGAGGGCCCCTTGCCTAATATACTAGGTACTCTGCTGGGATGTGGTGAAGTGTTTCTGTAGTGTTGAAGATATCCTTGTACTCACGTATGGATAAGTCCCAGTTATCTCACCTTACCACCTTCTGCCCAACAGTGTCGGGTTTCAGTCCTAATGGGGTAGTACGAGTCCCAGGTCTCTGCTCTGGGTGGAGCTGGCTTGTAAAAACCTTTCTACAAAGCTGAGTGTCTGTCAGTAGAGAGCGGCTTGCTAGCACTGTGCTCTACTGCAGGTCCAGCCTTGAAATATCTGTCCCTTTTCTCTAAGGTGGTCGACTTTCCTGTGTTAGAAACTATAATCCACAGCATAGGCAAGGGTTAAGACTCCATTGTCTCTGGTTTCCCTAAGGGTCTACTCTAGCAACCCATAAAGGTTGGGTAGCTAGCTGCAGGAACAAACTATCCAGACATCCTGCCAGGCACTAACCCCCCAGCTAAAGAGAAGTTGTCACAAATAAGAAAGGGGAAAGTGTGTGTAGCTCAACCTAGTGTAGGCTGCACCTGTGCTGTAAGAGTGTGACATCTAGTGGTTGGAGTAAGGAACAGTGGCCTCTTATTCTAACCTGTGACACTAGAGTAAGACACTTTTACCAAGGTGTAAGAAAAGACAGAAAACACATAGTTGGACACTACACACACAGCACTAACTCTGTCCACAAAGAGTTAAGTGTTGGCAGAAGAGTCCTTGTACAGCTATTCCCTCTTCTGACTTGACCATTCTCCTCCTCAGAGCAGGAACAGGATTGTAGAATTGGTTGCCCTCTCCCTGTAGACTAAAGACAATTTTAGGTAAATCCTACTGGAACACCAATCTGTGCCGTGATCACTGTGACTGACTGCGAGTACTGGATGTGGATTGTCAGGCACAAATGTGACACAAGTGGGCACTGCTTAGTTATCTGATGTTCGGAAGACTCACCCGGAATACACACACATAAGTTTAAGAAATAAACCCATAAAAAATCCAGGTATATAGAAGTAAATCCAGGTTGTACTCTATTTGCACTTTACAGTATGGTTCATATATTTTAAGATATCATCGGTGCATTTTGCCGGCAGTCGGGCTGATAACGCCTTCCAGCTCCCTGTTGGATATCTTCATAGACTTGACCTTTCCAAACCTTTTAAATGAAACATTTGTCACGGCGAAGCCGAATACTGAAGTGTTTGAAGCGCTGCACAGTGTAAAATGGAAGGGGGATAACAGGCTGAGAGATCGCCGCTCTGCTCCCTTTGCTGAAATATCACCTCAAAAGGATCTTTGCTCTTTTATTATCTTACCTATAACATGATGGTTTTTATGATTCAGGTTGTAGGTAGTTTGTAAGACATGACAGACATGTTTACGGGATACCGTGGGTCATTCACGTCAAATGGCACAATACAGTGTACAGTATATATACAAAACCCCCAAGGTTAATACAGTGTATGGTTTATATACAAACCCCCAAGGTTAAACTTATTATCAAACAAGATTACCAAGGTCCATCTTACAGATTGGATTTTCAAGATCCAAAGGAATACGTGAAATACCAATCCACTGAACTATGCTTTATGGCGTAATAAAATTTGGTTTAAAGGGTAAAGAGTTTTCTATCAGAATTTTAATTTGAGACACATTTAGACTTCTAAAGGAATAACTGTATGGTCTTGCTGTTTGCCAAGTTTCCTATAAGTTTCTGATAAGTTTCTTAACCCCCTAACAGACATCTGCTGTCAGTGGCCGGAATCAGAGATAACTCAGACCTAGGCTGATAAACCACCTAGATGCTGCAGTCAATCACAACAGCAGCATCTCAGTGGTTAGGTACCACATCCTGGTCATATCAACATTGGATCAGCCCTTCTTTGAAAAAATAGTGGGTGTCAATCAGTTATCTTAGCTTCACTATAGGTAGAGTGTAACAGGGGAACAGTTAAAGGAGAAGTCTGGCAAAAATTTTTATTAAAGTATTGCATTGCTTCACTTCCTGGAAAAAATGGTGATGTCACGACCCGACTCCCAGAGCTGTGCAGGCTGTGCAGCCACAGCACTCACAGCTCTGGGAGTCGGGTCGTGACATCACCATGTTATCCAGAAAGTGACATCACCATTTTATCCAGGAAGTGACATCACCATTTTATCCAGGAAGTGACATCAACAATTTATCCGGGAAGTGAGGCCTTGATGCAGTAGTAAGTGCAGGAAAAAAAGCACTTTATAAGCATTTCCCGTAATAAGTGTATATTGGGGATTTGTATATCTTTTGGGGGGCAATACAAGACTTTAATAAAAAATTTTGCCGGACTTCTCCTTTAAAGGAAACCTTGCATTCTGGCCCCCGGGGCAGAGCCTGACCGACCCTCCGGTAGAGCCCAGATACTTACCCTGTCCTGCAAGTCTGGCTCCAGAAGCCGGTCCCGCCGCAGAGAAATTTGTGGACAGCTGGTCTGTGCGAGGCATATGTAAATAAGAACAGATGAGTCCAACGTTCATAGGAAATCACTGGAGCAGACCTTCGAGCGGCGATTTCTCAGTGGCGGGACCGGCTTCTGGAGCTGAACTTGCAGGGCAGGGTAAGTATCTGGGGCTCTACTGGGGGATCGGGCAGGCTTTTTCCCCGGGTGCCAGGAAAGGTTTCCTTTAAATGACAGTAACAGTAACCAGTACTCTGGTGGAAAAACTGTGTTCAAATCAACTAGTATGCCCTGCAGAAAGTGATGTATTCTTTCCTGTCTGACACAGTGCTCCCTGCTGCCACCTCTGTCCATGACAGGAACTGTCCAGAACAGGAGAACTTTTCCATAGGGATTTGCTACTGCTCTGTCATTATTACCCATTTATGCAATAACTTTTTAGGTGTAAAACAGATGACCTCATCACAGATGGATACTCCATAGTAATGTAGCTGGAGTCTATAGGTAGGAAGGACTCTGTAGCATCAGGGAGTGAAGGCATTACATCGTCATGGTAAAGTAACGCTCTCTGATGGCTGTGCAGATACATTACAGGGGGGCCGGAGGAGAGAGGTGAGACGTAAAAAGGTTTGTCCCATCAGGCATACCTGGGAATCATAGTAGGGGAAATTGTGTGGCTGGCCATGACTTCCCAAACTCAATATCATTAGGGTACAAATCCTTGCTTGTTGAGGAAGCATCTACATTGGTTTGTATTACCTCCATATGCAGTAGGAAATTCTCCAAGGCGAATACATCTATTGTGGTCACATATACTGAACACCAAAATGTGAGTGCACTGAATGCCATAAAAATATACTGTAAGGTTTATGGGTGTCAGTGGCAGATATATGCAACTGTATAGACTGGCATACAGAACTCTATAAGCATAAAATGACATCAAGTACTGAACATAGAGCTTGAACGCTGTACAAACCTGGAAACCTGGCCTTACGGTGCCTAATATAGTGTGAGAACACAGACCAAAAGTAAAGGTGCAAAACTTCAGCAAGCTGGACTGTGTCATCTTCCCTATCATAACTCAGGAATACTGGCTTCCATCCAACCACTCATGTCAATGGTAAATCTATTCATCTTCTTGCAGTTTATACATTAAAAGATTACAGCCTATGTCCACACACAGTAAAGTAAAAGCCATTCATAATGTAGAGTAATCTATCTGGTGCCTTGCCACAAGCCTCCACGCAGATGGTAAGAATAACTGGTTACTTCATTACCGGTCAATAAGGTTAGCTTCCTCTGTTAATGATGAATTCTTCTTTTATTCCTTCACGTCTTTATCATTAGTGACAGTGTAACAATCCAATGGCCCCAAACTAAGAACGGTGACCTCCGCACTACATTATAGATTCTGATTGATCTGCCTGTATGTGATCCTGTGGTGATTGAAGAAGAATAGTCTATTGTGTTGCAGAGTGTATTGTACTAGGTACGGGAGTATATATATATATATATATATATATATATATTTATATATATATATATATATATATATATATATATATATATATTTCTATGCATAGTATAATGCTGGATGACATCAAACTGTGTCTGCTTTTTGTGTCTATTTAACAGATCCATTGCTTTTTTTTTTTCATCTATGTCTGATTTCCTACGGGAAAAAAAAGAACGTATCCATGCTTGTGCACGTTGCATGGATAGATGCAGACCATAGAACAGCTTATACCTTGCCGGACGCTCAAGAACGCAGTATTTATGTTTTATAAACCTGTGCTGATATAGAGTTATATGTACATTTTCATTTAGATAGTTCAGTTTATCTTCCCTTAGAAAACCTTCAAACAATCTTCATACAATAGAGGTTAAACTTACGTGCCTAGATTACTTTTTGACCCCTTTTTTTAACCCCTTGTGTCAGACCCGGAGATAAGACCCTTACAGTAAGCTAGAGCGTACAGCCAGCCTCCCGTAGGCGTGAGCTAGAGCGTATGGTAGCAAGGAGCACGCCAAGGGTGTCCCTGGCGACTGGTCCGGCCGGTTGCTAGAGACACAGCTTTTGTTGCTGCCGCGGCCGAGGCTTCACCACCCCCGGCCGACCAGCTCAGGTGTAATGTATTTTGACTGACTGACTGGCGGCCGGCACTGCCTGTCAGCTTTGCATAGAGGTCTGGAGCTGGGACTCCAGCCTCCATAAATATCCTACCCTATGTGTCCTGCCTTGCCTGCAATAGAGCCTCAGTACCTAAGTGTCCCTTGAGCTAGCATTTATTCTGACTGATTTGCTGGTTCCTTAAATTCTGTTTTTGGCTTCCTAACTTCCCCTTTGTCTTCTGATTTGGCACTACGACTACCGACCGATACCGACTCTGCTTGTTGACTACAGTCATTTGTGTTTGTCTGTTTTGTCTGTGTTTCTGTGTTTGCACCTGTGCAGGTTAGGGACTGTCACCCAGTTATCAGCTGCCACTTAGGGCAGTAGTGGTAATTAGGCAGGCACAGGGCCTTACCTGTCTTGTGTCCTCCTGTCCCCGACAACAACATTGTAGGGGCTGGTGTTGTATCTTTGTATTCTTTGTTTAAACTGTCATGTAAAAAAAACTTTTCACACACAAAAGAGACATGTCAAAAGTTTATATACAATTAGTTATATTGTTTTTTCCCTGTGTACAGGCGGCATAGATGGGCTCCATTGAGCACTCCTACCCATTCATGCTAGCAATTGCTGGGGGTCTCAGCACCACCAATGGAAACTTTTAATGTCTTTATGTCTATTTCTTTCACTGTAAGGCTATGTTACCACTACGGGATCATGGCAGGGCAAGGCGTCTGTCTCGTAATATTGATTGATCATGATCATTATTTCGGTCAATATTACGAGACAGTCGCCTTTCCCCACTGTGATCCTGTAATGGGAACATAACCTAAAGCTTCCATTCCAAAAAGTGTGCTCACACAGTGTTGCAGGGATCCTGGTGTGTGTGCTGTATGAATTGCTATATTACTAGCTTAAATCTATATTTGCAGTAAGTGCAGTTCTTAATAGTTGCTAGAATGAGTGCACCCGTTTTATTTAATGTGCGCATTTGATGTCCCTTTTAACTTCCAGACACAATCCAAACTTCTCTCTTAACATGCACTCATATGCCGTATATTTGTTAAAGCGACTCTGTACCCATAATCTGACCCCCCAAAACCGCTTGTACCTTCAGATAGCTGCTTTTAATCCAAGATCTGTCCGTTCAGCAGGTGATGCAGTTATTGTCCTAAAAAACAACTTTTAAACTTGCAGCCCTGTGTCAAATTGGCGTGGCCTACAGTGTGTGTCCGCCCTAGGATTGCAACGCCTCTCCGCCTTTCTCATCACTAGGAATGCCCCCGGGCAGGTATTTTTCCTATTCCTCACCTGAACACTACACAGGTGCCTTAACGATCCAGGTCATGTGCAGTGTTCACACAGATTTTGAATAGGAGAAATTGTTTTTGGGGCATTCCAAATGATGAAGATAGTGAGGAGAAGGGACGGAGAGATGTTGCAAGCCTAGGGCATAAACACTTTAGGCCACATCAATTTCACACAGGGCTGCAAGTTTAAAAGTAGTTTTTTTTATGACAATAACTGCATCACCTGCTAAAGGAACCCCAGGACATATCTTGGATTAACCCCTTCCCTCCTGGGCATATTTTTGTTTTTGCGTTTTCATTTTTTCCTCCTCGGGTTTAAAAGGCCATAGCACTTGCATTTTTTCACCTACAGACCCACATGAGCCCTTATTTTTTGCGCAACTAATTGCACTTTGCAATTACAGACTTAATTTTTGCATAAAATATATTGTGAAACCAGAAAAAAATTATATGCACAGGGAAATTGAAAATAAAACGCAATATTTTTTATTTGGGGTGGTTTTGTGTTTACGCCATGCGCCATATGGTAAAACTGACTTGTTATGCATGTTCCTCAAGTTGTTACGATTACAACGATATGTAACATGTATAACTTTTATATTATGTGATGGCTTATAAAAAATCAAAACCATTCAAAAAAACTAAATGTTCTTTAAAATTGCTCTATTCCCAGGCTTATAGCGCTTTTATCCTTTGGTTTATCGGGCTGTGTAAAGCGTAATTTTTTGTGCCATGATGTTTACTTTCTATTGTTACCTTACTTGCGCATATATGACTTTTTGATCGCTTTTTATCACAATTTTTCTGAATTTGATGCGACGAAAAATGCGCAATTGTGCACTTTGGGATTTTTTTTGCGCTTACGCCGTTTACCGTGCGAGATCAGGAATGTGATAATTTAATATGTCATATTTGACAGCTGCGTCTAACTGTCGTAATTAGCTGGCGCAGTCGATCAGTGGCACCCGCTAATAGCCGCGGTAAGCAGATGGGATTGCGGCGGTCCAGAGCGGGGCCAGCGCGGCAGCTCTCTGAACCTTAGCTTCCCCCCCCCGCGCGTGCCGGTGCATCCTGCGGAGGGAAGAGGTTAAAAGCAGCTTTCCGAAGGAACAAGCGGTTCGGGGGGTCAGGTTGTGGGTACAGAGTCGCTTCAATATCATGCGCCCTTCTTTTTTTTGCAAAAAAAGAGCCTGTGGAGCCTAATTTAAGAGTTGTGAAACACAGGACTAGCCAGATATCCCTCCGGGAAATGCCCAGCCAAGGGGTGGCTCCTGTAGGGAAACCATTAAAACCACCATATTAAGTGGCCCTATAAGTCAATGTAATGACAAGGGAAAAACCAAGGCCAGGTATCCATACACGAACGGCTGTTTCGGGGTGTTGCCCCTCATCAGTGTGGAGCAGGATTCTGGCTAGGTGGGAGCAATGCCTAGTTGAGCCATAAGAGAAACAGATCGCTGATCTCAGGGAGACCAGCCAAAGATAATACTCTCGGCTGCTGGTTAAAGCTTAATACAGTGAAATCCTAGGTGCATTGCGAATATTCAAAAAAGAAGCCTGCAGAGCCTCATTTAAGAGTCTTGAAGCACAGGACTAGCCAGATATCCCTCCGGGAAGGACCCAGTCAAGGGGTAGCCACTGTAGGGAAACCACAAAACCACCACATGCTTCTTTCTTCTGGACACAATCTAGAACATGCACACTTGCAAGTGGTATTATGCTTTCATGCTTTCATAGATATACAGTAAGTCAATTGCACTGTTCCCTGGTTCCCCTGATGAAACTGATGACTTAACAACAACATGTGTTGGGCCCTTTCTCTCTAGTGCCACAATGACCTTTTATTTTGTACATATGTACAATAGACTGGGTTTGGTATATGGTTCGGTACATATATGTTTTGAAGTATTTGTGTCAAGGTTCATGTATTTTTATTTGATAAATATGCATTCCTTTATTTGATCTATTTGTACCCAACATTTCTTTGTTACATTGAATCATTGTATTGTGTTATTGCAGTTAGTGTCCCTCTATGTTGCACTAGTGTCATGGATATTTTCCAAGCATCCATGTGTATGTTTTTTATAAATGTTTTTCAGAATATTTCATGGTCTGATTATAAAATAAAGGTGTTTTCATCTTGACATTAGGCCCCGTTCCCACTGAGCAAAGGTAGCGGAATTCCGCGGAACAGGGCCTTACAAGTAGGTGTGCACATCCTTATGTGCTTGCTTTATCTTTCTTCCTCTTTTTTCATGTTTTGCACTTAGTATGTCTTTTTTCCCCCTTAACAATAGGTGTGGTTTATGTGGTGTGGTTCTTCTGTCTAATATATGATTTGCAAACAAAATTTGTGCGCAACAGCACTCAAGGGAAGGGGCAGGGCTAAATTGTTCTCACGTTATGTTCTGCACAATTTGTGAGAAAATTTCAGTTTTCATAATTTTTATATAAAAGGCGATGAAAAAGGACATACAATGATACCATGTGTAGTAAAGGGGTTCTCCCATAATAAATATTTTATTTCTTTGCTAGTTTAGGAAAAATATAGGAAGTTTTTCTGTGTGTGTCTAGGTATAGATGGTCTCCTTGCCGGGTCAGCTGGTACGATGGTGTGGTAGCTGAGTGGGTCTAGGGTCACTTGGGCACTTGTCACGGTAGCCGGGAGTGGTATAGGACCCACCCCGGATGGTTTGAAGCCTCACCAACGAAAATAAGGTTTTAACCCAAGTGTACAGGTGTGTGTGTGCACGCGTGCAAAAAGAATACAAGAATACAATCTTGCAAGTGACTCATGTGCTCGTAAATGAGGTAGAGATAAGGTGATATGAAGAAGAAAGAGCTTTGCAGTAAATAGTGTAGAGAAGAGGATTACCTGAGGGGCCTTGTCCTATGTAGAAGTGTACTCTGCCTTGAACAGTAGAGGTGTATAGAAGACATATGGAGAATACTTGAACTCACAGATGAACTCTAGTCTGACTGCCTTTTGCCCCCTAGTTGCGGGCTTCCTGTCCTAGGTGGGTAGTACAAGCCCCATACCTTGTTAACTGGGATAAGCTGACTTCCAAGACTTCCCAGTTGTCTGGCACTGCACAGTAGAATACCTAGGTTTTCCGTACCTTTCTTCCACTGGGGTCAGTTCCTATGACTCCTGAAGTAACCCTACCTTGCACTTTTAGAGAGGTTCCTGGTGTGGAAAAGGTGTTCTCTGTGCAGTTTCTTTCCTCTTGTAGAGTTCTAGCACTGCATAGTGGTTCTGTTGCTCATGAGAAAGAACTGTGGCTTGCTTGCTTAGTTGTGTCCCTGTGAGTATTCCAAGTACATGTGATATACGGCCCCTAAATACATTACTAGGGAAATATAGACTTTCTCTTAGAGGTGAAATGTTGTAATGCATTGCTGAAATAAAGGAAATAAACTTTTTACCAAAAATTAGTAAGGATTTGATATTTCTTCTCTGTAAAGGCTATGTTCACACCACGTACATTTTATTGAAAAGAACGGCTGTTATTTTCAATGAAAACAATGGCCGCTCTTTTCTGAAATGTGTTGCATTAAAGTCAATGCTAACAGCAGCTGTTGTTCACACAATGTATGACATGTCAATTATTTCCGGCTGTTGTGCGTCAATTTCAATGCAATTTCCAATGCAACAAGGACCAATGTTTCACACTCAAAACAACAGCTAATGTTTTTAAATTCCAAACAATGGCCATTGTCCGTACATTGTGTGAAACATAGCCTTATAAAATGTCTAAATCAACAGTAGATGTGATATAAAGAAAGTTTTCAATATACATTCATTATTTTTTTTATCATGCTGTAAAACAAAGTTATACTTACCAGAAATCCAGGTGCAGTCTCCTGAAGCTTTTTAGTGTTGTGATGGTTGAAAAAGAGACTAAACACATAAAGCCCTGTCCAGTTCAGAGAGTCAAAGCTCAATGTGTCCATCAATCACATGACTGGCTTCTCTGTGAGCGCTCAGATGGCCTGGGAAACATGGGACTTCCTGTATTTACTGCTGATTTGGGTTTTAAAAGTTATAACGACATTGACACTTTAAATGTCTGACCACCCCCCCACCCCCCAAACCGCTTGTGCCTTCGGATAGCTGTTTTTAATCCAAAATCTGTCCTGGGGTCCGTTCGGCAGGTGATGCAGTTATTGTCCTAAAAAAGAACTTTTAAAGGGGCAGCCCTGTGCCCAACGGCCGGGGCTTAGAGTGTGTATGCATTAGGCTGGCACCACCTCTCTGTCCCTCCTCCCCACCCTCCTCATCATTAGGAATGTTCCAGGCAGATTGCCTCCTATTCATCAGCTGTGTGAATACTGAACATGGGCTGGATCGTTAACCACCCTTGCAATGTTCAGACAGGAGAAAATGTTCCAGTGGCATTCCTAATGATGAAGAGGGTGGGGAGGAGGGATGGAGGGGTAGTGCAAGGTTAGGGCACAGATTCTCCAAGCCACGGCCGTTTTACTCAGGGCTGCAAGTTTAAAAGTTGTTTTTTAGGACAATAACTGCATCACCTGCCGAATGGACCCCAGGACAGTTCTTGGATTAAAAGCAGCTATCCGAAGGTACAAGTGGTTTGGGAGGGGCAGATTGTGGGTACAGAGTTGCTTTAAAAGGAATTTACAGTGTCCTAGGTGAAATGTTGTAACACACTGCTGAAATAAAGAAAAAAAAACGGTCTTTACTAAATTAGGAAGGATGTGATATTTCTTCTCTGTGATGACTGTTTTAATAGGAATTTACAGTGTCCTGAGGGTCATAACTGTATGGGGTGCTGAATCAGGAAATTGATACAAGAACATCTCCAATTTACCAAATGTGCTTAGAACAGCATGCAAATTTATATTCTATATTTATCTAAAGAGTGTGATGCTGAGAAGAGAGGACAGGAGAGTCCATAGAAAGTACAGCTGCTGGAAGAGTACACATGCACAATGGCTATGTGCAGTGCAGTGGCCAGGCCGCCAACCTTATTGTTTATTTTTATTTAAAAAAAACACTAATAATTTTATGTTAATATTGAAACAAAAGTGCGTGGTATTAGGGCAAGAGAAAGCTGGTACTTGTAGTCTCTCCAGATGTCATAGTGGCTGGAATGGCTCCAAGTGTCAACATTGTCAAATGTAGAAGGAGAGGGGGTGCTCGATAATGGTTATCCTTGTCCCCTAGCTATCACTGTCCGGAGTGGTGGTAGGTGGAAGGCCTGCTATGGTACATGTCCAGTTGGAAATAAACACCAGGGCTCAAAGAATTGCTTCAACATGGGCAACTTTTGTCATCTCCATTTAAAGGATAGAGACACATGGGGGAGATTTATCAACAATGGTGTAAAGTGAAACTGGCTCAGTTGCCCCTAGCAACCAATCAGATTCCACCTTTCATTCCTCACGGACTGCTTGGAAAATGAAAGGTGGAATCTGATTAGTTGCTAGGGGCAACTGAGCCAGTTTCACTTTACACCATGTTTGATAACTCTCCCCAGTATATTTATAGTGGGGTAATACAACTGTTAAATATCAATTTTGACCAGAGTACATCTTTAGACTGTGTTCACATGTTCAATTTTTTTCTGCATTTTTCACACATTAGGGGCAGTATCTGCATTCCTCTCTATCTATGTGAGCTGCCCTCCAAGGATTCAACCAAATTGCAGCCAAAATACAGTAAGGATATGTTCACACAGAGTAAAATTGCGGGATTCTGCGGCTTAGCTTTGCCGTCTGCCGTCTGTTTCAATAATAATTTCAAATCATTGGGGAATTACTCTGAATAGCTCTTAGGTCAAGGAGACACGTGGTACCTTACATATATGTGCCTGTGCTT
Organism: Dendropsophus ebraccatus; assembly: GCF_027789765.1. Classification (NCBI taxonomy): domain Eukaryota; kingdom Metazoa; phylum Chordata; class Amphibia; order Anura; family Hylidae; genus Dendropsophus; species Dendropsophus ebraccatus. Next base: position 191,899,566 of record NC_091454.1, on the reverse strand, counting down.
CCATAAAAAAACACTTTTATTCTCCTGTGCAAAGTGTCAAAGAGTCATTCCCTAGCCCCTAAAGTGCTGTAAGCTGTAACACCAGTCTAAACCTGGCCCCCATGCCCCATTTACTGAGAGACGCATGCTGTATCATAGTCACAAAAATCTACCCCAGTTCTCCTCATAGCTAGTGTAGATTTTCTTCATGATTTACACCTGCCAGCAGGTGTATATTATAATAAATCAGGTGCGGCAGGAGGACAGGCCTCCTTCCTGCCTTGCCATGCCGCCCAGTCGAGCAGGGTGTAGTTTGAGGAAAAAAGTTACAGATGTTTGCTTGAAGTACGCCAGACCCACATTTGATAAATTACCACCAGTGTGAATAGGCCCTTATTTTATATAGTAGATAGAAGAACCCTCAGAATGTGGTCCTTACTGGCTAATATTAAATAATTCTAGGTAAATAATTGACTTCCATAACACTATGGGAAAATGGCAGAATGAACTGCGATCAATATGTCACATGAAAAGTAAAAAAGAAATCACCCATCTTCAGATCAATTACTTTCTGTAGGCTCTGAACCTGGCTCCTAGCGTCACATTAATAGGTAACTGAGTGGTCATTGTGTAACCAGACCTATTTGTGACCACCAGTGCAAGTTAGAAAATCCCCTAGTGACGGTACCCTGACCTCTAGATGCCATGCCGGTCATTGCCCAGTATATGTCTACAGTCAAGAACTGGGAGATACTAGCACGTACCCGTGATCTGATGCATGGTCTTTTAGACAGGGCTTTCACTGTGAAAATAAATCAACAATTATGTAACGGCCTTAATGAAGTCAATTATTAACTAAAAGCCATTTACGTGTTTTATGACAGTACTAAACCATTAGACAAACTTCTACTGTGTATTCTACTCTGAGCATTGGGCCAAAGGTATAACTTCTAAAATATGCAGTGGGGACCCCAGCCTACCATGTGTCACTTAGATTGGTGTAATCTTATGTGGCAGAAGGACCTATGGTTACCAGAGTGAGAAGGCAACCTCTCAGGTTTGTGTAATGTGCCCAGAGATTTATTCCCTTACTTCCACCAGATGCCATTTGTGATATAACATGGTCAGGAACATGGCCTGCCGCGTTCTATAGATAAATGAACGTACAGTGATACCCCTATACTGAATTCATGTGAAACCGGCCTAACCACTATATTGCGGCCAACGGTGACAAAACTCTTCACCTACTTGCACAAATAGCCACTAAACTGTAATTTGTACTACTTTCTTTCTATAGTAAAAGTAAAATTGAGCTTCTTTTCAATCTATTTCTAATAAAAAAAAAGAATATTGATGTCTTAATAAAGTGTACCTATCATTTCAGGTCACTTCCGCCGATAAGCTGCCATGTGTCAACATAAGAAGATACAAAAATTCTGGCCATTATATAACCTCAACGCCCAAACAACACCCCCTCTCTGTCTGCGCCCTGCGCAAACAAACTTCATGTCGGACGGAGGTCACATGAGTTCTGTCTCCTAAGAGGGGGCCAGCAAAAAGAGCACGAGACACAGTAGATTGCAGGGAGGCCAGTTTTCTTTATTTCCTGGATGTCAATCAACTACCAGTGCTGCAGATTTGCACAGACATAGTAATACATTATGTAGATACATCTATATAGCTTTTAATATACTTTTTAACAGAATTTTTTTTTTACCTATCTGGAGAACCCCTTTAATTTGTTGGTTGAGTTGAGGTGGTTGATGGTATCTCATCCCTATGAGGTTTTCCATATACGTAACACACACATGCAATGAGATCTATCCTATCTCTCCATAGCACTCCCTCAGTAACTCCACTAGTTGTGATTCTGTTGCCTATACACTGCACACACACACACACACACACACACACAGATGTAGGGATCCTGTTCTCCTGTGTTTCTATACACACCCATGGATGCAGCACAGAGGGCATTACAGAGCAGTACTGAGCAGTCTAGGCTTTGACTAAAGCCTAGAGGTGAGATCTAATGTGTACAGGTAACTGGTGTGTAGTCTCTTTGCAGTATCTGCTGTATGAACTCATTCCTATTCCCAATTCGTTATCTCACCCCTCTTCTTTCCAAAGACTTGTATGGGCAGTATTTCATCCAATCTCTCAGAGAGTCTGTCTTGTAAACATAAAGGGGAATTAAACAGAGAATAAAAGTTTGGGGGAGGAATATAAAAAAAAATTCTTATACTGTATGTTACAAAGTTTGGTGCATTCTCTCCTAGTGATAACACTGAATGCTTACTTTTATGAATCTCTTTGACTTAACACACCAAGTTTTTACTTTGGCCACCTGCCATGTGTTTATTATAGGTGTAAATTGATCACAATACCCTATGAGGGGGTGCAATAGAATAGGATGATGAGACAATGAATAGGCATCAAAGGTCAGTGACCTATGTTAAGGTCACAGGACTTCTAGATGACCTCTGATAACCTGATATTTCAGTACTGGGTCCTCAGTCTCTGATATCTATTACACTATACACAGACATGGAACTCTACACCCAGAGTATGATTGGGCCATTGCACACGGCCACAATAAAACTCAGTGCATTGTTTAATTTAAAAAAAAAAGTAAATGTAAAAGTTTAAATGTAAAAGTTAAATAATTTTATGTGAAAAAAAGAGCCAAGTATTATAGGACAGATACCTTTACTGGATAACTGGAAAAAAATATAAATTTGCAAGCTTTTAGAATACAGAGGCCAATTACAAATTATTGGGTTATAAAAGAGCACAAAGTTTATGAGACTCTATACTAAAGCCACCCATAGATTTTAGATAGCTGTCTCTCCTGATCCTCCTCAACAGGGAGAGGGTGTGTTCAGATTATAATATGGGCCCATAACTTCAACTTCCCTTATCTCCTCCAGTAATATAGGACCCCCTTGGGAGCTATGGGTTTCAGACAGCTGTCAGAAGTGCCCATACCAAAATCGTCTAGGCTGCAGGCAGTTTTAGGCCGGTGGCATAGAAGTGAGTAGTAGTAGTAGAAGAGAATGTTGCATCCCAGCACAGGTAGCGTAGTGACCTCATCACACACTCCCTGCACCGGGTGTGTCCTGAGAGAGAGAGTCGCAGCATGGGAGCCAGGAGAGGTAAGTCCACTGTTAAATTAAGTGACTGCAAACTGTCGAGAGGGAAGAAAATACTTTTGAGTATCAAAACTACCATATGGGTGCACTAATGAAGAGAGGGGATAAAAACGCTGCTAGATACCTCAGCTTATCTCCTAAAGAACAAAGCAATTGGCTTTGGCTGTCCAGGCATGATGGGAATTGTAGTTTTAAAATATCTGGAGGGCTGTGGGTTCCCTATCCCTGTATAGATGGTGCAAAGGAGTTAAAGAAGAAGTCCAACGGGGAGAAAAAAAATCAGGGCAGGGGGTGGAGGAACATAATGAAGACGGTATATATACTGTTCCCTGTTCCCACACAGTGCTGTGTCCTGTTCAGGGCACCCATCAGCATTCTTCATATCTCCCCCCTGACTTGTCATGACTTGGTTGACTGGGCCGGGACACCACTGCAGTCACTGATTGGCTGAGTGGGCTATATCACACCCTTTTCCACTGTGTCATTACCCGAAGCTGGGAGAACATTACATCCAGTGGGGTACGGAAGCCTGGTGATACGACGCGGGTCCAGTAACTATACTTTTATTATGTGTCATTTTGAATTTCGCTGGACTTCTCCTTTAATTCCATACACAAACACTTTCTGCTCTCTGCTGCTACCTCTGGTGGACAGCAGTACTGTAGATTAACATGCTAGACTTTCCTAAAACTAGGTGGGGCTAGCATAAAACATCATAGACCTTAAGTCTTGAGTCTAAATAGTTATCTTAAAGAGGTTATCCGGGATTAGAAAAAGCCCAGCTACTTTTTTGCAAAGAAGAAAACAGCCAAGCTTTTCTAAGCCTCCATAATTAAGGTGACGTCACGCAAGTTAGTTGCTAAAGACTAAAAGGATCACATATAAACAGGACTGGCTGGTTATGTTAACCTTGAAACAGTTAACTCCTTAATCACCATCTACCTCCTGCCATTTCAGGTACTCTTGTTGGGGAAGATTTATCAAACATGGTGTAAAGTGAAACTGGCTCAGTTGCCCCTAGCAACCAATCAGATTCCACCTTTCATTCCTCACAGACTCTTTGGAAAATGAAAGGTGGAATCTGTTTCACTTTTCACCAGTTTGATAAATCTCCCCCATAGTGTTATCTGCACTAGGAAAATGCTTTCGTCACATCTTGCTGGCTAGGATCGGGCGCCATCTTGGGTCTGTAATGTCTTAGCATCAGGGCATGTAAGAGGCTAGGAGGCCACATTTTCCCCATCCCACTTCCCGTTTCTTGCGAGATCCGCTCACTCACCAAGTGTGGCAGAGAGAAGGTGGCCTCCTAGCCTCTTACTGGCCCTGATGATAAGACAAGGCCCACCAAGCAGACGTCACGCTGGACATGTTATGGACAAATCACTATGACCTCAGCGCAATATTTCTCTAAATACACACTTTGAATAAAGAAAATGCATCAAAACTGCAGATAGTGTGAACTGATACCCACCATCTTATGAGTCTGAATAGTTTAGTAGTAGTTTTTCCTCTTTTTCCTCTTTTTGGCAGTACACCGTTTTCACTGGTACCATGGTCTCTGTGGCCTGAATTGATATGCATGAAGCCAGAGGGGCTAGCAGATGAGCAGCTTTCTGCATGCACCATTCCAGTTACCTGAGAAGGTTTTACATGAGGCACATGGCCTCTTTTTTCTGCTTCTTATTATTTAATTTAGAATGCTGGAGTCTAAACATCTTACTAGAGAATCTCAGGGGAACTAAGATGAGAGAACTCATGGGAAATGTAGGCATCTTTAGGAAATCATTTCTGTGATGAATCTGCAATCAAAATGGCTGGTAACCCCATACCTGCCACGTCAGCAAAACAAAAACAGGTGAGCACAAGACATACACAAGAAGCTTTACCTATTACCTTTTATCCTGTAATAATGACCAATACTGCCCTATATAAGCCATATAGTTTTGCCATTACCATTAGAAATATTATTCTGATTGCTGTAAGGACATGATGAAGATGTAGTATATATAGCAGAGTACAAGAGCCATTAGAGTAATCTAATCTAAAGATAGAGCAATTAACATTATCTAATTTTAGCTTATATGGGTGAAAAGTCAAGTCTATCCCAATTTTCTCCACCTGTTTGCCCAGTTGACTAGATATGGCTGACACAACTTTATGTATAGTCAGGTCTTATACAAGAAGCCAGGCATTTAATAACTGCGCTCAACATACCAGACAGGAGCCTTGGGTTATGTAGTTTAGTTCTGCATAAAAGTTGCTTTCTACAAAGCCGACATTCATTTAGCCTCATGGTTAATAATTGATGAGGTTATGTACAAGGCATAGATGGGGCGCAGGTTTCTTCTTTTGCTCAGAGCAGTTCTGTCTGCTTATTGTGGCCATTACTCAGTCACGTTGAGTGTTTCTGTGATGTTGCCAAAAAAGTTTGAGAGTGCAGATGAAGAAGCAACTGTGAAGTGAAAGAAATTATAGTGTTATGTCTATACTATATAGGAGTATGGTCTAGGCAGGGCCGTCTTAACAGCATTACGGGCCCCTGGGCAGAGGTGCGAATTGGGCCCCCCCCCCAACCGCCACCATCAAATCCCCCACATCTTTGCATATAGTGCCCCTCATAGTAGCCAATCCCCCCATATAGTGCCCCCCATAATAGCCAAACCCCCCATATAGTGCCCCCCATATAGTGCCCCCCATAGTAGCCAGTGCCCCCCATAGTAGCCAGTGCCCCCTTAGTAGTCAGGCCCCCCCCATAGTAGCCAGTGCCCCCATAGTAGCCAGTGCCCCCCATAGTAGCCAGTGCCCCCTTAGTAGTCAGGCCCCCCCATAGTAGCCAGTGCCCCCATAGTAGCCAGTACCCCCATAGTAGCCAGTGCCCCCCATAGTAGCCAGTGCCCCCCATAGTAGCCAGTGCCCCCTTAGTAGTCAGGCCCCCCCCATAGTAGCCAGTGCCCCCCATAGTAGCCAGTGCCCCCATAGTAGCCAGTGCCCCCCATAGTAGTCAGTGCCCCCCAAAACAACAAACCAGTTACTCACCCGTCCGCCGGCACCAGCAGCTCCTCTCCCGTCAGCGCGTCACTCCCGTCATCCTCCGGGCACAGGCAGCGGACAGAGACGCTGCCTGTGCCGGAAGTGTCCTGCAGCCTCTATCATGAATGATAGAGGCTGCACAACACTCCGGGACACAGGCAGCATCTCTGTACCCCGCTGCCTGTGCCCGGAGCATGACGGGAGCGCGCTGACGGGAGAGGAGCTTCTGGTGCCGGCGGACGGGTGAGTAACTGGACAGCCCGCCCAGCCCGCCCCTTCTATCGCTGCTTAGCTGAGCCGATCAGAAGATCAGGAAAGTGCTGCTCATTGCACTTTCCTGGGCTTTTGATCGGCTCAGCTGAAAAGCGATAGAAGGGGCGGGCTGGGCGGGCGGAGGGGGTCGCTCAGGGCCGCTCACTATGCATATGCATAGTGAGCAGCAATAGAGGGGGCAGGCGGGACGGCTTCCTTGCGGTGCTCAGCCCTGCTTGGAAGCCGTCTTTGCTTTATAGGACGCACTTAGTTTTATAAGTGCGTCTTATAAAGCGAAAAATACAGATATGTCACAAAGGGCAGGGGCCCCCTAGGATGCAAGGGCCCCCGGGCAGCCGCCTACCCTGCCCAATGGGTAAGACGGCCCTGGGTCTAGGCATTCATCTACCTTTCTATACAGACTACTAGATAACCCTGTTCTCCCCTGCTTGCGGAGATCATTTTGACTCATTGTCATTGTTACTAGAGATGAGCGAACCTGAAGCATGCTCGAGTCCATCCGAACCCGAACTTTCGGCATTTGATTAGCGGTGGCTGCTGAAGTCGAATAAAGCCCTAAGGCTATGTGGAAATCATGGATATAGTCATTGGCTGTATCCATGTTGTCCAGACAACCTTAAAGCTTTATCCAACTTCAGCAGCCCCAGCTTATCAAATACTGAACGTTCAGGTTCGGATGGACTCGAACCCGAACCCGGTTCGCTCATCTCTAATTGTTACCAAAAGAAGCTTTCTAACACATTTACATTGAATAGGGAAAAGAGGTCCGATTTGGGGCTCGACATTTCTCCCAGTGTCGGTATTTTGAAGAATAATTACTTTTATTGCTGCGGAGGGGCAGGGAGTCAAACTGTTGTAACCTTGAGTATCCATGCCCTAAAATCTCCCTGCCTTCCTTCACTTTCAGCAAACCCCTGGGCTGGATGCAGGTGGGGAGAGAGGCGCCGCAGTCCTAGGGCACAGATGCTCTAGGCCATGCCAATTTGACTCCCTGCCCCGCTGCAGCAATAATAGTACATTTTCTTTAAAATACTGGCACTGGGAGAAATAGTGTGTAAGCTAATGCATGCGAGTATGTACTGTATGGATAAGTGCTGCGGAATCTGTTGGCGCTATATAAATAAAAATTATTATTATTATGCTGACCCCCGAACTGGACATTGCGTGAGGACCAATACAATGTGGTGCCAACGGTTTGAGGGTGGGCAACTGACATTACAGAGTCCCTTTAAGTCAACTGTTTACAACTTTGTTTTATTAGTTTTATAAAAAAAAAACTTTTCTGGTAGCTCTGGGCTTCTGTACTCTCTCTAATACAGAAATCTTCCCTCTGCCTCCTCAGGCCATATTGGGAATCACTTCTACAGAATCTCTTAAGCAAGATTGTCTGCTATTCAACTCTTCTGTTTAACACTTCCATATGCCAATGCCCTGTTAAACACAGTGACACCTTGCAGTAAGGATCACTGTGCGTACAGTATGAGAGGGTCAGCGTGTAGCAGAGTTAAAGGAGAAGTCTGACCAAAATGAAAAAATCCGCCCGTGTAGCATGCATTCCTGCTCCTGCAATGTCATGACCCGGCTCTGGAATGCTCACTTAGGCTAGGTTCACACTGCGTTTTCAGCATCCGTTTAACGCATCCGTTTTTTGCAAAAAACGCATGAAAAACGGATTGCAAAAAACGGATTCATTTGTGTGCATCCGTTTTTCCATTGACTTCCATTATAAAAAAAAACGGATCCGTTTTTTTTGGCGGACCAAAACGGACCAAAAAACGTTGCTGACCCTATTTTTGTGGACGTTAAAAAAAACGGATCCGTTAAACGGATGCTGAAAACGCAGTGTGAACCTAGCCTTAGCCAGTCAGTGACTGGGACAGGACACCACTTCCGTCACTGACTCACTGAGTGGGCCCTTCCCTTCCTGGTCAGTGAACTTGTGACGCAGCGCTGCTAGGGCACAGATAAGTGTACATTCATTATTATGTTCCTGCACCAGATTGTTCTTTTTGGACAAACTTCTCCTTTAAGGGAGGAATAGGCGATCACCTCCTTCAAAACTACTACATTCTCTTCTGCACGCAACAATCCCCTGCAGACAGGATCCATGCTGGGGCATTATAAAGAGTAAAGTGGTGCAAAGCTACCAGAAAATTACATTTTTAAATAAAGGTAAATTACAAAGGTGTATAACTTTGTAAAAACATTTCATGTAACAATAATTTAGATTTTGAGTATGCCTTTAAATGTGGCCTTTTTTAGTTCATAAAAGTTAAATAGTAGCTTTAAATTTGCATAGACCAATGCCAAAAGGTACTGAGTAGAGATGAGCGAACCTGGAGCATGCTCTAGTCGATCTGAACCCGAACGTTCGGCATTTGATTAGCGGTGGCTGCTGAACTTGGATAAAGCCCTAAGGCTATGTGGAAAACATGGATATAGTCATTGGCTATATCCATGTTTTCCAGACAACCTTAAGGCTTTATCCAAGTTCAGCAGCCCCAGCTAATCAAGTGCCGATCGTTTGCGTTCGGATCGACTCGAACCCGAACCCGGTTCGCTCAACTCTAGTACTGAGATATCTGCCCACTCTTAAAGACATAAGCAACAGAGACCATATTTCTGCATGATAATAACGACTAATAGTCAAAATTACAGAGATAACTTATTCAGCCCACGGATCAATCTATTACAGTGGCCAGACTGTGACTCTATAAAAGACGTCTTTGTTGCCATGTCCAACATGACCTACCCGCTAGGTAGTGATGGAACAATTAGAATGTTTATGTACAAAGATTTGGTAAAGGGACTGCGTTTCATCCTATACACCGTTCATTTGAATGTAATGTATAGGAAGATGTGGCAGTTAACACCTGTCAGCTGACTACTATGTCATTTCCCTTTCAAAGAGGGGTGGCCTTTATTGAGACAAACCCTTTAGAACAAATTTACACATTGCACCATATTACATAATGGATTTATCCACATTATGTCTTCTGAAAAATCTGCATGTCTTACAAGCAGATTTTATTATGGATTTGCTGTCTACTTGCAGTGGATTTGCAATGCAAAAGTTAATCCTCAACAAGTCTGTGACAAATCCACATAGAAACTAACATATAACATTTGCACATTCACTGTTCACAAAACTATGTTACAGCTGTGGACGTGCAGGTGTTATTTTTTGGCTACTATTTGATATTGTTGCAAAAAAAATGTAAAGTGTCTGCCTATAACATAACTTATTTATGGCATTTGTCTACAGGCTCAATCTATAATATTAATTTGTCCCTGACCTAGTGGGTGTAGCATAACCTCTACAATGGCCTCCATACATTGTACACACACAGAAGAGGGGATCCTGCTCTCCTATGTCTCTACATACACCCTAAGAAGCAGAAGCAGCGCGGAGGGCATTTTAGAGCAGTAGTGAACAGTCCTGAGATCTAATACGGACAGTTATAATAATATTCATTTGTATAGCGCCAACAGATTTCGCAGCACCCTTCAATGACTGAGTACAGGTAAAAAGTAAAAAGTGCATAAAACTAGAGATATAGAGGAAAAGGTGAGGGGACAGCAGAGGGCGAAGCAAAATTTAGGGAATGTTATAAGCATGCCCGAAGAGTCTTTAGGGCATGCTTGAAACTGTGAGTGTTGGGAATGAGTCTAATGTCTTTGAGTAGGGCATTCCAGAAAACTAGTGCAGCATGAGACAAGTCTAAGGGGCCTATTCCACCAGACGATTATCGTTCAGATTATCGTTAAATCGTTCGAATCTAAACGATAATCGTTCAGTTGAAATGCAGTTAACGATTAACGACTGAACGAGAAATCGTTGATCGCTTTATAAGATCTGGACCTATTTTTATCGTTGCTCGTTCGCAAAACGTTCGCAAATCGTTCGCATTGAATAAGACATCGTTCGGTCGTTCGCAATAGATACGAACGCAATAGCGAATAAATAGCGAAGAAAAATGATCGCAATTACGATCATAAGTAACGATTATCGTTCCATGGAAATAACTGAACGTTTTCAGGTCTTTCGCAATAGCGGTCGTTTGAGATCGTTAATCGTTAACGATTATGCAAACGATAGTCGTCTGGTGGAATAGGGCCCTAAGAGGTGAGGGAAAGAGGTTCTGATTATGGAAGATGTTAGTGTAATGCCCCTATTCCACAGGTCGTTTAGAGGAGCAAACGGGCGCTCTCAGCGCTCGTTTGCTCCTCGTTCCCCGCTCGCTGCCGCCGCTATTCAACGCGGCTGCAGCGAGGGGGTGAGTGCGGGAGGGGCGGCGGGGAGCTGCGGGGGGGCTGCCCGGGGGATCGCTGATCGTCCGGGCAGCCCATAGGATACATCAGCATCTGCTGCCGATGCTCCTATTCAACGGAGCGACGGCAGCAGATCGCTGCTATATCAGTCGCTTGTTTTTCAACATGTTTAAAAACAAGCGACTGCAACGATCAGACGACATGAACGATGTCGGCTGATCGTTGCAATCTATTCCACCGGACGATTATCGTCCGTAGCGGCCGATATCGGCCGAATACAAACAATAATCGTTCCGTGGAATAGGGCCTTAAGATCATTAGCAGAGCGTAGAACACGAGTAGAATGGTACATTAACTTGTAAGTTAAATTTACTTGTACTGTTGATTTATGGAAATTTGTGCAAATATAATTATTATTAAAACAGTGAGGATATAACCATGTGCTGTTAAATTGCAATACTGCAAAATTCATAGAGCACAACCTGTTTTGGACTTTTGCATACTCCGTTTCTATCCCTCTAAATAACCCAATTGCCACTTTGCTCATGACCATTTACTGCTGACGCCTATGGGCCATAACACCTCTATGGACACTGTTGCTATCAGTTCCTTTGTAATGGATGAGCGGTAGACAAGGGCAGGAGGGGTCAGAGTCCCTGTTCAGGTTTACTTTGGCTGCTCTGAAAGGCATCTTTGCTCCATCTCTCCATTTGGCCAAACACTTTTGCCAAAACTTTGGGGGACATTTATTAAGCCGGGGCGTAAAAATGTCCCCGCAGCTCTGGAGCTCAGGAGACATCCCGATTTCATGGAGCCTCTCCTTACAAAAACTTTGAAACCTACGCCAGCTCTGACAGTTTAATTTTTCGTCACGAAAAATGATAAATGCAGCGGACCCAGAGTCCGCGCCCCCCGCCCCGTCCCCTCCACCCCCCTCCCCGCCCCACTGGGAAAGGTGGCGTAAAATGGCCAGATGTGAATATTTTATTTGCAAAACGGCCATTTGCAAATAAATTAAGTCGCATCTGGCCGTTTTACGCCAACAAATACAACTTTTTTGCTTGATAACTTTCCCCCTTTATCTTTAGCCCGTATCTCCTCGCCATAGCACAGCACCATGCCCTTTAACCTCTATCTCCGTCCCCAGTTGCACAGAAAATATTAAAGTAACAGTATAAAGACTATTATAAAAGTGTATGATTAAACACAACTCAGGGGTTTGTGCTGCTATGACCCTGCTGGGAAAAAAAGTAATATGAACAGTCCAAATCATATACTCCATACACCTCCTACACAGTAAGAATCCAAGAGTTCCAAGCCTCATGCATATGACATTGTCAAATAATAAAGCAAACAATGAAGCATGCCGTGACTCCCTTTTTTAATGGATTTCTTACGAATGAAATAGAAGACAAATGGAAAAACAGTAAGGGCCCATAAATTTCTACAGGAGCCATATTATGGATCGGTGCGATGCAGATCCATTATACAGTCCTAGGCAGGAGCCTCAGTGTAACGCTCTTTCTTTCTTTTGTAATAAAACGCTCTACCTCTTTCTTTTGTCATAAAAATCCGCATTTCCTGAAAAGCCTGAAGTGAATGTAAACTAGGGGAATACCAACAAGAGAAACATATTAGACAGTCCGAACATAGGTGATGAAATATGTATGGAGCATTTACAATATTCATTAGGGCAGACAGGTGTCCACAGTGAGTGCTATACATATAGACAACCTGTGTAATATGTAATGAGCTGGGAAACAATTGATATTACACAAGCTGTGCAATTAGAATAATGAAATATTAAAGTGGATAAATTAATATGCAATGAGCTGGGAACCCCAGTGTGGTCTCATTGATATATTCATTGGACAATTTTACAGCCTTTCCATAGTGAAGGTTCCACATTTTACTGTTTTTAGCAGCTTAGGAGACACTACAAAGTGTGCTTAGTGTGTACAGGTAGGAATTCCCCTAGCATGCCCCTAGACTTTTATTAAAGAGGATGTACCACCAGGTACATCCTTTTTAACCTGAACCCACGGATCGATCGGCACCGGCACGGGAAAGCCGGTGCCGGGGTCCGTTTTTTCAGACCGCCGCCCGGTTCCCATGCATTGCGCCGTTCGATCCAGCGTTACCGGACGGTGCTGAAGCACTGGAGGTCGGCCGGGCCGCCCCCAGTGGGAGGGAATTCCCTCCCCTGTATGACGCGGCTCGCTTAGAATGAATGGAGCCGCGTCATACAGGGGAGGGAATTCCCTCCAACTGGGGGCGGCCCGGCCGACCTCCAGTGCTTCAGCACCGGCCGGTACCGCTGGATCGAATGGCGCCATGCACGGGAACCAGGCGGCGGTCCGAAAAACGGACCGCGGCACCGGCTTCCCCCGTGCCGGCGCCGATCGATCTTTGAGAAATAAAAACAGGAAGTGCCGTGCTTTCCATGATAACTAAAAAAAATTATGAATGTATATTGAAAACTTGCCTTATATCACATCTACTGTTGATTTAGATTTTGAAAGTTATAACGACAGTAACACTTTAAGTCCCACAGAATAACAGTATTTGCTGGGAAAAAGGCAGAATATAGTCCCTAGTAGACATACCACAAAAATATTGTAACAGTATTTGTAACCAAAACTAGGAGTGGGTGTAAGACCCAGAAGAAGTGCAAAGATTTCAATTATTCTTTACTCTATGAAGTTCAACTTCTGATTTTGGCTTACCAATATACTGGTCCTAAATTTTGACCCAAATACCACTGTGTGCACATAGTCCAAGGCTTGGAGACCAGTGTTCACAAACTTAATACTTTAAAGTGACTCTGCACCCACAATCTATCCCTCCCAAACCACTTGTACCTTCGGAAAGCTGCTTTTAATCCAAGATCTGTCCTGGGGTCCGTTCAGCAGGTGATGCAGTTATTTCCCTAAAAAACTACTTTTAAACTTGCAGCTCTGTGCCCTAACTCTGCACCACCCCTCCGTCCCTTCTGCCCACCCTCTTCATCATTAGGAATGCCACTGCCATTTCCTATTCCTCTGCAGTGAACACTGCACAGGTGCCTTAACGATCCAGCCCATGTGCAGTGTTCATACAGCTAATGAATAGGAGAATACCTGCCTGGGGCATTCCTAATGATGAAGAGGGCGGGGAGGAGGAACAGAGAGGGTGTGCCAGCCTAATGCAACGACCACTATAGGCCACAGCCACAGATTGTGGGTACAGAGTCGCTTTAAGGACCACCAACAGGTCAGGATTTGAGGATATCCACATGTGCTGATTATAGTTATATCACCTGTAAAATCCTTAAAGGAGTACTCAGAAGAAAAATATTTAAAAACAAAAATCAACTGGTGGCAAAAAGTTATACAGAATTGTTAACGACTTCTATTTAACAAAAAACCTCAAGCCTTCCACATTCTGCAGGAGGTGGTGTTTTCTTGGCGCAGTGCTCTCTGCTGCCACCTCTGTCCATGTCAGGAACTGTCCAGTTGCTATTTGCTATTGCTCTGGACAGTTCCTGACATAGACAGAGGTGGCAGCAGGGGACGCTGTGTCAGACTGAAAAAAATACACCACTTCCTGCAAGACATATAGCAACTGATAAGTACTGGAAGGCTTGAGATTTTTCAAAATAGCAGTAATTTACAAATCGGTATAACTTCATGACACTGATTCATTTGACATTGATTTTCACATTGATTTGAAAAACATTTTCTCCGGAGTACCCCTTTAAACCATGACCTGATATAGAGGACGGGGAGCACCTATTAACAGAAGTCAGTCAGTAGTAATATAACAAGAAAATGTACTAACATCATATGTGTGGGAAGGGAAAGGTTGGCCGCAACTTTATTTACAAGAAAGAGGGGAACAATGTCAGCATGGTATTTATTTATCTACTACTTAAACATCCGCCATATCTTGCCTGCCAACCAGTCGATAGGTGGACATGTCCTGGTTGTTTAGTCAAATTCATTTAAACTCTGAACTAGAGTTTTGCTTCTGCCAGCTGTGGATTCTGATTTCAAACAAGTATTGATACAAAATAAGGCAATAAGGGTCCATTTACACAGAAAGATTATCTGACAGATTTTTGAAGCCAAAGCCAGAAACAGACTATAAACAGATCAGGTCATACAGGAAAGCCTGAAATTTCTCCTCTTTATAAAAAAAGAACGGATCAAAACGGATCTGTTTTTTTTGTTTTTTTTTTACGGACGTGGTGGTCGACCACCTTTTTGTGTCCGTCGCAAAAAACGGATCTGTTTTAATCCATTTTTTTTTATAATGGAAGTCAATGGAAAAACAGATGCACACAGTTGCATCCGTTTTTTCCATCCGTTTTTTGCAAAAAAACGGATGAAAAACTGATGAAAAAAAACAGATGTGTGCATCCGTTTTTCCATTGACTGCCATTATAAAAAAAGGATCAAAATGGATCCATTTTTTTTTTACGGACACAAAAACGTGGTTTTTGTGTCCGTTAAAAAAAAAACCATCCGTTTTGATCAGTTTTTTTTCTTTTAATGGAAGTCAATGGAAAAAGGGATCAAAACAGATGCACACAGTTGCATTAGTTTTTTTCATCAGTTTTTCATCCGTTTTTTGCAAAAAAAACGGATTGCAAAAATCTAGCGTGACCCCAGCCTAAATTCTCTCTTCGGCATCTAGTGATGGTGTATAGTTAGCGGGTGACATGATTCTGCTTAGAAAATCACATAACCTGCACATGGTTTATGATAGTTACTAGTTAAATGATGCAAGCCCATAGCTCCCCTAAGGGGAAGGGTTAGTGAAGAACTGTCAATAACTGAGAATTGGCTGAGGGTAGGGAACATTCACCCCCCCTTCCTGACCAGCCAGCGTCTCCTCTGTGGCAGCATGATCAGCAATGCCTGCATCTTTCTCCTCTGGCCAGACCTGACTAGATGAGGCCAGACCTGACCAGATGAGGCCAGACCTGACTAGATGAGGCCAGACCTGACTGGATTAGGCCAGACCTGACTGGATGAGGCCAGACCTGACTGGATGAGGCCAGAGTAGCAGAGCAGATCAGCTCCCATGCCAGGATTGTTGAGTGTATTAAGGAGGAGGGGGCAATATTTTGTGGAGTGTTTAGCAAACAAGTGATTCTCCAATTGCTGCAAAACTACAACCCCCATTATGTCCTGCTAGCTAGACATGATGGGAGTTGTGCGTTCACACGTACAGGATCCGCAGCAGATTTGATGGCCCAGAATTGATTTGCTTTGAATCTGCAGCTTCAAATCTGCGCCATCAAATCTGCTGCAGATCCTGTATGTGTGAACACACCCTAATGCTGGGTTTACACGGAACGATTATCGTGCGAATTTGCACGATAACGATCGAATTTGAACGATAATCGTACGTGTAAACGCAGCGAACGATCGAACGACGAGCGAGAAATCGTTCATTTTGATCTTTTAACAGGTTCTTAAATCATCGTTCGTCGTTCGCAAAAAATTCGCCGATCGTTCAGTGTAAACAGTCGTTCACTGATTTTTCCTGCGAGATAGGCTTAAGCGATCGCAAAACGATCAGAAAACGAATTTTCTGTACGATATATCGTTCCATCTAAACACTGATCGTTATATAAGAAAAATCGTTACTTAGAAATCGTTAATCGTACGATTGGGCGAATTATCGCTTCGTGTAAACCCAGCAGTCCATTTACACAGAAAGATTATCTGACAGATTACCTGCCTAAAATTTAAAGCCAAAGCCAGAAACAGACTATAAACAGAGATCAGGTCATAAAGGAAAGCCTGAGATTTCTCACCTTTTAAAATCCATTCCTGGCTTTGGCTTCAAATCTTTGGCAGATAATCTGTCAGATAATCTTTTAGTGTAAATGGACCCTTATGCTACGTTCACACGGAGCGATAATTCGCCCAATCGATTGTTTAACGATTTTGAAGCAACGATTTGGTTTTTATAACGATCAGACTAATAAATCGTTAGAAAAATCGTAAGAAAATTCGTAAGAAAAATCGTTAATGCGATTGTTTTTAAGATCGCTTAAGCCCATCTTTTACATAGGGTGAATCTTTGAATCTTTTACACAAAGCGATCTGCGAATTTTTAGCGAACGATGAACGACGATTTGAGAACATGTTGAAAGATCAAAATGAACGATTTTTCGCTCGTGGCTTGATCGTTTGCTGTGTTTACACGGAACGATTATCGCTCAAATGCGATCGTTATTGTGCAAAATTCGAACGATAACCGTTCCGTGTAAACGCAGCATTAGAGTCACTTGTTGGAGAACAGTGATTTGGGGGACAGTTTCTTAGCCCAGTGTTCTCTAACATGTGACTTTCCAGTTGCTGCAAAACTACAACTTCCATTATGCACTGCTGGCAGGACATGATGGGAGTTGTATTTTGACAACAGCTAAAGAGCCACTGGTTGGGAAACAATTATTTAGCAGGACAGAGGCACAATTTTTCTAGGTAGGCAGAGACACAGTTTATTGGGGGCATTGGCATACTGAGGGGGGTGAGATCATCCAGTTAGTCCCAGCTCTCTATTTGGTGCAGACTTTTTTTTTTCTTTCGAATCAACTGGTGTCAGAAAGTGACAGATATTTGTAATCTACTTCTATTAAAAACATCTCCAGGCTTCCAGTACTTATCATCTGCTATGTGTCCTGCAGGAAGTGGTGTATTCTTTCCAGACTGGAGAACAGAAGAGGTTTTCTATGGGGATTTGCTACTGCTCTAGACAGTTCCTGACACAGGCAGAGGTGGCAGCCGAGAGCACTGTGTCAGACTGGAGCAAATACACCACTTCCTGCAGGACATACAGCAGCTGATAAGTACTGAAAGACGAGATTTTATAATAGAAGTAAATTACAAATCTCTGGTATTAAATGATTTGAAAGAAAAAAATTTTGGTGAACAACCCCTTTAAGCAAACTTGCCCAATGTTCAGGTTCGCCTGAAGAAGCTGGATGCTGCTCTAGGCGGCCATACGCTGTATCTATGTTTTCCATGACTCCCTAGGGTTGCATCCAACTTCTCCAACCACCAGGAGTCACATGCCGAGTGTTTGGCCTTGGATGAATCTGAATATTTGGCAAGAACTAATTATTAGTGGCACGTTGCCTTTCCAAGTCAATGTTACAATGTCAGGCGACCACATTTGCTGTGTACCCCAATCCTAGTAGACCCAGGGCTGATGTGTGAATCCACCCTGTCCTAAGATGTCACAAAACTATCAGGTTTAACAGCCCATTGGATTGTATTTCAAACTTATTCTTTACAAAATAACTTCCCATCCATCCTGTCTAGCAGCTGTAGAACCACAAAGCCCAGCAAGTTTTCCCATGTACTTCTACAACAACAACAGCAGGGAAGCTGTACACTGTATTACAAACTCTTTCCCTCAAACCACAGGAACTGTTATAGTAGGAGGGCCACACATCCACCACACCCAGGCCTAGAGAGCAGTCACCTCCCAGCCCAGCAGCCCTCACTATAAACAGTGTACATCTGAGGAGAGTTCCTGTGCTGGGCCTGGCATCTTCTGAGGTGAGTCTGGGGGCTCCTCAGCCCATTCACAGCAGCACAGAGGCATAGCAGCAGTGTCAGGACTAGGGATACATAGTTATCTAGCCAGGACTACTTTATTATATACACTGTAGCTTCTCCACATATATGTACACAGATGTAGCAGAGATGAGTGTGTGTTAGGCCACCTTCACACTACAGCACTGAACCAGGGATGGAAGCTATACAGAGAAGAACTATAAAATATCTGCCCCTCGTCTGTGCGTTGGATCCACTCCAAGTTTTAAAGTGGCTTTTACTTTTTTTTTGTGTTTCTTTTATGTGTAATGTTTACCTGGAAACCATTAATGTTACTGCATATTATGCTGAAGGACAAACTTAGCTCTTCTTCACCTTCACGTAGCAATTACCAGCACTGTTTTCAATTTATATTACCACTTTTGTGGAAAAAAAATGCGTGTTTGTGTATATATATATATATATATATATATATATATATATATATATATATATATATATATATTATTATTTTTTTTTTTTTTTCTGTACTTCCCCCTTTGGTGACTTGAGACCTCCAATGTCACTTTTTGTGCATTTCTAGTCCTGTCACGTCCCTTTCCGTCACTCTGTATCTACATAGAAGTCAGAGCTGATGTCGTGACTGCTGGGCTGCACGCCCCACTTAAGTAGTGCCAGCGTCTTGCTGTTGTGCCTCGCATACTGATGTATATCAAACCTTACACACATTGCGGACAGAATTTGTCATGTAGCAGAGCTGCGTCTTGTTAACCCCCAAATCCTGTTCCTATTTTATGTGTCGGACATGGGATTGGGGGTGCAAAAGTGGTTGTTCATATCTTGAGATGAGGTTGGTGTGACCCCCTTTGCTAACATAGTAATGTCTGTATAAGGCAGGGGTAGGGAACCTTTGGCTCTTTTGCTTACAAAACTACAACTCCCATCATGCATGGACAGCCAAAGTTAACGCTTTGGCTGTCTATGCATGATGGGAGTTGTAGTTTTGAAACAGCTGCAGAGCCTAGGTTCCCTAGTATAAGGGATGGGGGCAGGTGCCTAAGTCTGAGGAGGGGTTGAGTTTAACCTGTTGTTAGCTCCAGCTCTCTATCTGGCTCCGACTTCCTCCGTTTATTGCATTCTAGATGTGGGTTAAATATATATACAGTAACTACAATGAAGAAACCGCCACAATACTCTTACACTGACTGTCCGCTTATAGACTATATAAGAACGTGTCACTATTTCTCAGTGTTAGGTGTGGCCGAGTAAAATACGTGGTGAATGCCCCGAGGCGGACAGTAGACGCAGCACTCGGTGGGTGGGGGCAGGCTGGTAGAATAGGTTCATTGCTGTCATGTGTTGAAATCCTTGTATATAATAAGGTTAGAGCCACAATGGCGTCTGTGTGCACTGTAAATAGTTGCTTAGTTATGGGCTCATGAAACTGACCTGTGGTTTGGATCACAAGGAGGAGGTATCTATTATTAAAGGGGTATTCAAGCAAAAAGTCATTTTCTTTCAAATCAACAGGTTTCAGAAAGTTGTATAGATTTGTAACTTATGGTGCGTTTTCACGTAACGATAATTGGCCCGATCGTACGATTAACAATGTCGGAGTAACTATTTTTTTTTCATAACGGTAGACGGTACGTTTAGACGGTACGATATATCGTACGGAAAATTCGTTTTACGATTGTTTTGCGAACGCTTAAGCCAATCTCACACATTGGTTAAATCGGCGAACGACTGTTCACACGGAACGATTTGCGAATTTTTTGCGAACGACGATTTGATAACATGTTGAAAGATCAAAATGAGCGATGTATCGCTTGTCGTTTGATCGCTCGCTGCGTTTACACGTACGATTATCGTTCGAATTCGGTCGTTATCGCGCAAATTCGTACGATTATCGTTACGTGTAAACGCACCATTACTTCTCTTTAAAAATCTTAAGTCTTCCCATACTTATCAGCTGCTGTATGCCCTGCACAGAGTGGTGTATTCTCTCCAGTCTGACACAGTGCTCTCTGCTGCCTTCTCTGTCTGAGACAGGAACTGTCCAGAGCAGGAGAGGTTTTCTATGGGGCTTTGCTACTACTTTGTCTTGGACAGAGGTGGCAGCAGAGAGCACTGTTTCAGACTGGAAAACCAGCACTTCCTGCAGGACATACAGCAGCTGATAAGTATGGGAAGACTTGAGATTTTTAAGTAGAAGTAAATTACAAATCTATAGAACTTTCTGACACCAGTTGATTTGAAAAAAAAAAAACAAAACAAAAAGATTCTCGCTGGACAACCCCTTTAAAGGCATATTGGAGAATCCCTTATACAAGAAAACAGCTCTACCCATTGCTTTCACATACACGGGGTACAGGTGCATTTTTGAGGAAGTCCTAACCTGGCCATAGTCTATAATGCTGTCAGTCTGGGTCAGTAGTCTCACAGTCAGACTAGGATTTGCCTTCGTATTATGCTCATGGGAACGCAGCCTTAGTTTGTTGTAATTCTCCATTCACTGTCGCCATGGCTTTGAAATCTTATATTAATCCTTCATCCTGCCTACACTTACGCCTTTAGGTTGGGTTCACACAGGGACATTGATACTATTGAAAACGCAGCAGCTAGAATAGGCTCGGCCTGTTCACTTCTATGTATTCCCCGTAAATGTAGGAGTGCCGTTCTCTTATATCACGTCTACACTTGTCGATGCTATCTCCTGTTTTCCCAAATACTGGATGGCAGTGAGAACCCTAGGGCGGAACTATTAACAAGGACGGGCATGACAATAGGTGAAACTCAAGTGTTGTTTAAGTACTTGAGGTTTTATAAGGATCCATGTACACCTGCAGGTTTTATGGTGCAGAAGTTCTTTACTCTTGGTGAATAGATAAACGTGTAAATGGGGAAATATATGTCTGACAGTATGCCCATATTGGATGTTCGAGGGGGTAGAAAGGCGGAAACTAAGGGCCCCATTACATGGGACGATTATCATGCTAAAAATCGTTAAATCGTTCGAATTTAAACGATACATCATTCTGTGTAATTGCAGGCAACGATCGAAAAATCGTTCGTATGTCGTTGATTAAGATCTGAACCTAAAATTATCACTAATCGTTCGCTGTAATTCCACGTTCGTTCGCTCAAGTTCCGCATTTTTTTTCACTAATCGTTCAGTGTAATGCTGCGTTTACACGGAACGATTATCTTTCAAATTTGCGCGATAACGATTGAATTCGAAAGATCGTATGTGTAAAGGCAGCGAACGATCAAACGACGAGCGGGAAATCGTTCATTTTGATCTTACAACATGTTCTTAAATCATCGTTTGCAAAAAATTTGCAGATCATTCCATCGTTCATTGATTTTAACCTATGTGTGAGATAGGCTTAAGCGATTGCAAAACGATTTTTCCGTACGATATATCGTTCCGTCTAAGGGTCGATTTACACAGAAAGATTATCTGCCAAATATTTGAAGCCAAAGCCAGAAAGACTATAAACGGAGATCAGGTCATAAAGGAAAGCCTGAGATTTCTCTTCTTTTCAAATCCATTCCTGGCTTTGGCTTCAAATCTTTGGCAGATAATCTGTCAGATAATCTTTCTGTGTAAATGGACCCTAAACGCTGCTCATTATAAAAAAAATTGTTACTTCCAAATCGTTAATCGTACGATCGGGCGAATTATCGCTCCGTGTAAACGCAGCATTATAGCACATTGTTCATTGTTTTTCTGGGATCAGAAGGAATAATTGATCGTATCTAACGAATATCGTTCTGTGTAATATACTGAACGATTTCAGGTTAAAGATGAACAATCTCGTTTGCGATCGATAATCGTTAAAAATCGCTCAGTATAATAGGACCTTGATGCTACGTTTACACAGACAGATTTATCTGACAGATCTTTGAAGCCAAAACCAGGAGCAGACTATGAACAGGGATCAGATCATAAAGGAAAGACTGGGATCTATCCTCTTTTTAAATCCATTCCTGGCTTTGGCTTCCAAAATCTGTCAGATAAATCTTTCTGTGTAAACGCACCCTAATGCTAAGTTTACACGAGGCGATTATTGGCCCAATTGTACGATTAACGATTTCTAAGTAAAATTTTTTTTTTCTATAACGATCAGCATTTAGACGGTATGATATATCGGCCGGAAAAATCGTTTTGCGATCGCGCGCCCGCAGCCCGGCCCGCCCCCCTGCTCACCCGCAGCCCCCTGTGCCGCCCCGATCGCCACCCCCGCCGCTCCGGCCGCCGCTCCGATCACCCCCACCGCCGCGTCCAAGAGCATACGTTACCTGCTCCGCGCAGCAGGTCTTCGAGATCCCCGACTCCCCTCTTCAGCGCATTGATTGGCTGAAGAGATGAGCCGGGAATTTTAAACGGCTCCTCTTCAGCCAATCAGTGCTCCTCTTCAGCACTGATTGGCTGAAGAGGAGCCGTTTGAAATTCCCGAATCCCCTCTTCAGCCAATCAATGCATGGCAGCACTGATTGGCTGAAGAGATGAGCCGGGAATTTCAAACGGCTCCCCTTCAGCCAATCAGTGCTGAAGAGGAGCACTGATTGGCTGAAGAGGAGCCGTTTAAAATTCCCGGCTCATCTCTTCAGCCAATCAATGCGCTGAAGATGGGAGTCGTATGCTGGGAGCCATGGTGGGGGTGATCGGAGTGGCGGGGGGGGTGATCGGAGTGGCGGCGGGGGGGCAATCGGAGCGGCGGCGGGGTAGCGATCGGGGTGGCGATCGGGGCGGCGCAGGGGGCTGCGGTTGAGCGGGTGGGGGGCAGGCTGCGGGCGCGCGATCGCAAAACGATTTTTCCGTACGATATATTGTACAGTCTAAACGCTGATCGTTATAAAAAAAAAAAAATTGTTACTTCGAAATCGTTAATCGTACGATCGGGCCAATAATCGCCTCGTGTAGACTTGGCATTGTAAAAGAGAAAAACCCTGTTAGCAGAAAATGTTTCAGGTGAGCATTCAGCTTTCTCCCAAGAACTGGAAGGACCGCTTTCCACTAATTCACTTGACTTTCTAGTTCTACTGGCCAGTGATGTTTGTTCAGATTTAAGGTGGGTATTTCAGCTTTTACAGACTATAAATTCTTGGAGAGAGTCCTGAAATAGATCTAGACCTGGGCTTCCCCCAATGCTATGACTGGATTAGAAATCAAGCCCTTTGTGGCGAATTTACACTTAAAGGGAACCTGTCACCATAAAAAAGGCTACCTAAGTTATTGGCATCATGTTATAGAGAAGAAGGATCTGAGCGGATTGATATATATCTTTGTAGGAAA
This sequence comes from Dendropsophus ebraccatus, assembly GCF_027789765.1. Classification (NCBI taxonomy): domain Eukaryota; kingdom Metazoa; phylum Chordata; class Amphibia; order Anura; family Hylidae; genus Dendropsophus; species Dendropsophus ebraccatus. The sequence goes on along the minus strand of NC_091454.1, from coordinate 191,876,002 downwards.
AGATTCAGTATAACTTATTTATTGACTGAAATAAATGTCTGATGTTTCAATGCTGAAGAGTCCAGTCTATTGAGTGACACCGCCCACTGGACTCCTTAACACAGAATGAGCAGGGATTTTAATCAACAAGTTATACTGAATCTTTTCCCACAAAGTTATATATCAATCTGCTCAGCTCATCCTGATCTATAACATTATGGTGATGCATTAGATAGCATTGTCTTGGTGACATGTTCCCTTTAAAGAGTACCTGTCATTAAAAACAACTTTGACATATCTTCAGGCATGTCAAAAGATATTGATCCCACCAGGTCTCACTGCTGAGATCCGCTGTGATCGGGAGATATAGCCGGGGAGAAAGTGCTGCAGCAGTGCGATTCACTCCCCGGCCTCATCTTCATAAATGCTAATTCTGGCAATAGAAGTCTGTGGGGGGAGATTTATCAAACATGGTGTAAAGTGAAACTGGCTCAGTTGCCCCTAGCAACCAATCAGATTCCACCTTTCATTCCTCACAGACTCTTTGGAAAATGAAAGGTGGAATCTGATTGGTTGCTAGGGGCTACTGAGCCAGTTTCACTTTACATCATGTTTGATAAATCTCCGCCTATGAGGCTACTTTGTTGGAATTGGTAAGTGGCTCCTGTTCTTTCTACTCAGCTCCTGATCAGAGTGAAACCCGACGTGATCGATAACTTTTGACATGCTTGATAATATTTCAAAAGTTATTTTTTTATTGACAGTCTTTAAAATATACAAGTAAACCAGACCATTGAACTCAGTTCAGTTCAAACATTGCTATCTTTGCTTTAGCTGAACCTGTCAAAATTATGTCTGCCACATGGCAGAAAGGAGAAGGATCAGGTAGCCCATAATGCTTTGCAAACACCTCTCTCAGTTAAAGGAGAAGTCCTGCAAAAAATTTTCTTAAAGTATTGTATTGCCCCCCAAAAGTTATACAAATCACCAATATACACTTATTATGGGAAATGCTTATAAAGGGCTTTTTTCCCTGCACTTACTACTGCACCAAGGCTTCACTTCCTGGATAACATGGTGATGTCACTTCCTGGATAACATGGTGATGTCACAACCTGACTCCCAGAGCTGTGCGGACTGTGGCTGCTGGAGAGGATGATGGCAGAGGGATGCTCAGTGTCCCTCCAGTGCGCTGTGTCCCTCAGTGTCCCTCTGCCATCATCAGGGCCGGACTGGGACTTAAAATCAGCCCTGGCAATCAAACCCCAGCAGCCCACATACCATATCATGGATAGCCGTGTAAAATATGCGATGTAGCAAATTCTGCTTTATTTAGCCGTTAAAGGGAACCTGTGGGGTCTATACCAGGTACACAGCTGTAGATCCCAGCGTACAGATCAGGGACTGGATCTTTAGTCCAGTGTAAACTTCTATAATCATTATTTTCATTACCAGCTGAAGTGTCACAGAGGTGGAGCCACAGCAGCACCTTCTGCCCCCGCCTGCTCTGACTGATGGACATATAGGGTGCTGCTGCTGCCGCTGCTGTTCTGAAACGTTAGTTAGTAATGAAAAGGACAATTATAAAAGTTTACACTGGACTAAAGTTCAGTGATATCTCCCTCACATCTGTCTGCTGAGATCTATAGCCCTAGACCTGGTATGGACCTCACAGATTCCCTTTAAAGGAGAAAAACATGGCCACTTTCTTCCAGAAACAGTGACATACTCTTTTTCAGTTTGTGTAAGGTATTGCAGCTCAGTTCCATTGAAGTGAATGGAGCCAAGCTGTAATACCACACACAGTCTGAGGACAGGGTGGTGCTGTTTTTGGACAAAAGTTACTATATTTTTTAAATCTCTTTTATCCTGACTATATCTGCACTCCATATAATGGTGGTATAAGTTGTAAGGTTTTAATTATTAAAATGTGTCTGCTGGTTGTGATCTCTTGTGTAATCAAAGCTACATAATAAGCTGCTAGATAGCCATTTCCTACTGGGTATCTATCTATCTATCTATCTATCTATCTATCTATCTATCTATCTATCTATCTATCTATCTCTACATTATCAGTAGGGCCCCAGGACAAGTTTTAGGATACATATTGGAAACATAGGTAAGAATTTTCTGTGCATGATACTCTCATAGTTAATAACACCAGTAAGCAAATATCAACACACTGTACACGTTACTGCCATACTGTTACTAAGCAAACCCACCAATATTGCCAATACTACCAGTATATAAGTAACAAATAATATCACCACACCATGAGCACGGCCATTACCACCACATAATGACTAATACCACTACACTGTGACTGAATACAATCCACTATATGCAACACTTATATTACCAATAATACCAGAATACACAGGACGAGAAATACCATACCATACCTACCCTCACCATACAGTGACTGGATAATACCACTATACCATCACACCATGCCCACTACTCCCACCATAGTGTGACTGGACAATACCACAATACTGTCATCAAATAATAGCCACTATATAAAGACCAATATTCTACCACAGCAGTGACCATAGAACACAGGTGTCACACTCCGGCCCTCCAGCTGTTAGAACACTACAAATCCCAGCATGCCTGGACAGCTAAAGCATGTTGGGAATTGTAGTTTTGCAACACCTGGAGGGCTTGAGTTTGACACCCCGATATAGAGGTAGATCCCAGCTGTGTAAAGGTTCTGCAGACTTTGTAAGTGATAGTAGTGCAGTTACATCATGTGACTCACAGTAGGCGTCTTCTCTGCATGAAGAGACGTCCACTTTTCCTTTTCTTCTCCATCTGGCTCCGGCCATCATGAAGGCTTCTCTGGCCAGGACTCCTCTCCACGGGATCTGCCAGACAGACATTTTAGGCTTCATGCTCCAGCAACATCCTCATCTATACATCCCCCCCATATAGAATAGCCCCCCCTGCATCCCCCATATATAATAGCCCCCCTGCATCCCCCCATATAGAATAGCCCCCCTGCATCCCCCCATATAGAATAGCCCCCCTGCATCCACCAATATAGAATAGCCCCCCTGCATCCACCAATATAGAATAGCCCCCCTGCATCCCCCCATATAGAATAGCCCCCCTGCATCCCCCCATATAGAATAGCCCCCCCTGCATCCCCCATATAGAATAGCCCCCCTTCATCCCCCATATAGAATAGCCCCCCTGCATCCCCCCATATAGAATAGCCCCCCCCTGCTGTACATCCCCCATATAGAATAGCCCCCCTGCTGTACATTTTCCCATATAGAATAGCCCCCCTGCATCCCCCTCCCATATAGAATAGCCCCCCTGCATCCCCCTCCCATATAGAATAGCCCCCCTGCATCCCCCATATAGAATAGCCCCCCTGCTGTACATCCCCCCCATATAGAATAGCCCCCCTGCTGTACATCCCCCCATAGAGAATAGCCCCCCTGTAAAGCCCCAGACAGACAGCCACCACCCCCCTGCATCACAGCATAAAAAATAGCCGCCCTGCATCCCCTCATAGAGAATAGCCCCCCTGCACCCCCCATATAGAATAGCCCCCCTGCATCCCCCCATATAGAATAGCCCCACTGCATCCCCCCATATAGAATATCCCCCCTGCATCCCCCCATAGAGAATAGCCCCCCATGCACCCCTCATAGAGAATAGCCCCCCTGCATCCCCTCATAGAGAATAGCCCCCCTGCATCCCCTCATAGAGAATAGCCCCCCTGCATCCCCTCATAGAGAATAGCCCCCCTGCATCCCCTCATAGAGAATAGCCCCCCTGCATCCCCTCATAGAGAATAGCCCCCCTGCATCCCCTCAGAGAATAGCCCCCCTGCATCCCCCCATATAGAATAGCCCCCCTGCAACCCCCATATAGAATAGCCCCCTGCAACCCCCATATAGAATAGCCCCCCTGTAAAGCCCCAGACAGCCAGCCACCCCCCCCCCCCCTGTATCACCGCATAAATAATAGCCCCCCTGCATCCCCTCATAGAGAATAGCCTCTGTAAAGCCCCAGACAGCCATCCCCCCATATAGAATAGCCCCCCTGTGGAGACCCCCCCCATATAGAATAGCCCCCCTGCATCCCCCCATAGAGAATAGCCCCCCTGCATCCCCCCATAGAGAATAGCCCCCCTGCATCCCCCCATATAGAATAGCCCCCCTGCATCCCCTCATAGAGAATAGCCTCTGTAAAGCCCCAGACAGCCATCCCCCCATATAGAATAGCCCCCCTGTGGAGACCCCCCCATATGGCCACATGTGAAGGGGTTAAAAAAAAAAAAAAAAAAAAGAAGAAGAACATTCTCACCTCACCTCGCTCCCAGCAGCTTCTTCCTCCTGGTCCCGGATCTTCAGTCTGCAGCTTCTTCTCTATGCTGCAGCACGGCGGCGGCGTCTCTCCTCACAGGCCCTCAGCGGCGCGTCAGGGAAGTGACGTCACCGCTGGGGGCCTGGCAGAGGTGCCTGCAGACGTGCCTGCGCGCGGCACGTCTGCGACCCCGGGCCGGCCCTGACAACTTTCAGCCGCGAAAACCGGCCCGGGGGGGGCACATGCCACAGGAGTGACTGGCAGGGCCGGGGGCCAATTATGGCTCCCTGGCTCTGTCAGTCAGAGCCCGGCCACTGCAGACTGTGAGCGTTCATCTTGAACGCTCACAGTTAAAGGGCCAGGGCACCGGCCCTCTGCAGAGGCTGAATGAATAGCGCAGCGGCCGGCTGCGCTATTCTTGCAGCCTTTGCTGAGGGCCGGTGCACATGGGGGGCAGGACCGGCGGCCCCCGGACTGGTAATCCTGGCAGCCCAGCGGGCATTTGCCCGCTTTGCCAGATTACCAATCCGGGCCTGGCCATCATCCTCTCCAGCAGCCGCAGCCCGCACAGCTCTAGGAGTTGGGTCGTGACATCACCATGTTATCCAGGAAATGACATCACCATGTTATCCAGGAAGTGACATCACCATGTTATCCAGGAAGTGACATCACCATGTTATCCAGGAAGTTAGGCCTTGATGCAGTAGTAAGTGCAGGGAAAAAAGCACTTTATAAGCATTTCCCGTAATAAGTGTATATTGGGGATTTGTATAACTTTTGGGGGGCAATACAATACTTTAATAAAAATTCTTGCCGGACTTCTCCTTTAACAGTATTGGGAATTATGTCAGAGCCACTATGAAAGCCTATGCACATAGCTTCAACAGCCATATTTTTCTTTTATCTGGTACACTAATTGTTGAGAAAAAGCAGTGCATATGTTTTTGTGCTGTAATAAGCTGCCCTTACACAGGAAAGGGCCCTCAGCTGACAGATCTGCTTTAAAAGGGTACTCCATGGGGGAAAAAATCTTTTAAATCAAATGGTGTTAGAAAGTTATACAGACTTGTAAATGACTTCTATATAAAAATCTCAAGTCTTCCAGTATGTATCAGCTGCTGCTGTATGTCCTGCAGTTAGTGGTATATTCTTTTCAGTCTGACAAAGCGCTCTCTGCTGCCACCTCTGTCTGTGTCAGGAATTGTTCAAAATAACTGAAGTTTTCTGTGAGGATTTGCTGCTGCTCTGGACAGTTCCTGACATGGACAGAGGTGGCAGCAGAGAGCACTGTGTCAGACTAGAAAGAATACACCACTTCCTGCAGGACATACAGAAGCTGATAAGTCCTTAAAGTATTGACATTTTTAAATAGAAGTAAATTACAAATCTGTATAACTTTCTGGTTCCAGTTGATTTAAAAGCAAAAAAAAGTCACTGAAGTTGTCCCAACTCTGGCCCCAATTTGCCCCGGCAGGTCACATTTTCAGGATTTTTTTTTTTTTTATGCAAAGGTGTTGAAAAGTAAAAAAAAAGGAATCCTGATGTTCCAGCTAAAAGATTTGAGGCCTATCTGTAGCTAGCACATATGGCCATAGGCACGCCTTCTTTAACTATTTCATTGTCTTTATGAGAACTTATCTGTCCTGATGCACATGGAGTACTTGTATCCCTGCCAGATGGGTGGGGAATATAGATTACTGTTTGTTCTCCAGTTCAGTGTTGGGTAATGATCAGAGGTCAGACATAGTGTCAGTGACCCAGCTTTCCTCTTCTTGTGTAATTCATGGAATATCCTAGATATTTGGTAAAATTCTTCAGTCCACATGGGAATATAGCACTTCTCACAAGTCACTTACTAAAGCAGGGATGGGGAACCTTTGGCTCTCCAGCTGTTGCAAAACTACAATCCCCATCATGCCTGGGCAGCCAAAGCTTTAGCTTCGGCTGTCCAGGCATGATGGAAATTGTAGTTTTGCAACAGCTGGAGAGCCAAAGGTTCCCCATCCCTGTTAAAGGGTCAGATGTACAACCAGGTAGAGAGACTATAGGCTTCTCTGACGGGTGGCCTAAATTTTGCAGATGGAATTGTTGGGTATGACTGGAGTCACATGATGAATGTGCTGTCTGTGGCCTGTACACGTCAGCTGTCAAAAAGGGACATCTAGGCACGTGGACTCATTAATGGCTTAAACATAGTTGAGTATTTCCCTCTCGCCCTATGACGGCACCCATGGAGAGGTCCACCTCCCGCTCCTCTGGACAGGAAACAGTTCACTGGATCCATAAAAGAAGAGACCGCCCCTTCATCGCCAGTTCTGTTTCCTGTCCTTTGGAGCAGGAGGCAGGAGGTGGTTCTCCCACCTCTCCAAAGGATCCATCATAGGAAGAGGGGAATGGGGCAACCGGCTTACCTACCTTACTGCCGACATCCCCGGCGGCGTAAGTCTTCTAACGAAGCAGCTGCCAAGACTGGCTCTCTCCCCAGCACCTGTCAGATGGACGACCTCCGGATCCTCCCTGGCTCTCCGGTCAGCGGCCACGCGTCCTCCGGTAAGCAGGCGGTCCTAGCACTTCCGGGTTGCGGGACGCGCGCGTCGACGTGGTGACGTCACGTGCGTCTGACGTCCGGGGACGCTCTGACTGCTTCCGGGGAGGGGTTCCGGCGGGGCCGTGCTCTTCCGGGCCACAGGCTTGGGGCCTGTCAGGTGAGCCTATCCTGGCACGATCCGGAGAGGGTGTGCTGGCGCGCGGCGGAGGGGAGGAGCCAGCCATTCCTTGGCGCCGGATTTAAAAAGGGGAGCCCAGCAGTCATCGAGGTGGCGTCCACGCTGAGCAGGTATTTCAGCAGGCTTCTGGCTGTGCACTCTGCATTTTCAGCACGTTCCCGGCTGCCAATCTCTGCATTCAGCACGCTCCGTGCAAACTCTGCAGACACATCAACTTACAATGGAAGAGCGCGCAGATAATCCTGAGACCCCTTCTGAGACTCAACCGGTATGACAAGGGCTAACTTGGTACCCTCACAATATTTATGATGCTTTGAGATATTTACACATAGTATGTATATTTTTTCTTATAGATGAAGACATCCCGTACTAAGTCCAGGGAATGTCCTGTGTGTGACAGAAAGCTGAGTAGTCACAATAAAACATTATGCAGCTCCTGTCGTAATAGGTTCCTGGAGGAAGAAACACCATCCTTCATGAGGGACATTAAGGAGCTTATTAAAGGGGAAATTAAATCATCCCTTCCCTCACAGACCCTAGTCCCCGTGGAGACTGGAGAATCCTCCAGGTCTGAACCTAGGCCTGGTCCCAGCACGGTGGCAGATGAGGAGGATCCTATGTCCGAGACAGAGGATTTTGGTGAGGAGATTGGTACCGAGTCTCACCAGTCGGAACCTTTAGAGTCCAACATAGAAGAGGTTGATCCGTTAGTCAGTGCAGTAAGACGCACTATGGAACTAGAGGACAGTCCTGTGTCCAAGACTGTACAGGACAGAATGTTTCAGGGCCTTACCCCAAAGAAGAGAAAGGTATTCCCTATCCACCATACTATTAAAGACCTGATTAAAAGAGAGTGGAACAACCCAGACAGAAAGTTCTTCGTGCCCAGGGCAATGAAGCGCAGGTATCCCTTTAATGAAGAGGAGACAGCTGTTTGGGATAGAGCCCCTAAAGTGGATGCACCTTTAGCGAAGATAGCTAAGAAAGGGGTCCTGCCTTTTGATGACTCTGCTACCCTAAAGGACCCTATGGACAAAAGAGCAGAGGTCTACCTTAAAAAAGGTTGGGAGGCAGCTGCTGCTTCTTTTAAGCCTCTTGTGGCGGCCACATCTGTAGCCAGATCTATGGACATTTGGATTGAGGAACTAACCGCAAAGATTAGGGACGATGCCCCTAAGGAAGAATTATTGGCTGCCCTCCCCAATATTAGCCAGGGAGCCAAGTTTCTATCGGAAGCCTCAGCAGATACCTTAAAACTAAATGCCAAATTTGCTGCCTTATCCAACTCTGCAAGGCGTACAGTTTGGCTAAGGGACTGGAAAGGGGACATTACTTCAAAGGCAAAACTATGTGCCGTACCCTGTGAGGGGGAATTTCTCTTTGGTTCCACCCTTGATGCAGTCCTTGAGAAAGCTTCAGATAGAAAGAAGGGTTTTCCAGTGGTACCCCAGCCTCCCAAAAGTAATTATAGGGGCAGAGGTAGGGGTGGTCAGCGGGGAGGCCCTTCAGGTAGAAGGGAATGGAGGACCTCTAGAAGGGGTAGAGGGCTGTTGTTCAATGCTGCTGAGTCTGCCAAAAAACCCAATCCCCAATGACGCCAGGCCCCGGTGGGTGGTCGCCTTTCGCTATATAGCCAGGAGTGGGATAAAATATCATCCAGTAAGAATATTTTGAACACAATAAAGGATGGTTTAAAAATTTCGTTTGTGTCCCCTCCAGGCAGTAGATTTGTCACCACTCAATTCCGGGATCCAGAGCGTCAACAGGCCATGGAACTTGAGGTGCAGTCTCTCCTGGATAAACAGGTATTGGTCGCTGTACCAGCGGAAGAGAGGGGAGCAGGCTTCTACTCCACTCTCTTCCTGGTCAGGAAGCCAAATGGTACCTTTCGTACCATAATTAATTTAAAGCCCCTTAACAAGTTCCTTACCTATGAAAGATTCAGAATGGAAACTATATCTTCAGCCATTCTGAATCTTTCTAGAGATTGCTCCATGGCGACCCTTGACCTCAGGGATGCGTACTATCACATTCCAGTTCACCCAGAACACCAGAGATTCCTCAGGGTTGCGGTGTGGTTCAAGGGCTCCTTCCTCCACTTACAATACAGGGCCATGCCTTTCGGTATTTCACAGGCCCCCAGAATATTCACAAAAGTTATGGCAGAGGTGATGGCACATGTAAGGGAACAAGATATCATCATTGTTCCATACTTAGATGATTTTCTCCTGGTGGCTGATTCTCCGGAGATCTTACAATCTCAGATCACACAGGCGGAAGTCATTTTTAAGAAATTAGGATGGGAAATAAATGAGGAGAAATCAGTCAAGACCCCTTCTCACACCTGCCAATTCTTAGGAATTCTCCTAGATTCCCGTGTTCAGAAATGTTTCCTACCTGCTAGTAAAGTGACCCAGTTACTGACTAAAATAGAACACCTCATGTACAGTCAGAGCACTACAGTCAGAGAGGCCATGTCAGTTCTAGGTCTAATGACCTCTTGCATTCCCGCAGTCCCCTGGGCCCAGTATCATTCCAGAACACTGCAGACACAGATCCTCTCTCAGTGGGATAGATCTACAGACTCCTTAGACTCTCTATGTGTTCTCTCTCCACAGACAGTACGTTCCCTAAGTTGGTGGACCCAGAGAAAAAATCTGGAAAAGGGGGTTCCCTGGGTACGCTCAGACGAAGTCATCCTAACTACCGATGCCAGCCCTCGGGGCTGGGGAGCCTACACAACAGACATCATGCTCCAGGGGTTATGGAAGCCAGAGGAAGCTGCCTTGTCTCAGAACGTCAGAGAGCTGAGGGCAGTCTTCATGTCCCTATCCCAGGCCCTACCCCTTCTAAGAGACAGACATGTAAAGGTCCAGTCAGACAACTCATCGGTAGTAGCGTACATAAATCACCAGGGGGGCACAAGATCCAGAGAGCTAATGAGAGTCGCACACTTCATCTTCAGACTGGTAGAACCTCATCTCTCCTCCCTCACAGCATTACATCTAAAGGGGTCAGAGAATGTAAAAGCAGACTACCTGAGCAGACACCAGTTAAACCAGGGGGAGTGGAGCTTGTCAGTAGAAGTGTTTCAGCAGATCTGTGCCAAATGGGGTCTTCCAGTAATAGATCTCTTCGCCTCCAAAGCGAACAAAAGGGTAGAGAGGTTCTTCTCCCTGAGCCCATCAGACAACCCGATAGGGATAGATGCGCTAGCCCATCCTTGGAATCAGGGACTCCTGTATGCCTTCCCCCCGTTCAGGATGATCCCCAGAGTTCTCAGGAAGGTCAGGCAGGACAAAGCTCTGGTCATCATGATAGCGCCATTCTGGCCCAGGAGGGTGTGGTTCTCTTGGTTGAGGGTCATGTCAGTTACAGATCCCTGGGTTCTACCAGAGACTCCGGATCTTCTCAGTCAGGGTCCAATTTACCATCCGGAAGTCAAGAATCTCCACCTGACAGCATGGCTATTGAGAGGCAGATCCTCATAGACAGGGGGCTTTCAGAGCAGGTCATCACCACCCTCCTGGCCAGTAAAAAGAGAGTCACATCAGAGATATATCTTAGAACTTGGAGAGCATTTTGTAGGTTTGTAAACAAACCCATTAATGTATTAGTTCCACCAGATATCCCAGTAGTACTAGATTTCCTACAGGAAGGTCTAAATAAGAGATTAAGGCCTAGTACTATTAGGGTCCAGATTTCAGCTCTTAGTTCCCTCTTTGACTTTAAACTGGCGGAACATCCCTGGGTTAGGAGGTTCATGAGGGCAACAGATAGAATCTTCCCTTCCATCAAGCCCAAGCTCCCACCGTGGGATTTGAATCTAGTTCTCTCCCAGCTAACAGAACCTCCGTTTGAACCCTTAGCAGATCTCTCCATCAAGATTCTCTCTCAGAAGTTAGCCTTCCTTCTAGCTATTACCTCGGCCAGGAGAGTAGGAGAAATATCAGCTTTCTCCATTCAGCAACCCTATATGTCTATTAGAGAGGATAGGGTGATACTATCTCCAGACCCAGCCTTCCTTCCCAAAGTAGTGTCTGATTTCCACAGATCCCAAGAAGTGGTACTCCCCTCATTCTGCCCCAAACCCTCTAATGAGGGGGAGTCTCGTTTTCACTGTCTAGATGTCAGGAGATGTCTTATTCATTATCTACAGAATACAGAACAGTGGAGGCTTTCCAATAATATTTTAATACTCTTTCAGGGAAAGAATAGAGGGAAGGCTGCATCTGCCCAGGTGATAGCTAAGTGGATTAAGAACACCATTTCCTCTGCCTATATAACCGCAGGTATCGAAGTACCATCAGGGTTCGGAGCTCACTCTACCCGTTCAGTAGCCACATCCTGGGCAGAGAGAGCCTCAGTGTCTATTGAGCAAATATGCAGGGCTGCTACGTGGAGCTCCCCCCATACCTTTTTTAAGCATTATAGGCTCCAGTTATCCTCTCAAGAAGACTTAATCTTTGGGAGAAGGGTATTGCAGGCAGTGGTCCCACCCTAGGCGTAATTCCTATTCTAGTCTCCATGGGTGCCGTCATAGGGCGAGAGGGAAAACATGAATTACTAACCGGTAATTGCTTTTCCTCGAAGCCCATGACGGCACCCGCCTAATACCCTCCCTAATATTGTATATATTGACCTTACACTAGTAGTAAGACTTTGTATTGAGATAGTCATATAAGAAGTATTATATGATATTAAACTAGTAGAAGTTTAAAAAAAAAATAAAAAAAAAAAATAAAAAAAATGAAAATATATTGATTTTCCAAAGAAGATTTAGATATGCTCCTGAGTTTCCTTGGTAACGAACTGGCGATGAAGGGGCGGTCTCTTCTTTTATGGATCCAGTGAACTGTTTCCTGTCCAGAGGAGCGGGAGGTGGACCTCTCCATGGGTGCCGTCATGGGCTTCGAGGAAAAGCAATTACCGGTTAGTAATTCATGTTTTTCTGAGCATACAGGTAAAAAATTTGGTGTCAATACACATGTACCTTCAAGGAATGACCAAAAAATACTCACTAGTTGCTTTATGTTCATGGCATTAAAGTCAATAGGGTCCATGACTGTTCGTGCGTGTATACATAGGAGGAATCCATTTCTTCGTTTACCAATGTATATGTGCTAGAGATGAAACAACTGTGATGTGAACAAAGCCCTAATTTAATTTTCCCTCTAAATCCCTACTATGTTAATGAGGTTCAGGGTGCGGTTCTGATTCTATGGACTTTACATTTGTTTTATACAGATACCATAAAGGGTACTTCAGAGAGAAAAGATTGTGTTCAAATCAACCGCTGTCAGAAAGTTATACAAAGTTGTAAATTATAATTAAAAAATCTAAAATCTTCCAGTACTTATTAGCTGCTGTAAGTCCCGCAGGAAGTGGTGTATTCTTTGCAGTCTGGCACTGTGCTCTCTGCTTCCACCTCTGTCCATGACAGGAACTGTCCAGAGCAGGAGAGATTTTCTATGGGGATTTGCTACAGCTCTGGATAGTTAATGTAATGGTCAGAGGTAGCAGCAGAGAGTGCTACATACTGGACATACAGCAGCTGATAAGTACTGGAAGACTGGTAAATTTTAAAAATAATGAAAAAAAAAAAGTCACCAATCTGTATAAATTTTAGGCACTTATTGATTTGAAAACTATTTATTTTTACCCCTCCGAGATACCCCTTTAAGGTTCCTATAGTAATAGGATACATCTATCACCAAATAAAGAGTGGCTAAATCTGTGCACCTCTCCCAAATATGCCTAACCACAGTGGAGCAGTTCATAATACTTACTGGAGTCACAAATATTGCCAAGAGTAAATTACAAATGGATGTCTGTCTCCCCTGCCTGCTGCTGGCTCCAAGGAGCTTTTCCATTTGCTTATTCCAGTTTCCTTTTTCATATGATTTTCTGTCATGTTGGTTGTGCTCCTGTGATCTAGGTCTGGTAGGAACATCACCGTGCTATCCAAAGCCACTGTATGTTTCCATGTGCCGATAATGGTGCCTGCATCTAGATGTGGTTTGCCAAGGGGGCCCAACTGTGCATTTAGTCATGGGCGAAGCGGGTACTAGTCGCACCAGGGATCTGTTATGAGGGGGCTTGACCTACTTATCTACTGTACTGTCTATTATGTTCCCATTTTATACATAACTCTTTGTTAGAGACTGTAAGTGAGTTTATGCCGTCCTCTCTCAGGGTAGCATAAACTAGTGCCAGAGAAGTTGAACAGTATGATGTATCACTTACATTGTTCTGTGTAGCTGATTCGGAGATATCCTCCTGAATAACATGGACAAAAAGTAGTCCTCTCCATTATGTGCATGAGCTCAGTAGTCCTGGAAATTCATGAGAAGCAGGAAACTCCACCCATCAGCTGCTGATTGGCAGTTATCTATCCATGCTGTGTATAGGCAGTCAACTGTCAATCAGCAGTTGGGGGAGGGGTGTGGCAAGAATCCTATTCTCCTGCATATTAGAACGGCTGAACAGAATGATGTAAGTAATATAGCGATCTGTTCAGCATTTATATCACTAGTTTATGCTGTCTTAAATTTAAGGCAGCATAAAACTAATGACAGAGTCCTTTTAAATGTTAATGTATATACCTTTATGCTATTATGGAAAACCTTTCACACAATGTCTTTTATAAACTATGGTGGATTAAATGCCGCCCACAGGTAGATCGTAGGCGACGCTGTATAAGCCGACTGAGGGACAGGTGACGGGGAGGAAATATTAGATCCTTGCAAATCATTAACCACAGTAAAGAAAAAGATCAAGACAAGCAAAATGAGTCAAATTCGGCAAAAACCTCCAGGATTACAGTGTGACATGGATTTGCATCCGTGATCACATGAGTCAGGAAGTTTATGTTCTCGGTGTATGGTGACCGTCTATGTAGGGGGCGGTCACTGCACTAAACAAATAAGGAAGATGGGGGGGGGAGGCTTATTTTGGGGCAATTTGTGATGCAAATAGTAGGTGATGTATTTTAACCCTTGGTGATCAGTGTTTCATCTCTTTCGTTCATTGCAAAAGAGCAAGTTAGGTTATCTTCCTGTAATGAGGAGTCCGAGATTAAATTTTTATATAATTTTGGTTGTGGAGCTAATGGAGGCCTCTAGGCAATACGTGCAGGGATCCGACTCCTGGAGTAATCGGGTTATATCCCGGCATCGTTTCCCTATTTCTGTCCGGGCTGGAAACTACACAGTATATTTTCTAAAGGAAACCGTTTCCGGAACATTTCCTACAACAAAGGAATATGCCCACTGCTATCTCAATAGAAGCCAGATGTACAGATGTATCTTGCTTTTGGATCTTGCAGAAAACTCTCACTTCTGTGTCCACTTTAAGGAGGTATTCCCATCTCAACTTAGGGAAACATGCGTGGTCAGCACCCAGTCTATAGATTCCTGCTACTTTGTGCAATCACAAGTGAGCACAAAGGTAAAGCGCTTGGATTCTGGGGTATATCAATCAGCTCTCTTTAAAATGCATTCATTTATTGTTGCAAATCTTTTAAAAACAACCGACGTGTTTCGAACCTGTCCGGTTCTTATTCATGGTGTCTTTATTAATAAAGGAAAAAACATCCATCTTAGGGGTCACCATAGCGTTAGTAGACTCTTGGGCACCATATCTGAAGGAGAAGCGTATGAAGGTTACCACTGTAGTGATCAGCGTCAGGTGCCCAAGAGTCTACTTACTCTATGGTGACCCCCAAGATGGACGTTTATTCTTAATTAATCCAGACACCATGAATAAGAACCAGACAGGTTTGAAACGAGACTGTTGTATTTAAAGATTTGCAACAATAAGTGAACTGAAGGAATCTGGTCTTTTCTACTATACTGTTATACTTGACTCCTCAAGTTCAATATTTTTGCAAATACATGATTTTAGCATACTTTTTGCATTCTCCTGCTATGCCTATCTTTCCTTTCAATGTTGACAGATCGTTGTCTAGGTTGCCGACCACCTCTCTGCTCTAAAAGCAGTGGTCGGAATGATAGCTACGTGGATATATAAAGTTATAGTGTGTTTACATGTATACACATATAGCGCTAATATATGGTTATAGCTAGAAAACTGATTTTAGTGCAGAGAGGTGGTCGGTAAACTACAGTTAAAAAATCGATATTGTGCAGCATCCCTTCCACCGACAAAATAGCCACAGGTAACCTGCTAACTGATGTGATACCACCTACAGTGCACCTCGGGTCGAGTGCAAGTGCTGACAGATTCCCTTTAAGCACTGTAATGGTAAAAGATTGAGTATAAATTGTGCTCTGTGGGATGAAGAGTCCAGTGGGCAGTCCTAATCAGTGACTGACAGCAATCACCATATGCTTGCTCATATAAGGAATGCAGTCAGTGACTCCGCCCACTGGACTTCTAAGCCTAGTATGAGCAGGGCTTATAATCATTACAGTTTATCTTTTTACTACTAAACTATATATAAATCTGCTCAGCTTTTCTTGCTCTATAACATGATATAAGTAGAATGGACAGTGTGTGTATGTATGTGTGTGTGTGTATATATATAATATAAAGATTTGCGTGTGTGTGTCTGGTTCTCTTTACATTTTTTCACCCCACTCAGTAGGCTTGTCCAGAATAGCTGTATATCTTTATAGAGACAATTTCATTAAAGTTTTATCTGGTGGGGCTCCAGGTGCCAGATAACCAGGTAACTCTGGACTCTGTGACACTACAGGCTGCCACCATTTACCTGCTGTTTATACATCTAGCGGATCAGATGTGGATTTATACATCCTGTTTCCCCTTTGTAAAACCTTTTATCTGCTTTTATTGCAGGTGACATCTGTTTGATCATCTGTGGTGTGCCATTAGGAGGAAATCATGGCTGCAGTAAGTATTCCGCATGTGTCCCCATATGTTGTCAGATCGATAACTTTATTACATCGGCTGTAAATGGATTGTGCAGAGCGCCGCTTCCACCCGCTACAAGAAATCACCTTTCATTAAATTTCCCAATGATCCTTTCACATCCATTATAGTCATACCGTCATTGTTTTGAAGGGAAGCTGTCTGGGCTGAACTCGTTGGCACAATGGTGCCCCCCCCCCCCCCCCAATTACTAGGTTACTTAAAGGTAAACTCCACTTTTGAACATTCGCTATTAAAATTCACATGAAAAAGCTTTCGCTTATCTTAAATTGAGTTTTTGCTATTTGGTGTTTTTTCCCTCCATTCAGGTCAAAATAAAACCTTTTGATGTTTTGTATGTTGTTTATCTACATTTCACAGACAGTTCGCTGAGCTCCCATAATGCACTGATGCCCCTACTGACATGAACGATGCAAAATTTTAAATGAAACTTTGGTTGAACAGCATCATATTTATTAAAAAAGAAATACAAAATATTTAGAGAATGAGAGAATGGGGGGGGGGGATAAGAAGGTCCCTATGTCTGGCTTTTGTTCAAAGTATTTTGTGGGTGTTTTTTTTACTCTTGCAATCTTTTAAGATTTAAATTATAGCAAAAGCTGCTTGCTATACAGGTCATACGATTGTATTTGAGGAAAAAAACACAAATGAATACCTATTGACCCCCAGTGATACTATCAGCAGGATAGGGCATCCAAACCTGCTTATAGTGGCTATTACTAAGGATTATGGTATCTGTACCAGTATATCTAATTCAGTGCCGCAAAACACAGCACCATACATCCAGTGGCGCAGCTACCATAGAGGCAGGGTAGGCAGTTGCTATGGAGCCCATGCTGGAGGAGGCCCTGGGGGAGAAGGTAAGCGCGCGCGTCTCCTTCTGCTTAACCCCTTATGTACTGTAGTGTGTAAGTGACCCAATGTTTACTTACATGCTGCAACACAAAGAAAAGGTTAACAAACAGAAAAGAGGGATCTCTACTTCACTGCACTGATAACCTCTGACCTCTGTTCTCCAGCTAGCAATCAAGTAGGAAAGAAAAATGTCCAGAGGTCAGGGGTTATCAGTGCACCAGCAGTAAAGCAGATATATATGCGCAGTGCTTTTTGTTGTGCGTAGGGGAGGGGGGGGCTTTAATTTTTTTGCTATGGGGCCCCGTGAATCCTAGCTACGCCCCTGCATACATCATATATGGAACCTGATCTAATTTTCCACTTGATGGGTCCATTTTTTTTTTTTTTTTTTTTTCTCAGTAAATGGAGACTGAGAAATATACACAGCTTATTTCCTCCATATTAGAGCCGGGCAATGTAAATCACAGAGATAAGTGAGACTTATTGTCTGTACGGAAAACAGCCGACTGTGCGCTGGGGATCTTATAATTGAGAACTATAGGGATTCCTTATTATTCAAAGCAAAAACAAACTGGGAGTCCCCAAGGAAACCTAATGCTGGTGATGTAAGGCAGGTAACTGCAGTGTATCCGGGATTAGTGTGGCTGTGAGGGTTTGGAGTTACAGATATCTGACTGCTTTACCGAAACTTAGCCTTGTTACACCGAACACTGTTGTATTGTATGGAAACGTAATGTGACACCCATAGCAGTCTATACGGCCCACCTCACTCCATACATATTGCTTCAAGAGGAGAATATCTTCATAGCCACATGTAGTGCTGTGCTGGCCATCCAGTACATTCCATACATAGACTGACTAGATGTGAGAGCTTAAGGGGCTGGATTCCCTGTATACGCTTTATATATACTGTATTAGGTCATATATGAAGCTTCAGATTCTTAGACTGGACTACAACCACATCTTGAAGGGGGTTTGTAAGGACTAAACTTATTTCCAGCTGTCTAATAAATGAACATATATTAGTAAATAATTTAGATGTATGTTTGTTTTTTCCATTTTCATTCTGTCTTCCCTGTTGTCTTCATAGTGCCACTTTTTGCCTAATGTTCACCTGGTAACAGACTTCCCTTTCTTGTTGTACACTCTAGTTGTAAATTCAGCCAGCTCTATTCTCCTTCCACTAACCTTTCTTGACTAAAACCCCAGCCACTACACCCACAGAAGCCTCCCACATAGTAGGAGGGAGGTACACTTGGCTGAATTCCCAGCTAGAATGTACAACAGGAACAGGAGGTCTGATAGACTTTTTACAAGACAGGCAATAAATACAACAGAGAAGACAGTGTACATCAAAAGCAGAGGGAAAGAATAAAAGACCATGGAAAGGTAGTAAAATAACTTTTACTTATTGTAAATTACTTCTATTTTAAAACCTGAAGCCTACTAATACTTATCAGCTGCTGGCTGTTCTGGTGGTGTATTCTTTCCAGTCTGACACAGTGCTCCCTGCTGCCACCTCTGTCCATGACATGAACTGTCCAAACCAGTAGCAAGTATCTGTAGAAAACCTCTACTGCTCTGGATAGTTTCTGTCTTGGACAGAGGTGGCAGCAGAGAGCACTGTCTCAGATCACTTTCTGCAGGACATACAGCAGCTCGTAAGTACTGGAAGACCTGATATTTTTAAATAGAAGTCTGTTCCAAATTTAACAACAGTTGATTTTAAATCTTTTTCACCAGAGTGCCCCTTTTATAGGGGTTAGAATCTGACCCAAAACAAAATCTCCATGGGGTTTGTATCTTTTCTCCCTCAGTTTGTCTGTGTTTTCTCACTCTCTATAGAAGCAATAGAAATAAATCCGCCATGTATAGTTCCCCTCTAGACCTGTCTAGACCCTGTAGTTGTTATAACTGAGGTTTCCTGTGTAAATGAGAAGCGCAGAGACGAGAACATCCTCACATATCGCAAGACTCTTTACTATCATTATTTCATCCTTACATGGCTATACCTGTAGGGCACACACACGTTTGGCATCCATTCCGTCACTGTTCTTGTTACATTAGTTGCAGTGCCGGAATGGCCCACTAGAGAATGGGAGGATCCTCCAGTGGGCCCCCAGCTTTAGAACCTATACTAACACTGACTGACATGTTTCTCACTGGTTCTTCATTGGTGGGCCTCCAGGATCATTTCCTCTGGTGGACCCCAGATAGTCCAGTCCGACAGTGATTAGTTGTGTCTGGTCATTGTCTTACATTGTCCTGTACATATTTGCAGGCTGGAACTAAGGGAACCATCAAACCGTACTCAAACTTCAATGCAGCAGAAGATGTGCAGAAACTGCGGAAAGCCATGAAAGGGATGGGTGAGTGCGAGAACCTCTGTTATATTGCAATTCCAGTAAGAGTTGCGGAAACACACTTGCTGTGGTGTGCATGTGAAAAAAAATATCTATATATAAAAATTATTTTACTAAGAGGTCAATTCACAATACTTGAGCTTAATACACATATTTCATTAGGCCTCTCTATAGATTGCAACCACAAAACGATTCAGTGACATACATGTAATTTTGTCATTACATCATATAACATTTAAGTGGAGAACTGAGGGCGCCCCCAGTGTTGACAGCTGGGTGTTACACTAGAGTTGAGCAAAGTGAGTAAGGTTCTAGGTCTGAAATGCGTTATACTTAGGTGTGTTTGTCCTGCCTGCCTGTTTTTTGTTTTTTTTTTTGTCCAAATGTCTCTGTAGCAATGCTGTGCCATTACAGTGACCCCCTCAACTTACAATGACCCCAAGATACAATGCTACAGACAGTCAGGATCTGTGGCACATGTGAATAACTAGATGATCAACCAATGAAACTGGCCATATTACGGGTAAAACCCCAGTATTAGTGAGGTGCCTGCACTGGTTGGCTGTCTAGTAGTGATTCTCTGTGTGATACTACATGTCCTGTGCTGCTCTTTACCTGGGCCAGTTTTCCATAGAATTTTGGTCTCAACATACAATGGTCGTCCTGGAACCAATTTAATATTGTATGTTGAGGGACCACTGTATTAGATGTTGCAAAGGCCTCTCAATAAAAGTGAAATTTAAAGGGTTATTCCCTACTAGACTAACATAGACAAACTTGTAAGCCTTGTCAAGTTGAACATTTTTGCAAATACATTAATCTAGCAAACTTTCCCTTCTATTGACAGGTTGTGTGCGTGCGTGTATATATGTGTGCCGAGTGTTAGTGTTTATATATTGGGGAACATTCAACATTCTTTATAACATTACTTAGCTGTGAAGTCCCTATCTGCATTGAAAGAGCGTCAGGACTGAGTTGCTGAATGTACTAAAGTGCAGTATATTTAGGGCTTATACTGTTATATAGGTGCTATATTTATAGCATTGTTATTGACTGTGGCTGACAACGCTATAGCAGCACAGTATCCAGTGTTCTCATGGGGTCCCAGGACAGATGAAGAAAAGCCTCATGATACATGTACCTGTCCCCGGGTCTCTCTCCAGAAGTACTCTAGTTGTGTTTGTTCAGGGAAAGTGCAGAAAGTTACATTTGTTTTAGTTCTATAGTCTCTTTTTATCAGAGTTAGTCACCATAGAGCCAGGAGCACTGTAGACAGTCTCTTATTGTAGTTTTGTTCTTTAGTCAGGATGGACAATAGATCAGTGTATACAGCGAGCACTGTAAGTACGTGGGTATGAATGGCATTTACACAGGCTGGTGAGCCTATACAATACCACAGACACAGCAGGAATATATCTATTGTCTCATGGTGCCAATGGTAATACCCCAACAGTAGCTTTAACCCTTAAAGGAGCAGGTCGGTAGCAGAGTGTTTTATATTTACCGACACTATTACAGTGTGTGTGTGTGTGTATATACTGTATATGTATATATATATATATATATATATATATATATATATATATAATGTATATGTGTGTGTTTGTGGGTTGTTGCCCACCACTTCTATCTTGTACCCATCTTCCTCCGTTATTTTCAGGCACGGACGAAGATGCCGTCATTGATGTGATCACAAACAGGACTATTGCCCAACGCCAGGAAATCAAAACGGCTTATAAGACCACTGTAGGAAAGGTAAGACCTGAATGGAGTGGATCATACAGAAGTACCGTACTTACTTGTACTGCATTATAGGAACGTGTGGTTGAAGCCACGTCAGATTATTCTGAGACCATTCCAAACCTACAATACAATTTGTTTTATAATGTTCTAATAAAAGGGAGGAGTGGGGGACAGTAACAAAGTGTTAGAAAAGTCTGCTGTTTCCATGGTCTATTGGCAAATAGGAGGACCTATCGTGTTTGGTGATGAAAAAGAAGCCTGAGGGTACAAACACACACAGCAGATACGCAGCAGACTAGCTCTAAATAACTGAACACAGTATCAAATCTGCTGCGTATCTGCTGTGTGTGTTTGTACCCTAAAACTGGATAAACCACATAGCATACAAAGATCTGCCAAGCATAACAAGGCTATTGTCACCGTGCAGTTCTCACAGTCTTCCACCTGTTGTTGGTTTATGCTAAAAGAAAGGTCAGCCGGCAGATCGTGGATACACATTCTTATCCGGTCCAGGAAATCTTCCATATCAGGCTAGTAGTTTCCACCTATTTCTCAGCACCTGGGGCTTATGCCTTGTTTGCCCTCCCAAAGTGCACCCATGACTTCAGACTATCCTTTATCAAATCTGCCATGGTTATTCGCCAGTGGGGTACTTCAGAGAGAAAAATTTTTTGAAATCGACTGGTGTCAGAAAGTTATATAGATGTGTAATTTACTTCTATTTTAATAATCTTAGATTTTCCCATACTTATCAGCTGCTGGATGTCCTGCAGGAAGTGAGCTATTCTTTCTATTCTGATACAGTGCTCTCTGCTGCCACCTCTGTCAGTGTCAGGAACTGTCCAGAGCCGTAGCAAATCCCCATAGAAAACCTCTCCTGCTCTGGACAGTTCCTGACATGGACAGAGGTGGCAACAGAGAGCACTGTGTCAGACTGGAAAGAATACACCCAGTCCTGCAGGACATACAGCAGCTGTATATTTAGCAGTATATACACTACCGTTTGAATGTTGGGGTCACCCAAACAATTTTGTGTTTTCCATGAAAAGTCACACTTATTCACCACCATTTGTTGTGAAATGAATAGAAAATAGAGTCAAGACATTGACAAGGTTAGAAATAATAATTTGTATTTGAAAAAACATTGTTTTACATCAAACTTTGCTTTCGTCAAAGAATCCTTCTTTTGCAGCAATTACAGCATTGCACACCTTTGGCATTCTAGATGTTAATCTGTTGAGGTAAGCTGGAGAAATTGCACCCCACGCTTCTAGAAGCAGCTCCCACAAGTTGGATTGGTTGGATGGGCACTTCTGGCGTACCATACGGTCAAGCTGCTCCCACAACAGCTCAATGGGGTTCAGATCTGGTGACTGCGCTGGCCACTCCATTACCTATGATAGAATACCAGCTGCCTGCTTCTGCTGTAAATAGTTCTTGCACAATTTGGAGGTGTGTTTAGGGTCATTGTCCTGTTGTAGGATGAAATTGGCTCCAATCAAGCGCTGTCCCCTGGGTATGGCATGGCGTTGCAGAGTGATAGCCTTCCTTATTCAGAATCCCTTTTACCCTGTACAAATCTCCCACCTTACCAGCACCAAAGCAACCCCAGACCATCACATTACCTCCACCATGCTTAACAGATGGCGTCAGGCATTCTTCCAGCATCTTTTCATTTGTTCTGCGTCTCACAAACGTTCTTCTTTGTGATCCAAACACCTCAAACTTGGATTCATCCGTCCACAACACTTTTTTCCAGTCTTCCTCTGTCCAATGTCTGTGTTCTTTTGCACATCTTAATCTTTTTCTTTTATTGGCCAGTCTCAGATATGGCTTTTTCTTTGCCACTCTGCCCTGAAGCCCAAAATCCAGCAGCCGCCTCTTCACTGTAGATGTTGACACTGGTGTTTTGCGGGTACTATTTAATGAAGATGCCAGTTGGGGACCTGTGAGGCGTCTGTTTCTCAAACTAGAGACTCTAATGTGCTTGCTTAGTTGTGCAACGCGGCCTCCCACTTCTTTTTCTACTCTGGTTAGAGCCTGTTTGTGCTGTCCTCTGAAGGGAGTAGTACGCACCGTTGTAGGAAATCTTCAATTTCTTAGCAATTTCTCGCATGGAATAGCCTTCATTTCTAAGAAGAAGAATAGACTGTCAAGTTTCAGATGAAAGTTCTCTTTTTCTGGCCATTTTGAGTGTTTAATTGACCCCACAAATGTGATGCTCCAGAAACACAATCTGCTCAAAGGAAGGTCAGTTTTGTAGCTTCTGTAACGAGCTAGACTGTTTTCAGATGTGTGAACATGATTGCACAAGGATTTTCTAATCATCAATCAGCCTTCTGAGCCAATGAGCAAACACATTGTACCATTAGAAGATTGGAGTGATAGTTGCTGGAAATGGGCCTCTATACACCTAAGTAGATATTGCACCAAAAAACAGACATTTGCAGCTAGAATAGTCATTTACCACATTAGCAATGTGTAGAGTGTATTTGTTTAAAGTTAGGACTAGTTTAAAGTTATCTTCATTGAAAAGTACAGTGCTTTTCCTTCAAAAAATGACATTTCAATGTGACCCCAAACTTTTCGAACGGTAGTGTACATACTTTTGATAATGATGTAGGTGACTAGCTGTATGAATGATCCAGCAATTGTATACAAGGGTCCTGTCATTGAGCACCAATTGACATGTACATGGTTGATCAGTGCTCGCATTGGTCTTCTATGGGCGGGTTCACACTACGGAATTCTCGCGGACAATGTCCGCGGAATTCCATCAGCTGTCCGCCCGCACGGGCACGCGCTTTTTCGCCGGCTCCATAGACACCATTCTATGGGCCGGCGTATTCCGTGATCCGCTGAAAGAAGGGACATGACACTTCTTTCAGCGTATAGTGGAATACGCCGGCCCATAGAATGGTGTCTATGGGGCCGGCGGAAAGGCGCCCAGATGTGCGGGCGGACAGCTGACGGAATTCCGCGGACATTGTCCACGAGAATTCCGTAGTGTGAACCCGCCCTATCTGTGTAAAAGGCCCCTTGGCAACATAGGATGGGGGAGTGTCACACTATATATCTTATATACAAAGGGTAAAAGGAGAATGATCAGGTTTATGGCCTGTGTATTCAGGGATGAAGGGTGTGAAATACTAATCTATGTGCAATGTGTCTCCATACCTGCTGCTTATATACCCTTACTTATGTTGGATGGTGTAAAGTTTTATCCATACAATATGGGTTAGCGACGGTCGCGGTCTACTTATGCCATCTTTTAATGGTCACATTTTTCTCATGTCCGATTCAATAACCCGCTTCCCCTGCCCAGCGCTCGGTCACAGCTGCTAGCTCTGGTTGTGGGATCTAAAATTAGTGAAGGGCGAGTATGACGCTCAGTTGCTGAGGAACTAGGCCGGGGTTGTCAGGTGTGAGTCAGTGATGCCGACACATCCAGCTCAAGTGACAATTGAAGAGCACTTAAAGAGTTTTCGCAACTCTACTTACTTAGAAGGTCCTGGCCTTTCTAGCAGTGGTAAAAGTTCAATGTATCATCAGAGTTCTCTTTTTGCTTTGTTATACAGCGCTGACAAATGCAGCAAGAGCTAAAATGGGAAGAATGGAAATGTTAAGTTAAAAAAAGAAAAAAGTAGTGGACATAAGCCATAGCCATGTGACTGATGAAATCTGTGTTGTTGCAAGAGCTAAGAAGTAGGAAAATGTGGCTCACGAGTGACGTGGCAGAGCCGGGCTGTGTAGCCTTCTGTATAAACAGAACTAGTTAGGAGTTACATACATTACCCTAGCCTTTGATTAAATCAATGTAGGCATTATTCTGCATTATTTATAGGGGCACTATTTATGGGGGTACTATGAGTGATGGGGGCATAGGTAGTATCTTGGAGTGCAGCTAATGTAACTCCACAGTGCAGTACATGCATCATATCTGGAGTATCCCTGAGAATATATCTTAGTGTCACTGTTTCATTGTTTTTGCAGAAATCAATAGTACAGGCAATTTTAAGATACTTTGTAATTGGGTTTATTAGGCAAATATGCCATTATCTGCATTCAAAAAGACTTTCCCCAGGTCCCCCCCCCCCCTCCTCTCTCTCATCTACTGCTCATTATCTGGAAATCTCGACTCTTTTACAACAGTCAGGCCCTGTCTGTTCTATGGAGAGGGGAGATTGGTCGGCGAACACAAACAATTAGCGTCATATTTGTACAAACATGTTCTCTTATCACTACTTGTAACATGTCATAAAGTTTTAACTCTGCAGGTACCAGGAGACCGCCCCATAGACTTACTATGGAAGTCCATCCTGGTCATGTGCATAGACATGTGACATGTCAATTCTTTCAGCGGAGAGTGGAGGCGAGCAAGCTCTCCCATGGACAGGCTATGGCTCACTGAGGCAGACTGGATTCCGCTGCAGAATTCCGTCTGATTTTACTCAGTGTGAACATACCCTAGGAGAGAACATGCTTAGTGCACACTTCTCCCGCTCATTCTAGCAGTCGCTGAGGGTCTTGACACCCAGATCTCCTCCAGTCCCAACCTTTTTACACGGTTCTATGGCAAGTGACTGTGTCCTTTTAGGAAAGGGAAAAAGGTTTTTGTGATCTCACCAGATTGGACTTGCTGTAATGCAGTCATGGGTATAGAGTAGAGATGAGTGATTCTCATTCTCATTTTTGGTTCGCCCAAACCTAAACGTGTGGCATTTGATTACCAGCGGCTGAAGAAGTTTGCACTAAGGACCCTTGCTGCACACCACAGAAATTGCGTAGATAAGCTACGGCGGATTCTGTGCACATCTGGCCATCCTATAATGTCCATTCTATGGTCTCGCAGATTCTGCTGTTCACCCTAAAAATTGACATGGCAATTCTTTTTCGGGCGGATGGCAGAATCTGCCTGAATAAAATGAAACCTGAATAAAATGAAACCTATGGGATGGGCAGATCTTTAAGCAGGAGTGGTGGTGGTGGTGGGGGGTGGGGGCCGGGGCGCACGGAATCCGCTGGAGCTTATCCGCACAATTTCCATAGTGTGCAAGGGCCCTAAGGCTGCCAGGAAAATGGATATAGTCGATAGCCTTTATACATAGGCTATATACATGTTTTCAAATAGCTGTCAGATGGTGACTTACAGATGTCCAGTTCTCTATCATTGAATTGAGACAGATTAAATGTTAGGAGCCGGGCAAGGAGCATCTCCTGCGCAGCATCTGTCTTGCTGTCACATGTTTTTTTTTCCCCCTTCATTCTAATAGCTGATAATTCTCAGAGATGATGAAAATAGATACGAGTCAAGTACTACTTAAATATAGCTGTCGCCATTTACCCACCCTCCCCCACCATAACCTTTCCTGTTACATTGCTCCTGTAATCCTGAGGAAAGAAATAGCAGAATAAGAGCAGCACGGCGGGAGCCAGAGGACTCTAATGGACGTTGCGGACCCTGTCATTTCTCAACTAGCAACGGGGAGTCTGGGTCACAGTGGCTAGTAATAATCAAAGGGCTAAAATTACAGATAGCAGAGACAGGGAATCACAGCAATGGAGCACGTTTAATGACTCTGCTAGGTAAAAGTTACATTTTTCAGCAAGTTTTCTTAAAGGGGTAGTTCAGCAAAAATAAAAAAAATCATTTAAGTCAACTGGTGCCAGGGATTTTTAATTTACTTCTGTTAAAAAAATCTCATCTTTCAGTACTTATGAGCCGCTGTATGTCCTGCAGAAAGTGGTGTTCTTTCCAGTCTTGAGAGCAGGAGAGGTTTTTTGGTTCAATGTTTTTTAAGAGGTTTTCTATGTGGATTTGGACAGAAGTGGCAGCAGTGAGCACTGTGTCAGACTGGAAAGAATAAACCACTTCCCGCAGGACTTACAGCAGCTGATAAGTACTGGAAGACTTGATAATTTTTTAATAGAAGTAAATGAATTCTGGAACCAGTTGATTTGAAAGAAATTATTATTATTATTATTATTATTAATAATAATCTTATTATTAATAATATTATTTTTGCATAACTACCCCTTCAACACTGTGTATAAAACAATGTATGACATATTGCTGTTTCTTTTGCAAACTTTTTTCCTATTCTGTGCTCTTTTCGTATGATGCATCATATGTGTTTTCATTAAAATTAATGAAGGTTCTCTTTTTTTTTTTTTTTTTTTTTTGTGTGTGTGTTTGTCTATTTGCCTTTACGTAGGAGTAGTGTTGTTTGTTGTTGGCAGCTGCTATTTTAGTCCTATATAGTAATATATGTATTTCCATATCCAGCAACGTCATAACTGGACAAGTGGAGGCTATATAGGTTACATGTAAACCACCACCATCTGTTTCACTGGAATAGATACTGTAATTGGTCGCACTTACTATAAGTATAGGTCATCCATGCTTTTTTACAGTGTATGTATGTGTATATAATTATTTATTATTATTATTTTTTTTTTTTAGGAATTAGAAGAAGACTTAAAATCTGAGCTCACCGGACACTTTGAAAAAGTGATCCTAGGCCTGCTCACCCCGATAACACTGTATGATGTGCATGAACTGAAGAGGGCCATAAAGGTAACATAGTGTGAAGCAGATACCATAGCACTGTTCACATAAGGCATTGCTAAAAAGGTAGACATTGTTGTTTTTCCTTTTGTAGGGAGCAGGGACCGATGAAGGTTGTCTTATTGAGATCCTGGCTTCTCGTTCTGTAGAAGAGATCCGACGTATCAACCAGACTTATAGAATAAGTAAGGGGATTACAAATGGCTACCTACCATTTATTTCTTGAAATCCAAGGTCACTGACTTCACCAGTCTGATTATCTCTCACCTTATATTTATTGTGGAATTCATAACTGTCTGTCATGTCTATGTCAATATGAACAGAACAAATATACTGTATACACATTTCCAGAGCACATCACACCAAAATTGGCACTGGTCATGTATAATGCACCAAGTCCACTGGAGCAGGTGGGTTTCTTTGCTGTTACTCTCTGCTTTAGCCACCTCCATATGTCCTATTAGGGGACTGTAATGGTCAGTACTAATATTGAGGGGACCTGTCAAACTGTTCAGGTTCATCAAAGTTCTCCAAACCCAGGTGCTCGGCATTCGACTCCCAGCGGCTGCAGAAGTTGACCTAATTTGACTCCCTAGGGTTGCATACAACGTCTCCAGCTGTCAGGAGTCAAATGCCGAGCGTTTGGGTTCAGAGAACAGTTTGACAGGTCCCCTCAACACTAGTCGGAACCTATAATGTATGGTGCTTGGTAATACACACACAGCCCACCAACATCAGTCCGTTATTTTATAAAACCGACCAACTTAAGTGATAAATATTGTCTTTGCAATATTACTCCATTGAAATACTCCAAACACTGTCGTGTATTTTTTTTTTTTTTGCAGAAATCAATAGTCCAGGCGATTTTAAGAAACTTTGTAATTGGGTTTAGTAGCCAAATCTGCCATTATCTGCATTTAAAAAGGTCCCAGGTCCCTTTCTCCCTCCTCTTTTCCATCCACTGCAAAAAAATCTGAAAATTGTGACTTGTTGCATGAGTCGTACCCTGTCTGCTCTATAGAGAGGGGAGGGGGGAGGAGGAAGGAGGGAGTTAGCCGACAGCAGAAAGCAGATAACAGAGGATTACAGGCACAGGAGCTGGGTGACAGCTGTAATCAGAGCTCAGAGAGGTCACTGGTGACTGTCAGAGGAGATAAAGGGTGAGGTATTTGTAAATTAACTCTTTGTTGCCCTGTTTTGGTCTTTTATTTAGCTCTCTCCATAGGAGAACAATGAAGACAGGAGGGAGAGTTTCAAACTGCTTTTTCATGATAAAAATGCATTTTTCAGGTTAATAAACCCAATGACAAAGTTTCTTAAAATCGCCTGTGCTATTGATCTCTGCAAAAAAAAAAAAATTCACGAAAAAAAAAATTATCCCGGCGCTCAGCCAATCAAAAGGGGGCTGACTTTAACATACTGGATTCTCACTGAAAATGACAGCTTAGGATCTGCCGCGGATTTCGTTGTGAATTTGCATCGTGAAATTGGCTGTGGATCCGGTATGTGTGAATTTATCCAAAAGAGTTCTTGTGCTTTTCCTTTTGCTTCTGGTGTCAATGGTTTGCTAAATTACCTCAACTTCCTGTCTAGTTTAGATCCTGTCATGGACGACTTGTTCTTGCTGTAAACTCTAGCTGGAAATTTGGGTTACTGTCAAGAAAATGTAGTGGGAGGCAGGTAGAGCTGACTGAATTTTGAGCTAGAGTGTACTATAGGAACAGGAAGTCCATTACAGGTTGTACACTCGACAGGAAGTAGGTCAATGGAGAATTGTTTTGGAGATTTGGGGAGTTTTGTTTTAGAAGCAAAAGAAAACCATGACAGAGCTTAAAAGGGTGGTAAAATTACTAATATATGTTAATTTGTTTGACAGTAGGAAATGGGTGTTACCATAGGAAAACCCGCTTTAAGAGAATTACAGAAGTTACCTTGATCCGTTCAGTGATTGCATTAACGGGATTCTAAGTTCCAGTAGACACTGTATAATAGCTGCCAAACAGCCAAGTGGTGATCAGCCTAAACAACTGGTCACTCCTTATGTTCAGCTTATATACTCCAAAGCCAGGGACCTCAACTCTCCTGGGAAAAGGCTTAGTACAGCTATTTGGTCATATAGTGACTTTCTCTCTGAGTCACCCGCTACCTCCCTTAAGTAAATTTAGCACTGCAGAAGCCGCAGAATTTACTTAGGGCCCTATTGCATGCGACGATTATCGTGTGAAAACCTGTTATATCGTTCGAATGATCACAATAACGATCGTATCTAACAATTATCGTTCTGTGTAATATGGTGAACGATTTCAGGTTAATGATAAACAATCTCGTTTGCGATCGTTTATCGTTAGAAATGTAATAGGACCCTTAGTTGGTTATTGCATCTAGTTAATGTGTTACAATTCTCACTGTCAACTCTGCTATACCTGTATGTTCTCTAGGTTTGGCTGAATTGGGTACATTGACTCTCTGCACTGTAGATGTTTAGGGCCCTATTCCACCGGACGATTATCGTTCAGATTATCGTTAAATCGTTCGAATCTAAACGAATCGTTCGGTTGAAATGCAGTTAACGATTAACGACCGAACGAGAAATCGTTGATCGCTTTATAAGACCTGGACCTATTTTTATCGTTGCTGGTTTGCAAAATGTTGGCAAATAGTTCGCATTGAATAAGACATCGTTCGGTCGTTCGCAATAGATACGAACGCAATAGCGAATAAATAGTGAAGAAAAACGATCGTAATTACGATCATAAGTAACGATTATCGTTCCATGGAAATGAGTGAACGTTTTCAGGTCTTTCACAATAGCGGTCGTTTGAGATCGTTAATCGTTAACGATTATGCAAATGATATTCGTCCGGTGGAATAGGGCCCTTACCCCACATCAATAGACTCCACTGTGTGCTCACAGTCTTGGTAATAATAAGCTTCTCTCTGCTCCATCTCCTAATAGCCCTAATCCACGAAACGATTATCGTTCATAAACTCGCTCCAACGACCGCTCGTTAACTATCACTAAACGATTTTTTTTTTTTTTTTTAGCGAACGATAACACATAACGTGAATGATATATGTAGTGTAACGATTATTTTGCGGTCGTTACATGGTCGTTTATGGTGATCATGACCATACGACACACCTACTTTTTTTAAACCTTTTTACGAACGACTGAAAGATTTCTAATTTTA
The DNA here is from genome assembly GCF_027789765.1 of Dendropsophus ebraccatus. Classification (NCBI taxonomy): domain Eukaryota; kingdom Metazoa; phylum Chordata; class Amphibia; order Anura; family Hylidae; genus Dendropsophus; species Dendropsophus ebraccatus. The sequence goes on along the minus strand of NC_091454.1, from coordinate 191,845,344 downwards.
CGAACCGATTAGCGAATTATCTTTCAAAGGCCAACGACTTTTTTTCGACATTCTGAAAAACAATTTTTAACGACAGTATAACGATTTCGCCTTTGTCGTTCGCTCGTTTACAACAATTCCGCGAAGCGATTATCGTTTACGAGCGGTCGTTGGAGCGAGTTTATGAACGATAATCGTTCCGTGGAATAGGGCCTTAAGCCTGGGCTATAGCTTACCACCACTAATACATGACCAGCACCCAGCAGTCAATAAGAGGGATCCCACCCCAGAGCCCCTTACAGAAGCCTCTATTCCTAGCATTACTCCCTTATGTAATAACTCTTTGATCAGTCAAGTAATATATTTTTCATTCTACTGGAATTCCAGAAGTTCATCCCCACTAATAATAGTCACCGCCACAAATTGGCTTCAGAGTTTATGGGAAACCTTATATCGCAGTCACAGCAGAATTCATCAAAGGGACTACTAACTCCTTATTTTCCCCCATTTCTTCCCGGCTTGTATGTATACCCATCATAAATGTATGGCTCATTTCTAAAAACTCCATTAGAAATCCTATGAAAAACTGAATTCTAAAGCAGTCTGCCACCAGGTATTTATATGCGTCTTTTTTATCTCCTGCAGAATACAGCAAGTCCCTGGAGGACGATATCTGTTCTGACACCTCTTTCATGTTCCAGAGGGTGCTGGTATCTCTAGCTGCTGTAAGTCTTCATCAGTCTGGAACGCTATTCCTTCAGCCCGTGTGGATGATATATGCACCGCAGCTATAAAAAGCATGCCATTACATCTAATATTATGCACCAGTAGGCCTATTCCTTTATTGTTCGCAATACATTCTCTAGAATATAAAGCTGAGCACCCCATCAGTCTTTTGAAGGTATCACTCAGCCCTACATAGATGTATTATTAGTAGTGCATTGATGGTTTCCATGGTTCACAGCAGAAATCTTGAGATGTTGTGTAGGGGATAAGTTAGATCAGATGAAGGTTGTCTTCCATGCTGAGTGGGGAACATTTATAACATGTGACAGGTTTCTTCAGCTAAAATAGTGCAAAAACTGTGCACATATATTCTACACCTACAGCCTTTCTGTATTGGTAAAACCTGAAGGAAGCAGAGAGTATAAGTACCACAGACAGGGCCGGGACCAGGGCCGTTTTAATACATTGGTGGGCCCAGTGCACAGCCCTCAAGAGTGGGCCCCCCCTTACCTTTCGGCACATTGTATAATGTACTGAATTTGCCCCCACACTGTATCAAGAGCCCCAATACATACAGTAGTTACCTTTTAACACTATTTCCACCATACAGTGATTACATATTATATAAAAACTGCACTGAACATAACAGAAAGATATCACCAATGATACCATTACATAATACCGCCACATCATAACCCCTAACACTACAATCCTATAACAGAATGCAGTTACATCCAGTGACTCACCGGGGGCGTCTTCTCCGATCAGAGTCTGTCACCTTTTCTTTTTCTCTCCATCCAGCGTGGGCCACCTTGAAGTCTTCTCCTGGCTGTGAATCTTCTCTCCAGAATCTGCCAGACAAATATTTTAGGCTCCAACACATACAGTAGTTAGGTCCCTTGTACCCCTATACAGTAGTTACACCCCTCTGTACCCCTACATAGTTACACCCCTCTGTGCCTCCATAGTTTTAAGGTGTCCCTGTAGTATATAGACCCTCATGTGCTCCTCCAGTTATATACAGCCCTCCTGTGCGCTCCCCCATTAGTATATAGCCCCCCTGTGCACTCTCCACAGTAGTATATAGCCCCCCTGTGCTCTCCCACAATAGTATATAGCCCCCCTGTGCTCTCCCACAATAATATATAGCCCCCCTGTGCTCTCCCCCAATAGTATATAGCCCCCCTGTGCTCTCCAATAGTATATAGCCCCCCTATGCTCTCCCACAATAGTATATAGCCCCCCTGTGCTCTCCCACAATAGTATATAGCCCCCCTGTGCTCTCCCACAATAGTATATAGCCCCCCTGTGCTCTCCCACAATAGTATATAGCCCCCATGTGCTCTCCCACAATAGTATATAGCCCCCCTGTGCTCTCCCACAATAGTATATAGCCCCCCTGTGCTCTCCCACAATAGTATATAGCCCCCCTGTGCTCTCCCACAATAGTATATAGCCCCCCTGTGCTCTCCCACAATAGTATATAGCCCCCCTGTGCTCCCCCTCAATAGTATATAGCCCCCCTGTGCTCTCCCCAATAGTAAATAACTCCCCTGTGCTCTCCATAATATATAGCCCCCTGTGCTCTCCCCCATAGTATATAGACCCCTGTGCTCCCCAATAGTATATAGATCCCCTGTGCTCCCCCTCAATAGTATATAGCCCCCCTGTGCTCTCCCCAATAGTAAATAACTCCCCTGTGCTCTCCATAATATATAGCCCCCTGTGCTCTCCCCCATAGTATATAGACCCCTGTGCTCCCCAATAGTATATAGATCCCCTGTGCTCCCCCATAGTATATAGCTCCCCTGTGCTCCCCCATAGTATATAGCCCCCTGTGCTCCCCCATAGTATATAGCTGCCCTGTGCTCCCCCATAGTATATAGCTCCCCTGTGCTCCCCAATAGTATATAGCCCCCTGTGCTCCCCCATAGTATATAGCTCCCCAATAGTATATAGCCCCCTGTGCTCCCCAATAGTATATATCTCCCCTGTGCTCCCCAATAGTATATATCTCCCCTGTGCTCCCCCATAGTATGTAGCCCCCTGTGCTCCCCCATAGTATATAGCTCCCCAATAGTATATAGCTCCCCTGTGCTCCCCCATAGTATATAGCTCCCCTGTGCTCCCCAATAGTATATAGCCCCCTGTGCTCCCCAATAGTATATAGCCCCTGTGCTCCCCAATAGTATATAGCCCCCTGTGCTCCCCAATAGTATATAGCTGCTATATAACATTGAAAAAAACAAACACTTTTACTCACCTAGGTCCACGCGTTCCTCTTCTCTTCCCTCCTGTGGCCGCACTTCATGCGGTCACAAGAGGCTGCACTCCCCTTACCCTCGCGCCGACGCTCCAGTGACGTCGGGCGCTAGAGGGAGAGTGCGGCCTCTTGTGACCGCAGGAAGTGCGGCCACAAGAGTGACTGACAGGGAGGGAGCCAATGGCTCTCTCTCTGTCAGTATCGCTGCTGCTGAAGCGCCGCAGCACCAGCGGGCGGGGGCAGCGGCGGACGGGGGGCCCTGCAGGGGGCGCCATGGAGGGGTAAGTAGATTACCCATCCATGGCGCTCCCCCCTGACAGGCTGGTGGCCGGAGCCCTGTGCGACCACATTGGTCGCACATAGTAACGGCCGGCCTTCTCGGGGGGGCCCCTTTAACCAGTGGACGTGCACCATGTGCCCTCTGGTTAAAGCGGCCCTGGCCGGGACAAGGAGTTCTGGTGCCCTAGGCAAAGAAGGCAAACCATTTACATATATACATACGTACACCCTCACTCATTCATACACACACACACACACATATTCATATATGCACCCTCACTCACGCATGCATACATACATACATACATACATGCACCCTCACTCACACTTACATACATGCACCCTCACTCATACATACATACATACATACATGCACCCTCACTCACAGCAGTGGAGGCAGCTTTGCAGGGGGCCTTCCTGACGCTGTGCAGGCTTGTGCTGAGTATCCTCTCCTCCCCCCATCCCCCGGACCCGACAGCCAGGGTAACCTCAGGGACAGCAGCAGACAGAGGAGGATACACACCACACAGTGTAAGGGCCCTATTCCACCGGACAATTATCGTTCAGATTATCATTAAATCGTTCGAATCTAAACGATAATCGTTCGGTTGAAATGCAGTTAACGATTAATGACCGAACGAGAAATTGTTGATCGCTTTATAAGACCTGGACCTATTTTTATCGTTGCTCGTTCGCAAATCGTTCGCATTGAATAAGACATTGTTCGGTGGTTCGCAATAGATACGAACGCAATAGCGAATAAATAGTGAAGAAAAAACTATCGCAATTACGATCATAAGTAACGATTTATCGTTCCATGGAAATGAGTGAACGTTTTCAGGTCTTTCGCAATAGCGGTTGTTTGAGATCGTTAATCGTTAACGATTATGCAAACGATAATCGTCCAGTGGAATAGGGCCCTTAGTGATGTTGTGCATCCTCTACTGTTTGCTTTCCTACCACAAACCTGCTTCCGGGTTCAGGCTTGTGGAGGCCTCTATGTGGTGGATAGAATAGCGCCCCCTGTAATTCACCACGAGATGGCGCCCTAGGCCATCGCCTACCCCTGCCTACCCTTTGTCCCGGCCCTGACTGCAGAATGTTCTCTCCTTGTCTACCTTCATATACTATAATGGTAGAAGATAAAGGCAACTAATATACATAATTCTTTGATTAAGTTGTTCCTTTATCCCGGGTTGATCCATGTACTCTATCTTTTCACCATTGTTCATTAGCAGGACACATCTTACAGTAGCCGTATCAGTAGACCGCATGGATTTGTTGTGATGTAAGACAATAGATTAGCTGAGATTTTGCTTGGACATTGGCTAAAATAGACAAAATTATTTCCAAACTAAACAATCCCTTGAAAGGGTCTTTTCCGGAGCCATCAAAGCAGATGATTGGGCGAATCACCGGCATGGATTATCATAAGGATTAGGCTACTGTAAGAGGAAAATTATGGTAAAGCCTTTTAGCTTACGTATTGTGCAGGATTAACTGTTCTTATATATAGTGTGTGTGTGTATAATAATTTATTTTTTCCCAGCAGGACAAATTTTAGCAGTGTGTGCACATGGAGATATTGGGGGAGATTTATCAAACATGATGTAAAGTGAAACTGTCTCAGTCGCCCCTAGCAACCAATCGATTCCACCTCTCATTCCTCAGAGTCTTTGGAAAATGAAAGGTGGAATCTGATTGGTTGCTAGGGGAAACTGAGTCAGTTTCACTTTACACCCTGTTTGATAAAACTCCCCCATTCTGTTTGCAGAGAACATAAAAATATTAAACCAGCCTTACATAATCACTGTGTTAACAAACTCAGCATAAAATAATACTACATGTGACTTTAAGAGACTGTGATATAACTTATCAGAGAAAACTTCCTCTTTTCTGCCCCCCACCCAACTCACTATTCACTATTTATGTCCATCTATACAAATGTTGTTAAAATGTCTATGGGGAGGTTAGAGAGAGTCAAATAGTAAGCTGGTGTACTCTCTGGGCAGTCTCTGTGTATTAAATCTTACCCCAAGACTTGAATCACATTTAAGGGGGGTCCATTTACACAGAAAGATTATTTGACAGATTATCTGCCAAAGATTTGAAGCCAAAGCCAGGGATGGATTTGAAAAGAGGAGAAATCTCAAGCTTTCCTTTATGACCTGTTCTCTGTTTGATAGTCTGTTCCTGGCTTTGGCTTCAGATTTTTGGCAGATAATCTGTCCGATAATCTTTCTGTGTAAATGGACCCTTAATGGACCCTTAAGGCCCTATTCCACGGAACGATTATCGTCCGTATTCGGCCGATATCGGCCGCTACAGACGATGATCGTGCCGTGGAATAGAGTGCAACGATCAGCCGACATCGTTCATGTCGGCTGATCGTTGCAGTCGCTTTTTCCAACATGTTGAAAAACAAGCGACTGATACAGCAATGATCTGCTGCCGTCGCTCCGTTGAATAGGAGCATCAGCAGCAGACGTGGCTATATCCTATGGGCTGCCCGGACGATCAGTGATCACCTGGGCAGCCCCCCCGCAGCTCCCCGCCGCCCCCTCCCGCACTCACCCGCTCGCTGCTGCCGCGTTGAATAGCGGCGGCAGCGAGCGGGAACGAGGAGCAAACGAGCGCTGAGAGCGCTCGTTTGCTCCTCTAAACGGCCCGTGTAATAGGGGCTTTAGACTGCTCTGTAATGTCCCCCAGACTGCTGCTGCTTTTTACACTGTGTACAGAGGCACAAGGGAGACGTGTATGGGAGACGTCTACTCACTAGCTCTGGGACAACTGCAAATCGGGGGCCTGCAGAGCAAAAATCTGTCGAATAATGCCAAATACAAATTATATTCTGACCAGAAATAGTGATACCCCTCATATATACATATGACAGCTTACCCTGGAAACTTTGCTAAAAAGACAGGTTCCCTTTAAACATTGCAGCATAATCTAATGACTGCTCTAAGGCCTGAGTTTTAGCTTTACTGTCTTAACTAGCATCTCGCCCCACAAGAAGTCTCAGATGACTTTGATTCTAGCTAAACAGCGATGCCCATCTGTGGACAGATCTGTTTCATTCCCTCGGGCCTCATCAGCACAGTCAGCTTCTGAAACGTTATGGAAAATTCAGTTATAGCTGTAACATTAGAATACTGTTCTGGAAAAAAAAACCTGCAAAAAGATAGTGGGATGAAACAATGCAGCTGTTCTTGTCTGATATTATACTAATGATATTCCTATTCTACAGGGTGGCCGAGACCAAAGCGATAATGTTGACGATTCACTTGCCAAGCAGGATGCTAAGGTAGGTGTACACAAGCATAATGTTGGCACAACTTGTACCTATATTTTGCCCACAAATCCCTTACGACCATAAGTCTAACAACCCAAGATTATGTTGGACTGAATAGCCTAGTCTGCCACATTATTCCAATCTTTCTTTATAGCTATATGCTATGCCAGTCAGTCAAAATGACATGCTTCTCTTTTGACCTCCGCCTGACAAGGGATTCCTATGGAGACATTAGTGTTCACATTGGAAGCATCCCCTGAAGAGATGTATAAATGAAAAACTAACATTAGAATGAACAAATGCAATAGACTACTGCAAGACCCATTAAAATTCCAATTGATGGCATGCCGCCAGAGTTCTTATGTGTCTTGCAGAAACATAGAATTAGTATTTAAAGGACAACTCCGGCCAAAACAAAACGGAGACTGACTGCACCACCGCCCCAGCCTCCTGCCGACTCGTTCCCTCATGTCACCCCCTGCAGCTCGGGTGGGCGGGTTGGTGTTAGATGCACAGGCACCTCTCTCCCTCCCTGCCCAGTGCCCTTCAAATGTATTGATTGAATACATTTATGGAATACTTTGCGGAGCAAGGACACTTGCTCCCCAAAGTATTCCATAAATGTATTCAATCAATAAAGCAAAGTGTACATGTATTACATACTTTACATACACTTCTATAGGCACAATACAGTGCCATAGACTATCTGTCTAATATATATATATATATATATATATATATATATATATATATATATATATATATATATATATATATATATATATTTATTAATTATATGTGCGCCCCCTGCTGGACACTCCATTGGAATTTCAACTGATTTGTGACGTCACGGTTTTATAGGGAATTTAAAGCCTCCCTTATCTACTAAATTAAGGGAAGTACGTGTGCATTTCCCATAATTTATTGTACATTAGGAATTTGTCTAACTTTCCATAAGTAATAACATATTAAAAAATACTTTTGGCCAAACTTCTCCTTTTAAACTGTTCTGGAGCTCCCGGCACCATAATGAATGTTGATGTTGGGAGGTTCGAAACTGTTTAGCTTTTCGCTCAACTGTAATGCCGCTGTGCCTCGATCGAGCTGCCCAATACTCAATTGAGCACTATGCTGACTGAGCATCGAGCTGAACACTACAATCCACCAGAATTCCACTTTTATTGGATAGAACTTGTAGTAAAGCCAAAGTCCATTCAACTATTAATTCTTGCATTGTTGATCCAGAAGAAGGCAAAACAACTCCTGTGAGTTAGTAGTTACTCTTTCAACCAATAGGAATAGAAATACGACCTGTTGCCAAATGACTCGCCATCTGGCTACATTCTGGGAGAAATATATGTGTGTGTGTGTATATATATTTATGTATGTGTGTGTATATAGATATATATATACATACACACACACACACACACATAGATGATGTGAACTCCACATCATGCAGAATGCTGAGCACAGACACCAAACCAGAATCAGAATTTCTTATACATCACTGAATGTGAGCTTGGCATCTGTAACACAAGTAAAGACTTTACAAAGTTACTCCACATCACAGGTGAATTATATCTAGATAGAAACATTTCCCTAGTGTTGTTCTCCGAGTCAGAACTGCAAAGTGTAAAGTAAACTGCAGGTTTTACATAGAGAATTGTGAGCCGTCTGCAGAACATGAGACATCTGAAGCATTTGTGAAGACTCGTTCTTCTGCTCTTCTCTAAAAGAAACCTCAGTTTTTGACACTTTCCTTGTTTTGCGCTGCTGTATTTTCCTTCATTGTTTTTCCACTGTGCTTATTGGCCCTGTGACATCCCTAGTACAGACACACGCTGAGCTTTCCTCATCGTGAGGAATTCTACTGGCAGTTCTATATCTTCCTCGGTGAAGACGCTGCCTTCCTTTCAGCTCAATCTGTGCTTTTGTACTTGTGCGTCTTTTAACACCTCGGGTGAAATTTTCAGTGGGTTATGAATCCCATTCTTCTGTCTCATCCTCATAGAAAGCTTTTCTTCAGGATTCATTTTAATTTAGTAAGGGAAGAAATGTAATGTTTGTTAGAAGCTGCCGAGATGTAATGGCAAATAACTTCAGCTAAGCTCATTTTAATGCCGCTATTAAATATTTATCGGGGGTTTTTGTTCTGTTATTTCTGCATTTCTACTCTGGGAATATAGACAAATCTTTGTAATCAGCATCTTATTGTATGTAAAGGGTGTGTGTGCAATATCCTCTATTTTTCTATAATGGAGAGAGATGAACCAACCCCATTGAACATGGCCCCAGAGCCAGTTTCACTTTACACCATGTTTGATAAATCTTTTAGTTTCTGCTGAACCTGCTAAAAATAAGTTTAGTGTCACAACAAAAGCCTATCCATATAGCTAAAAACACTATAGTTTGACATATCTGTCCACACATTCAGACAGACTATGGACCCAGTCATTTGAATGGCCCAGTTCACACACCTGCAGATGTAGCGCGTCTTTGCCAGGCTGTTATCCGTGCTGCAAAAAATGCTGGTCAGACCTAGTACGGATTGCGATTGTGGCATGAATCCCCACTTCACCAATAAATGTTTTACTGCAAGTCGTATGCCAGTTTGTTTCATTTTTTTTTGTTGTAAAAAAGCAGTGCGAAGAGGTCTGTGTCACTTCTGTGTATAAAATGTTGTTACATGTTGAATCATCCACCTCCTGGAGTCTGCTGTTTCTGCTGAAGACACAAAAAACTGTGTGTGAGCTGTTCACCTTGTCTCCACTCTCATCTCCTATCTCCCTTCTGAGAGGAAGGAGACTGAAAAGATAATAAGTATGGAATGCATTGTTAATCTTCAGGAGGGGGGGGGGGGGGGGGGGGGGGGGGGGGGGGAGTCGATATGTGTTTTACCGGAGCGGAATACCCCTTTAATGAAGGAGTTGAATTGCATAATTGGCAGTCTATTCATTTAGGCTTGTAGAAGTTGTTCCACAATTAGGGAATTGGAACGCATGTAAAGAGGAACAACTTACACAACTGATGCTGCGTTTACACGAAGCGATAATTCGCTTAACGATTTTAAAGCAACGATTAGGTTTTTAATAACTATCAGCGTTTAGATGAATAAATCGTTAGAAAAATTGTTAGAAAATTCGTAAGAAAAATCGTTAATCGATAATTTTTAAGATCGCTTAAGCCTCTCACACAGTCTTTCAAAGATTCACCCCGTTTACACAAAGCGATCTGCTAATTTTTAGCGAACGACGATTTTAGAACATATTGAAAGATCAAAATGAACGATTTTTCGCTTGATCATTTGCTGTGTTTACACAGAACGATTATCGCTCAAATGCGATCTTTATTGCGAAAATTCGAACGATAATCATTCCGTGTAAATGCAGCATTAGTCTGAACTATCAGTTGATGTATTAGATGCAGGTTTTTCAAATCTCGCTGCGGATTTGCTCGGCTATAGCCCTGACTCCCTTGCCGATAAAATGAGAAAAGTAGGATTCTGTTTTGTCCCTTTAAGTTTCTATTCTCTACATAAACACCTTGTTTGGCTTATTTTGAATGCAAGGATGTATTGTTCCTTAACTCTGTACTGGTCTCATTTCAGGAACTGTATGAAGCTGGTGAAAAGAAATGGGGAACAGATGAAGTCAAGTTTTTGACTATTCTTTGCGCTAGAAACAGAAAACATTTACTCAAAGGTAAGGGCCCTATTCCACCGGACGATTATCGTTTAGATTATCGTTAAATCGTTCGAATCTAAACGATAATCGTTCAGTTGAAATGCAGTTAACGATTAACGACTGAACGAGAAATCGTTGATCGCTATATAAGACCTGGATCTATTTTTATCGTTGCTCGTTCGCAAAACGTTCGCATATCGTTTGCATTGAATAAGATGTTGTTCGATTGTTCACAGTAGATACGAACGCAATAGCGAAGAAATAGCAAAGAAGAAACGATCGCGAATACGATCATAAGTAACGATTATCGTTCCATGAAAATGAGTGAACGTTTTCAGGTCTTTCACAATAGCGGTCGTTTGAGATCGTTAATCGTTAACGATTATGCGAACGATAATCGTCCGGTGGAATAGGGCCCTTACTCTCTTTACACCATGTTAAGGGCCCTATTCCACCGAACGATTATCGTTCAGATTATCGTTAAATCGTTTGAATCTAAACGATAATCGTTCGGTTGAAATGCAGTTAACTATTAACGACCAAACAAGAAATCGTTGATTGCTTTATAAGACCTGGACCTATTTTTATCGTTGCTCGTTTGCAAATCGTTCGCATTGAATAAGACGTCGTTCGCAATAGATACGAACGCAATAGCGAATAAATAGCTAAGAAAAACGATCTCAATTACGATCATAAGTAACGATTATCGTTCCATGGAAATGAGTGAACGTTTTCAGGTCTTTCGCAATAGCGGTCGTTTGAGATTGTTAATGATTTATGCGAACGATAATCGTCCGGTGGAATAGGGCCCTTAGTCCACAGACTCTGAACCAATTTAAAGGATACCTGTCACCCCCCGTGCCGGGTTGAAAGGCTCCCGACCCTCGTTAGAGCGCCCTATACTCATCTAATCGCGCCGGGTCCCGCTTCCTGATGCGGTCGGGTCACGGAGATTTCAGCTCCCGAAGCCCTCCACGCGCGCACACAGGAGTGTCCGATGCCCATAGAGAATGACGGAGCATCGGACTCTCCATTCATTCTCTATAAGCGTTGGACTCTGTTGTGTGCGCGCGCGTCGGGCGCTGAAATTTCCGTGACCCGACCGGCTCAGGAAGCGGGACCTGGCGCGATTAGGTGAGTATAGGGGAATCTAGCAGGGGGTCAGGAGCCTGTCACCCCGGCATGGGGGGTGACAGGTCCTCTTTAAGGGAGTACGCCGGGGATATAACTTTTTTTTTGCAGGAGCTGCTGTAAGGATAAAAAAAAATAAACAAAGCATATTCTCCTTCCTGGGTCCTCCTGGTGTAATGTCTCTGGTCCCCCATTTCTCATTCTGCTTCCTGTTTCCAAAACACAGTCAGCAGCACCGCCCACTTAGCCAATCACTGGCTGTGGCCACAGCAGCATCCTGCATGATTGGCTGAGCAGTCCGTCACTGCTTAGATGAGTTTACCAAAGTAGTAAGAAGTAAAGTGACTACTGGGGACCAAAGACATAACACCAGGAGCGACGGGGGACCCAGGTAGAATATTAAAAAAATTATATATGCCAAGAATAATTTCCTTAATTTCCTGTTTTCCTGCATGGATAGAGTTAACTGATAAAATCTAGATTGATTAGCTAATACCAGGGGGAACTTTGGGAGTAGCAGGCTTCTGCACTACTAGTAGTAGCTGCAGGCAACCAGCATAGTATCTTTTAACACTAGGTCTATGCGGGGGATTGTTTTTATTTTTGTTTACACAGCATAAACATGATTCTCTTTGTCTTCTTTCTCTTCTTTCTTTCTAGTGTTTGATGAATATAAGAAAATCGCCAAGAAGGACATTGAAGCCAGTATCAAGTCTGAGACGTCTGGTCACTTTGAAGATGCTCTCCTTGCTATCGGTATTGTATTGATCATGCTAGTATAGAATTCTTGCTGAGAATACAAGCTATGTACTAAACATCAAATATTTAATAGGTTGTAAGGGAATTTTCTCAGATTCTAGAGGTCTGTGGTTATTCCTGTTACATCCTTTACCCTTTAGGCTAGGTTTAGAAGCTGTGGGTTCTGCACTGCAGATCCACAACATATTACAATACAAGTGAATGGAGGCAGAGCATGCTGCAAATTTGTGGCAATGCTATGAATTTATTGCATATTTATAGTTTACTGAAAATATTAATTGGTTGTGGATTCGGTGCAGATTTTATTTGCTATATCTGGATGTATACTTTCCTTTAAAGGGGTACGCCGAAAAAAAACGTTTACTTTCAAATCTGGTGTCAGAAAGTTATACAGATTTGTAGTTTACTTCTATTTTAAAATCTCAAATCTCCCAGTACTTATCAGCTGCTGTATGTCCTGCAGGAAATGGTGTATTCGTTTCAGTCTGACACAGTCCGTGACAGGAACTGTCCAGAGCAGTAACAAATCCCCATAGAAAACCTCTCCTGCTCTGGACAGTTCCTGACATGGACAGAGGTGGCAGCAGAGAGCACTGTGTCAGACTGGAGACAATACAACACTTCCTGCAGGACATAAAGCAGCTTATAGGAACTAAAATACTTGAGATTTAGAAGTAAATTACAAATCTATGTAACTTTCTGACACTGGTTGATTTGAAATACATTTTTTCACTGGAGTTCCCCAACGGATGCATACCAGGTGCTGCTGTTTTTTATATAGTTGCTACAGTGAAGGATATGTGAGCGTGGTTATTCTCAGACAGATATTTTACCAATAAAGTGAGATAAAAACGCACATTTCTGCAGAATATGTAAGAACCATCCTTAAAGGGATTATCCAGGATTACAAAAACATGGCAGCTTTCTTCAAGAAACAGCACCTCTCCAGTTTTACTATGCTTTTGCAATTGACCTCCATTCACTTCAATGGAATTGTGTTGCAAAACCCCACCCAAACTAATACGAGAGTTGTGCTGTTTCTGGAAGAGAGCGGCTATATTTTTCTAGGCCTGAATAAACTCTTGGGGTATGTGCACACTGAGCAATTCTCGAGGAATTGAAGCAGAATGCAAGCAGAATTCAAGCAGAATGCAAACGGAATTTAAGCCCCCATTGACTTCTATAGGATTCATCTAGCAGAATCCCCAAAGATTCCTCTTCAATTCCTCACCTTTTCCTCAGTGTGCACATACCCTTTAAGGGTGGGTTCACACTACTCCGCGATAAACTCCGCGAAATTCTGTCGGCTGGCCGCGCGCCTTTCCGCCAGCTCCATAGACTCCATTCTATGAGCCGGCGTATTCCGCTATCCGCTGAAAGAAGTGACATGTCACTTCTTTCGGTGGATAGCGGAATACGCTGGTGGCCCAAAGAATGGTGTCTATGGAGCCAGCGGAAAGGCGCGCGACCGTGCGCATGGACATACTGCGGAATTCCACTGACATTATCTGCGAGAATTCCTCAGTATGAATCCACCCTAAGGGTATGTGCACACTGAGCAAAAGGCGAGGAATTCAGCTTGAAATTCAGCTCAAAATTCAGCTTGAAATTCCTCCCGTAAAAAATGTGCAGAGCAAAGTCCCATTGTGTTCAATGGGTTTTCTGCTCTGTTGTTCACACTGCAGAATTTCCGAGCAGAATTTTCTGCTGTAGATCTGCTAGAGGAATCCTATAGTAGTCAATGGGGGGCTTAAATTCTGCTTGAATTCTGCCTGAAAACTTTCAGCTACAATTCCTCGAGAATTGCTCAGTGTGCACATAGCCTAAGGCTATGTGCACACTGAGGAAAAGGCGAGGAATTCAGCTTGAAATTCAGCTCGAAATTCAGCTTGAAATTCCTCCCGTAAAAAATGTGCAGAGCAAAGTCCCATTGTGTTCAATGGGTTTTCTGCTCTGTTGTTCACACTGCAGAATTTCCGAGCAGAATTTTCTGCTGTAGATCTGCTAGAGGAATCCTATAGTAGTCAATGGGGGGCTTAAATTCTGCTTGAATTCTGCCTGAAAACTTTCAGCTACAATTCCTCGAGAATTGCTCAGTGTGCAAGGGCCCCTAAGGGTATGTGCACACTGAGGAAAAGGCGAGGAATTCAGCTTGAAATTCAGCTCAAAATTCAGCTTGAAATTCCTCCCGTAAAAAATGTGCAGAGCAAAGTCCCATTGTGTTCAATGGGTTTTCTGCTCTGTTGTTCACACTGCAGAATTTCCGAGCAGAATTTTCTGCTGTAGATCTGCTAGAGGAACCCTATAGTAGTCAATGGGGAGCTTAAATTCTGCTTGAATTCTGCCTGAAAACTTTCAGCTACAATTCCTCGAGAATTGCTCAGTGTGCACATAGCCTTAAGGGTATGTGCACACTGAGGAAAAGGCGAGGAATTCAGCTTTGAATTCAGCTTGAAATTCAGCTTGAAATTCCTCCCGTAAAATATGTACAGAGCAAAGTCCCATTGTGTTCAATGGGTTTTCTGCTCTGTTGTTCACACTGCAGAATTTCCGAGCAGAATTTTCTGCTGTAGATCTGCTAGAGGAACCCTATAGTAGTCAATGGGGAGCTTAAATTCTGCTTGAATTCTGCCTGAAAACTTTCAGCTACAATTCCTCGAGAATTGCTCAGTGTGCACATAGCCTTAAGGGTATGTGCACACTGAGGAAAAGGCGAGGAATTCAGCTTTGAATTCAGCTTGAAATTCAGCTTGAAATTCCTCCCGTAAAATATGTACAGAGCAAAGTCCCATTGTGTTCAATGGGTTTTCTGCTCTGTTGTTCACACTGCAGAATTTCCGAGCAGAATTTTCTGCTGGAGATCTGCTAGAGGAATCCTATAGAAGTCAATCGGGGGCTTAAATTCTGCCTGAAATCTTTCACCTACAATTCCTCGAGAATTGCTCAGTGTGCAAGGGCCCTAAGGGTATGTGCACACTGAGCAATTCTCGAGGAATTGTAGCTGAAAGTTTTCAGGCAGAATTCAAGCAGAATTTAAGCCCCCCATTGACTTCTATAGGATTCCTCTAGCAGATCTACAGCAGAAAATTCTGCTCGGAAATTCTGCAGTGTGAACAACAGAGCAGAAAACCCATTGAACACAATGGGACTTTGCTCTGCACATTTTTTACGGGAGGAATTTCAAGCTGAATTTAAGCTGAATTTCAAGCTGAATTCCTCGCCTTTTCCTCAGTGTGCACATACCCTAAGGCTATGTGCACACTGAGGAAAAGGCGAGGAATTCAGCTTGAAATTCAGCTCAAAATTCAGCTTGAAATTCCTCCCGTAAAAAATGTGCAGAGCAAAGTCCCATTGTGTTCAATGGGTTTTCTGCTCTGTTGTTCACACTGCAGAATTTCCGAGCAGAATTTTCTGCTGTAGATCTGCTAGAGGAATCCTATAGTAGTCAATGGGGGGCTTAAATTCTGCTTGAATTCTGCCTGAAAACTTTCAGCTACAATTCCTCGAGAATTGCTCAGTGTGCAAGGGCCCTAAGAGTATATTCACAGTGAGGAATCGGCGAGGAATTTGAAGCAGGATCTGTGCTTAAGGGTATGTGCACACTGAGGAATTTCAAGCAGATAACTTTCCTCTTCAATTCCTCAGCTATTCAGCTCTGGCAGAATAGGAGCAGAGTTCTGTGGGTCTGCGGCAACAAATTTTGCTCGGAAATTCAGCAGTGTGAACAACAAAGCAGAAATTCCATTGAACACAATGGGACATTGATCTGAACTTTAATTCCTTGCCTATTCCTCAGTGTGCACATACCCAACTTTGCCGCGGATTCTGCTTGAAATTCTGGCTGTAAAATATGAACAGAGCAATGTCCCATTCTGTTCAATGGGATTTCCGCTCTGTTGTTCACGCAGCGGAAATTTCTCACAAAATTTTTAACGACGAATCTGCGTGGGCCTAATGGTCACATCAAGAAATCGCTAGTGTTTATTCTGTCCAATGTGGTATCACTGTGTGCAAAAACACCCTTCCATTGTATATAGTGTTTGTTATTCCTGTTTTTGACATCACTTTATGCTTTAAACCTTTTTAAAGAATCCCTTTTAAATGGATAATAATGCATTGTGTTTTTTAACCTGTACATTCTAATTTTGCAGTAAAGTGCCTCAGGAGCAGACCTGCTTACTTTGCTGAGAGATTGTATAAATCCATGAAGGTGAGTTGTTCACAGCTAAATGAAAGCTTTTACCGCACCTAACAAATCAATGCATGCGATCAATAAGAATTTCTCTATGAGTATAAGGAGTGAAGTCCTTACATTAAACATCACAGAACTCCAGATGCATTCATTATAACGTGTTCTCGCTGCAGAGGCCACAGGTTCTTCTCCTGACACGTCTTCTCAGTATTATCTTGTACTGGAATACCGTGTTCTGGGAATCACCTGATGTAAAATCGAACAGGACTTCCTGGAATAGTAGCATAGTTTCAGTGAAGATAAATTTCGATTATGTGAAGAGGATTTTCCAATATCAAATGCACATACCTTAAAAACCTGTGAAGCATAGACTGCGTTCACACTAACACTAGAAATTCTATTACATTCATATACCCTGACATACAAACAACTCTTTTGCATGTGCCTTAAAGCAAATGTACTGATGGTACTGTCTCTTAAGTTTTGCACATGGATAGAATGGCGCTGGTGCCACTGTCCTTCCTTTTTTTTTTTTTTTTTTTTTTTTAAACCATGGCCCGGTTCCTGTGTCCTGCACGGGAGGCAGGCCCGCCCCCAGTGGGAGGAAACTCCCGTCACTCTATGAGTCTGGTTGTTTAGACCCTGACTGGTCGCTAAAACATTTGGTCAGCACATCCAATACAACTATTCTCACTATGCTTGTGCATGCTGCCATGGCTAAAATAAAAAAATACAGAAAAATGCAACATCATGCAGCAAATGCCAAGACATATGGGGGAGATTTATCAAACATTGTGTAAAGTGAAACTGGCTCAGTTGCCCCTAGCAACCAATCAGATTCCACCTTTCATTTTCCAAAGAGTCTGTGAGGAATGAAAGGTGGAATCTGATTGGTTGCTAGGGGCAACTGAGCCAGTTTCACTTTATAACATGTTTGATAAATCTCCCCCATGGTCTTTATAGATATTTAGAACTGCAAAACTGCTAAAGAAAAAATTGCTGAGGTTCTTAGAATACCATTTGATTAAATAGTGTGTACCATCCCGCCACTTTAAGGTGACCTCAGAAGGACGGACCCTACACTGTACATTGGCACCTCCTGGGCTAATAATAGGCCTACACATTCTGGGCATGTAGGATTCAGCTGATCTCTCTGATTTAATCGGAACCAGCCAGGAGAAGTGCACAGCGAAGTGCTTCTCTCTGTGCTCTGTGTGAAGTGACAGCACAGCACACCAATGGCAGTCCCAGCTGTTTCACACTGGGGTTTGTGCATGGACTGAACCTCTCTTTCTTAATGTAACCCTTGGATTTAGAGTCTCCTAACGTTACACTGTGAAACTGACTTCCGACCCCTAGAACAAGTGCTATGTGACTTGGCTATGCACTTTGGGAGTAGTGGGGACCAGAGCCAGCATTGAATTAGATTTAACAGATGTCCAGGAAAAAAAGAACTTATGGAGGGAGGATAAAGCAACACTTTTGGTGGTTGTAGTTTCTGTTTTTATAGTATGTCATCTTGATTGAGGAGCTTCACCTCTTATTGATGGCGACTCTCTGATTCAGGCAGGAAGCTTTGACAGGCATAGTCAGTATGATGACAGTGTGAACTGTCCTAGTCCAACATGAGTGTTGTGTCCGCTGAAATCAGCACACACCATACACTTCAATAGGTGCTTTATTTTGCTGTCTCTCTGTAAGTTGTGCTAACTATGGAGGGTCCACTATGCCAGGATAGAAGGGAGTCTATAGGATGACACAGTATATTACCTACGTGTAACATAATGAATGCTTGGAGTACATGACATATTTCGCGGCTTTACATATTAATGAGTGTTGCCTATTAAGATCAACAAATTAGATGTGCACAGTGTTCTGTGAAGGGGATTATTGGGATACAATAGAAATGCATGATACTCCTGTTTGTGGTCGTGTGTCACTTTGCAGAAGGAATACGCTATCTAGGGCACTCTACTAGTAATGCCCGGGTATTTTTCTTACTTACTGAAGGATTTGCTCTTTTAAGCTCCAGTGAAGCTGAACCACATGTGACAAATGTGCGTAGAAGCGGCGGCTCTGCTTGGCATTCATTACAGCTCTCCTGTCTGCTCGGAGCGGGAGGGAGAGCTAAAGAGAAGGCGAGCAGGCGAGATTCATGGGGGGGGACAAATAATGGACAAGGAAAATGAGTCAGTGTGAATACAGAACTGTGACTGGGTTGTGCCATATTTTGCTTGGAATATTTTTTTTTTTCCTATTAAATTCTGTCTCTCAGCTGAAAATAAAGCTGACTTTATTTGAATATTTAAAGGGGATCCATGGCATGCGTGTTTTTTTTTTTTTTTTAAATGTCCTAAATATAGCACCTACTCTAACGTGTCTAAAGCATTGCTTGAACTAATATATAAAAATTAGAGGAATCTGTTTTAAAGGAGGGGAGTGAATATAGATGATGAATAACAGACTAAATTTTCCATTGATTTACAGGAAATTTACAATTAACTATTTCTGGGAGGTTCTGTGTCTCAATTTTCTATAAAAAATTTCCTTGGTTGGAAGATTATATATAGTTCCAGACTTAAAGGAAGAATGCAAGATTCAGTGATCAAAGTTATAGACAAGCAAATGGATCTCCCATACAGAGCATATAGTTGTAGTCATTAAAGGAATTGCCCTAAGTTCCCTCCCCTGGAAGTGCTGCAGTGACCTCCTGTATGTTGTGCACATGATGGTGCTGCCAATCAGTGGCCTCCGTGGTGTTGTCCTGCTTATTTATCACATGACCACTGAGGCCAGTGATTGGCTGCAGCATAATGTGCAGGGATCATTGAAAAATTAAGTTTAAATTTAATCCACTGCAAGGAACTCAATTGGAAAAACTGGGTGCCCAATATGATAGTCGCCTTCCCAAATTCTGAAGGCAAATGCACTTGGTTATACAGACAGTCCTGCTGCTTAGGGCACTGGGAAAGCTGGGTTCCAACAACTGTTTGTCCTTGCTCTATAACTTGTTTATCTCCCTGCTCTCCTACAAAACAGACTTCTGCTCCCAGAATGTGATTGCAAAGTTAAAAGATCACCATACACTATATAACATATAGAATTTTCTACAATCAGGTAGTGGTGGATTACCGAGAGATTGATAGTAGGGGTATCCTAATTCTCATCTGTACATCTCAATTGTAAAGGGTATTTCTAAATTTAAGCAAATTAAAGGGGTATTTATTCTGTTCAAACATAACTTTCACATTTAGCTGCCCTTAGTGAGACTGTTTAATTCCTATTATACTTGTTATTATCTATTCATTCTCCTCAAAATACCTTGTGTGAGCTGTTCTCCCAGTCTCCTCCTCCCCCTCCTTTCAGAGACATCTGATGTAACACAAGTCCCTATCTGCAACTTTGTAATGCAGAGAGGGTAATCAATGGGTTCATCAGCAACTTGACCTCAGATTTACTCTCCCAGCATTACAAAGAAGCTACAATGTTGTGTATAGGGGCTTGTTTACATCAGCTGTCTCAGAATGTAGGGGGGGGGGGGGGAAGAGACCAAGAGAAAAACTCACACACATTTTTTTTGTGTGTCTTCAGCAGAAAGCAGCAGCTCAGAGCTGGGGGAAGGAGACTGAATAGATAATTGAATTGAATGAGTTGTTAGTTTTGCCATGGGCAGCAACATATCAAAAGTTATGTTTGAGTGAAATACCACTTTAAGTCCAATGTATAATTCCTGACCATAGTAAACAACTCTGCTTGCAGTCAATGAATGAAAACCTTATTTCAGGCCTAAAAAAAAAGGGTAGATCATGTCTGACTGAGACAGATGAACAACCTGTTACATGCATTAAGACTGTCTTGGAATTGACTAGGGCAGGATTTCATTATCTGTTGTATATTGATCCTTTGGACAAGAAAAATGATGATTTTGCTCACATACAGTTTATCCTCTTTCATCTTATTTTAACTGTTGCTCTGTGATGTAATCTGGTTTTGTTCATAGTAGTTTTATTACTATACAAATACGCAATGTTACAAACATGATGTTTGGTAAAAGTATTACAAATAGAATACAGAGACAAGTTCTTATATACAGTATAGACTGAGCACTTTGCAGACATTTGGTATGAATATACATGTATGTGTTTATCTCGCAGGGTCTCGGCACCGATGATAACACCCTGATCAGAGTGATGGTCTCCCGATGTGAAATCGACATGTTAGAAATCCGCTCAGAGTTCAAGAAGATGTATGGAAAGTCTCTGCACTCCTTTATTAAGGTGATCACAGCAACACAAACAGTCTCAGACCTAGCGGGAAAGCTCCAGGTCTTGGTGTGTCTAGTAGTGATATAAGAGAGTTAAAGAATAAAGACCCGAATGAGCTTTATAAGAAGGTCTAGTTGATTTTCCTATTTTATCTAGAGAGAACATGTATGTTATAGGGGTTATCCCCATTTTGAAGATGTCATAAAAACTTACGTCTTATCCCATGGCGGTCTAGGCCAGAAGCTCCAGGGGACGCCTTGGTTTTTATGACACATGACCTGTTTAATAAAAGAAATGTCAGAGTTATCTGTTGCATGATGACCTTTGTGTATGGATAGGCTTTTTCAGATTGTAATGGTGCAGCATAAGAGAAGCTCTGATAAGCTCTGATAACCTTGGGTCTTTGGCTGAAGTGTAGCTTAGTAGACAGATGCAAGAAGGGGTTACTCTAATAACTGTGGGAAAGTATATTCATTGGTATAACATTAGAGATGAGGAGTAACCTGCCTGCTGACATTTTACCTTGCTTTCCAGGGGGACTGTTCTGGAGATTACAGGAAGGTTCTCCTGAAGCTGTGCGGAGGAGAAGACTGAAGAGATCTGTATATTAGAAGACTAGGATATCTCCTCATGTCATCGTGCTGACCAATCTTGTATTTCTAGCAGTAAAAAAAATCTACTTTTTTATGCATAAATGACATACTGTTTAATTAAATATACATTTTTACATCTTCTGCTGATAAAAGGATTTGTTGTTGCCTGATTCTTAATATTATATACACCTACCCCAGTCATATAGTTACATATAAGTAGTATATTCTGTAGTAATAAAGTGCCCATATGCGCCATGTTTTCAGTGCCAGTACATGGAATAGAGCAAACCTTACATAAGGCACCCGCCCTCAGAGGTGAACACTAGTCTGTTGGTTGATGTGCAATTTGCTGCTTCCACTACCAGTTTCTTATTATATATAAATTTATTTTTTTCAGTCTTGTCAACCAGAATAATGCTGCATCCTTTGGGGTGTTAATGAACCCTTAGATATCACAATACCTCCCAAAGTCCTTTCTTCTTATGTCTTACTCACTATCGTTTTAGTTTTTCTGTAACAGAACTTTTCAGTGTAAAACCAAAAATATATTCTAGAATGCTGTGACTCCTTGATACTGAAGAATGGACAACCATGGGGATGATGCGGATAATGTAGGTTGTCTCATTTTACGCTTAGGCTGCGTTTTACATGCACAGATAATTGACCAATTTATCTGAGAGATTTTTGAAGCTGAAACCAGGAATAGACTATTAACCAGGAATAGGTCATAAAGGAAAGACTAAGATTTCTCCTCTTTTTAAATTCATTCTTGGGTTTGGCTTCAAAAATCTGTCAGATAAATTGGTGAATTACCTCTGTGTGTAAATGCAGCTTTAATTGGTCCGATCGGTAAAATGGCTGACGGCTGATGATTGAACAAACAGTGAATATATTACCTGTCCACGCTCCTGGTCTCCTGCGCTCTGCATGCGTCCCAGTGATGCGGCTGCAGCTTTAGAGCCGGTCTGTGAACTGACAGGCTGCTCAGCCAATCTCTGCCCAAGGTGGTTCCAGCCAGTGATTGGCTGAGTGGCCTGTCAGCTCAGAGACCGACTCTGAAGCTGCAACCGCAGGACTGAGGAGCATGCAGAGCACAGGAGAAGAACGGGAATGTACAGGGAATGTATTCACTGTTTGGGCAAGGGCTGCACAGACTGCTAACGATGTCCATACAGTCCTTGCTAAACAATTATCGGGTCATCTAAGGGTCCATTTACACCAAGGATGAGGAACCTTTGGCCCTCCAGCTGTTGTAAAACTACAATTCCCATCATGCCTGGACAGCCGAAGCTAAAGCTTTGGCTGTCCAGCCATGATGGGAATTGTAGTTTTGCAACAGCTAGAGGGCCGAAGGTTCCCCATCCCTGATTTACACAGAAAGAGAAGAAACCTGTACACCCTTCATTCCCCTTTCCTCTTCCATGAGTGGAGGACTGGACTGCTAGCATAAAAATGACACTGTTGATCCCACCAAAATTTGTGATGACTAATTTAATGTGTATTGACCGCTTTAGGAATCTCCTGGTTCTTTGCCCTTAAAGTTCACATCCAGCATTCACCTCTCCATGGTCCATAAAGATCGGTGATTTCCCAATGAGGTATAGACTTTTCCTGTTTAAAGAAACCCTCTTGTAGGTAAAATTACTGGCTTCCCCTGGCTATGATAATAGCTGATCACTGGGGGGGGGTTAGAGGAGTCTGACCTGCAGTGATCACTTGCTTCTAGTTTACATAGGACATTGGCCTGTCTGTCATTTTCTCTAATCACATTTCCTCCTTTTATACATGGCTTCCTAACTATGTCCCCTGGATGTATGTTTATAAGAAGTTGTAAAAGAAAAATCTTATTATGCCAAGAAAGCCATAGAGCTTAATTTGTAAATTGCATTTATTTCTCTCGCCCATTTGGGATTTAACTTATTCATGAAGCCTTTCCCAACTACAGAGCTGTGTGCGCTTGGAGACAGAATTATACTATATTCTCCTTGTCTGTAGGTTTCTATATATTCTTGGTATAAACTCCCGACTTTCAACCAGTACTGGATTTATGTCTGTAAGCCCAAAATGCCCTCCAGTAAGATTCTGATTAGCCAGTGTGAAAGTAACAGAGCCAGCTCTCCATGGATACCTACACACTCTTACTGCCAACTGCAATGAAGCTAAATGTTCTATCAGTGCCGATAGCATAGAACTATATCATGTATATTCAGATTAAAAGGAGACCACTGCAACAACCTTCACTGCATGAGCTATGATCTATTCCTGACCATAGGGACTGGAAGCCCTTTCCCACAGGGTTACATATAGGAGGAGAATGTGGGAGTCCTACCTGTATTGCCCATAGTATCGGACTGGCCGGCCAGAGGACTGGAGAATCCTCCGGTGGGCTTCCCAGCTTTAGGGCCCTATTCCACAGGACGATTATCGTTAAATTGTTTGAATCTAAACGATAATCGTTCGTTTGAATAACAGTTAACGACCGAACGAGAAATCGTTGATCGTTTAATAAGACCTTGACCTATTTTTATCGTTGCTCGTTCGCATTGAATAAGACGTCTGCAGCAGTGACGAACGCAAAAACATAAGTAACAATTATCGTTCCATGTAAATGGGTGAACGATTTCAGGTTGTTTGGATCGTTTATCGTTAACGATTATGCGAACAATGGAATAGGGCCCTTAGAGCCTTCACTAACTCTGTCTGACATGTCTTTCTCAATGGTTCTTCATTGGTGGCTCCCAGATACCCCAGGTGGTGACTGAAACATGTTCATATTAAAGAAATTGTGCATATATCACTCAGTGTGTTGTAGCGGCAAAGTCTTTTTTCAAAACCTCCTATTTCATCTTGCAGCCATCTGGATGTAGTTCACGGTAGGGAATGAAAATCCAACGAATCCATGAGAAGATTGCAACGTTTCAAGAGCACACGCTCCGGCTAGGTTCCCTTTCCTTGTCCTGTCCCTTTCCTTGAAAAGAATGATTACCTCTATCTTAGATTGTAGAAATTCATATCTCCATTACAGTAAACTAATGGAGTCTCACTAACTTTCTGAGCTCGGCAAATGCTTAGTTTTGCTCAGAGAAAGCCATCAGCAGAATTTTTTAATAAAAAATGAAGAAAACACTCAAAAGAAACAGGAAGCTTGCAGGTGGCATTTCAGTAAAAGGAAAAATAATTTGGAAAAAAATAAAACTGATGACATTTCAGCAAGCTTTAAAATCTCCGGAATTATATTATTCTAAACATAATCCAGAGAAGCAATTACGTTTCTATTTATTTCTGTCCATTATGTTGGGTTTAAACAAAAACACTTGGTTTCTTTCTTTGCCAAAGTATTGCCATTAGAAAGGTTTGTTTCTGCAGCTGTATTTACAACCTACTCACTCATTAACCCCATTTGACACAATACATCGGGTTCCGTACGCGAGCAGATTCCGTGAATTCTCTTTTGGATGAATATAGTTGCTGCAAAAAAAACAACAAAAAAAACCCCTGCTTATTCTGTGTGTGATGCATAATAAATTTATATCCAAACTAAATTTATCTGCCAAGAAAACCTTCAAATCTTCAACATTTCTATGTAAAATGTAAAATCCACTTCAGTTTAATCTATATCTGACCTCTAAAAAAATATAACTCCCTAAATTTTTACGGTCATGAGTGGGGTTTTAATCCAAGGCTGTTTTTGAAAGTTTCTACAAAAATTGAGTTTGATTTATTTATAGTGTTGTATTTGGGAGAACTAAACCTTTTTAGGTCAATTTTACATGATGGAAGGGTGCCCTCACACATCCTTTTTAAAGGGTATGTACCACCAGGTGCATCCTCTTTAATCTGGGGGTGGGCCGGCCTACCTCCAGTGCTTAAGCACCGGTGCCGCGGTCCGTTTTTCGGCCTGCGGCCCGGCTCCCGTGCACGGCGCCGTTTTATGCACCGGAACTGGAGGTAGGTCGGCCCACCCCCAGTGGGAGGGGGTGGGCCGACCTACCACTGGGGGCGGGTCGGCCTACCTCCAGTGCTTGAGCACCGGCCGTTTCCGGTGCATAGAACGGCGCCATGCGCGGGAACCGTTTTTCGGACCGCGGCATCGGCTTCCCTGTGACAGCGCCGTTCAATCCATCGGTTCAGATTAAAGAGGACATACCTGGTGGTACATCCTCTTTAAATGGCGTTTTTCAAGCCTCCAAAAAAAGCCATAAAAACTGCCAATGTGGTTTTTTTTTTGCCGTTTTTGACTTGATTTGTGAATGATCCTATTTGTGGTTTAGGCATTTTAGTGTGCTGAACTTTTTTTTCCCTCTGCCATCACATGATCTAGTTGCTGGACCACAAAAGGTGACAAAAACAACAGAAAAAAAACACCATACGGACAGCAATGGCAATTTTGAGACAATTAGAACAATCCCATTGAAGTTTATGGGAGAAAAAATGCCACTCATGGTGTTTTTATTGGTGATTTTAAGGCAGTGTGAAGCCAGGCTCATACATACTCATTGTATAGTCAGCACTACAGACTCACAACAGTTCTACTGAATCATATAGCTATTAGAGATACTAAAATACTTGAGTGCTCGAGTGAAGTAACCTCATTAAAGTCAATGGGAGACACATTTTTACAAGAGCCTCCTATTCGGCAGAGGGGAGGGTGTCTGGTGCACCTGAAAACCTCAAAAAGTGATGAAAACTCCACAAAAATGGAACTGGCATGGAAGGGGGAGCTTACATGGATCCATTAAAGACCCCCACATCCCTGAATTACACCACTTTTACAACAGAAAAGTGTAGCACAGTATACAGCGGCGTATACTCAGTCCCCACCACTACATGGTGGCACAAGGACAATGGTTAAACCAGGGATGGGGAACCTTTGGTCCTCCAGATGTTGTAAAACTACAATTCCCATCATGCCTGGGCAGCCGAAGCTTCGGCTGCCCAGGCATGATGGGAATTGTAGTTTTGCAAAAGCTGGAGGGCCGAAGGTTCCCCATCCCTGGGTTAGACTGTAGGACACTTGTATTATACTGTATGGCAGATGATTTTTTTGTCCTTTGTTTTCCAGAAAGGGATAATGCTAGTCAGAGAAAAAATAGATATTAAAGTTTTGTACAGTAGTGAGTATATACTACTGTAAGCAAAGAGGTGTTGCACAGTATACAGCAGTGTATACTCAGCTACCAGCTCAAGATTGTCGCTCTTTGCAACTGGTTAGATTAGATAACAGTGTCTATGGCAGATGATTTTTTACTCTTTTTCTAGTTCTAAAAGTGGAATGTGAAAATTACTGAAAAGTACTACCTATATACCACCTATCATGTGGATAGAGGACAAGTAAAAATAACTCATTGAATCCCTTTAAGTATCATACATACCACTCTATTAAAGGACAACTTCGGCCTTTAACATTTTATTTCCTAAGCAAAGTTAGACAGATTCCTAATATACGCTAATTATGGGAAATGCACATATAGTGCTATTTCCCTCAATTTAATAGATCAGACAGGCCTCAATTTCTCTAAAAAAAAAGTGACGTCAAGACTCAGGTCTATACCCAAACTGTCCAGAAGGGGGCGCAGTATATGTAGACATTACATGTAAAAATAAAAAGGCCCTTCCTGTACTTTTGGCACAAAATTCAGTTACCTGCTTCCCGCCCTGACAGGAGCCCATAGTACAAGTATGACCTAAAGACCCCCAAGTCGTCCCCCCCCCCATGCCGCCTTATCGCACCATAAGTACCAGCCCCCCGTCCTGTGCACAGGGTGAGCACCACCCGTCCCCCTGTCCTGAAAAGAACGCGTAGCCCAACCATCCCCCAAACACCCCCACCCGCGCGTGCGGCCGCCTGATCGCACCAGAAGTACCAGCCCCGTAAGTAATCTGCTCCAAAAGTATTGCTTCTAAGGAAGAATATGTCGCTAAGGCCTCCTCCTCACACACTTTTTTCCATGGTTTTAAATGCACATAAGAAACATCCTGTGTCTATTATGTTTTTTTTTTCATTCAGTGTTATCCCCCTAATGCTTTTTTTCCTGGTGTTTTCCATAGAAAAGCCTGTTCTGTAGAAAAATAACAGAAGAAACGCCATACCTAGAAAATGGTGCCTATATATAGAGACTGTATTGTATAGAGGTTGTATTGTTTTTGGGTTGGAATGAAGAAAGAAACTTATCAGAATGCTGTGAGCGATTCCTGAGCCATCAGACAGAACACTGGAGGTTGTCATATTCCAAGCTATATATATATATTCTAACAGCTGGGGTAAAAACACCCAGAAATAAATGTATATGTGGATGGAACCTACTGGATGTTAACTGGAGGTCATCAGTGGTAGCACACATAGTACCAGGCAACTAGGCAATTCCTTACTGTTAGACAGTGACCTCTAGTGGGCGAAATGATCACTTGCCGATGGAGGCTCCGAAATACCCATATCCTTGATCCTCAAACTTAGCCTAAAAGATCTGTCAGACGGAGGACATGCATTCATTTAGTTGACCTGTTGCCCCCTTTCCTCAACAATCCCATATATACTATATATATATATATATATATATATATATATATATATATATATATATATAATCTTTTCATTGTTATCCACCCAAATGTCCCAGATTTCAATGCTGTCACAGGAAGCCTGCCATGTGCCTCTTGTGGCATCACTACAACCAGGTCTTTTTTTTTCTTTATCACCAATAAGCACCACTTTAAACTGTATGTGTGTCTTTAGGGTGTGTATGCAGTTAAATACAATAGTGGTGCAGAGAGATGTTAGCAGTAAGGGGCAGTGTTAGGCTGGGGTATTTGGGCCCACCAGAGGAAATGATCCTGGGGGCCCACCAATGAAGAACCAGTGAGAAACAACAAATTAGTCAGTGTTAGTGCAGGTTCTACAACTCGGGCCCACCGGATTCTCCGGTCCTCTAGTGGGCTAATCCAACACTGGTAAGGGGGCTACCTTACTGTGTATGGAATACAAAGAGGCCAGTTTTAGTTTAAAAGAATGCTAGGGAGGGGGCAGTCCAGGCAGACCTCTTTATTTTTCAGAAGTGGGAGGGTGGGTGTGCGGAGCGGACCTGACGTGTCATGAACCGAGTGTGTTATTTTTTTTAACCTCCCCCTCCCTGGCATTTCTGAAAAAAAGGTCTGTCCAGACTTAAAGGGGTACTCCGGCGCTAATAAAAAAAAAAAAACAGTCAATCAAACATAGTTTTTACATTTACCATCCCTCCTGAGTCTGTCTCTGTTTGAATTTCCAGCTGTTTGCAGGTCCCTAAAGCTCCAGTTGGTGGCTTCATTTTTTCTTTACTTCCTGGTTTGGGTTTTCCCATGATGCACTTTGTCTCCTTTGATGTCTAACTGACTCTGTAAAACTGTTACATGGCTTTCAGCTTGGTCAGCCATTTAGAGCTGAGCAACCTTTGTCATTAACAAGGCTTATACCCGCCTCCCTCTTGATGATGTCATTGTCACAAAATGGCTGCCACAGAGCAGCCTGGGTCAACGATAATTAGGTAAGAATGAGTTTACTTCACTTCCTGGTTGGGGATTGAGGGGGGAAAAGATAGAGAAGGGGGGCAGATAGGTGATTGAAGCATATTACTAAGTTATATAACTTTGTAATGTATTTTAATTACAGGGAAAAAGCTCTTCGCTGGAGTACCCCTTTAAGGGGAAATCATCATTGTGTGGATGTGTGCCACAAGGAGTCAATTCTGACAGTGTGTGAGACACAAAAGGTAGATACTGTTACTGTGTGTGGCCCATTACTGGGTATGTGGCAGTCAGGGCCGGCTCCAGGTTTTGGTGGGCCCCTTTGTATAGTAAATCATGTGGCATCACTTTTAGAGGGTCTCTATCTCTGCATTCTGTGTAGGTATACAGCAGTGTATTATATACTTATTATCCTCCTGTATGTGTGTGTATATATCTCTCCATTCTGTGTAGGTATACAGCTGTGTATTATATACTTATTATCCTCCTGTATGTGTGTGTATATATATCTCCATTCTGTGTAGGTATGCAGCAGTGTATTATATACACACTCATACAGGAGGAGGACAATAAGTATATAATACACTGCTGTATACCTACACAGAATGGAGAGATATATACACACACATACAGGAGGATAATAAGTATATAATACACTGCTGTATACCTACACAGAATGGAGAGATATATTCACACTCATACAGGCCTGTAGAGGCCTGCTGTTTGGCCTCTACAGTCTGCCGTGCAGTGAGCCCCGCCCCCCTCTCCTCTGGTCCGACGCTGAGAGACTGAGGCCTGAAGGAGCCACACAATGACTTAAGTGGCTCACCAGCGCCCCCCTCATCCCTGCGCCCGGCTCGTCCCCCCTCCCCCCACAGCCTCAGGTAATGATGTGTGGGTTCACCACCTGCACACAGTGCGATGTGTGTCAGTATGTGAGCGCAGTGAGAGGGCAGGGACAGGGGAAGAAATGGCATGGGCAAGTGTCGGGGGGCCCCTTGAGGCACTGTGGGCCCCGGCACTTGCCCGAATATGCCTGGTGCTGACGCCGGCCCTGGTGGCAGTATTACAGTGTAGGGTATTTTGTGAGCAGGTTACAAAGAGGGCAACTAGTAGTCTGTAAGGGCACTACTACTGTGTTGTGTGTTGTTACTGTGGGGTGCACTAAGTGGTCACTTTTACAACATGGGGTATTTGCCATTATTTTGGAAACTGTGTGGCCAGGGCCGGACTGGGACTGAAAATCAGCCCTGGCATTTCCAAGCACACAGGCCCACTCGCCGTGCGGTGATAAGTTATGAGACAATGTTGTGAGTGCAGCACGGCTACATGTTGTATCATCACGGCCATGACTGGAATTACAGATAAGAACACACTAAATGGGGTCAGAAGCTTCTGTCTCTGTACTGTGTAGCTGAGCTGCAGTTACAGGTCATCACCACTACACAGTGTATGGAGACGGACTGCTTCCGGCCCCGGTCACCGTGCTGAGATTAACACCACCACCACATACTGACTAATACCACCACATACTGACTAATACCACCAAATACTGACTAATATCACCACATACTGACTAATACCACCGCATACTGACTAATACTACCACATACTGATTAATACCACCACATACTGACTAATACCACCACACACTGACTAATACCACCACATACCAACTAATACCACCGCATACTGATTAATATGATTAGTCAGTATGTGGTGACATTAGTCAGTATGCGGTGGTATTAGTCAGTGTGTGTTGACGTTGGTCAGTGTGTGGTGACATTAGTCAGTGTGTGGTGGTGTTAGTGTGTGGTGTTGTTAGTCAGTGTGTGGTGACATTAGTCAGTATGTGGTGGTATTAATGTCACCACATACTGACTAATGTCACCATATACTGACTAATACCACCAGATACTGACTATGACCACCGCATACTGACTAATACCACCGCATACTGACTAACCCCACCGCTGCTACTGAATAACATCCACTGTACACAGATCACTATCACCTCATCCAGTCATATAGAGGTGGACGCAGCTCTACACAGGTTCTGTACACCATATACATTACAGTGCAGCTACATCAGGTGACTCACAGGAGACAGCTTCTTTGATCAGAGTTCTTCCCTTTTCATTTTCTTCTCTATCTACCCTGGGCCGTTAGAACTTCTCCGAGCCACGAATCCACAGAATCTGCCAGAGAAACATATTAGGCTCCTCACTCTGGCACCACCCTCATCTCTATACACACTGCACATCTGTATTGGCCCCTGTACGCCCTCATTTAGTGGGTAGGCTGACTCTATGTGATCCTATTTTAGTATATGGCCCTCCACTCTGTAGCCCCTCCTTATAGATAGCCCCCTTATGTTGCCCCCTTATAGAAGGCCCCCCCCATAGATGCCCCCCATGTTGTCCCCTTATAGATGCCCCCCTTACAGATGGCCTCTCCTATGTTGTCCTCTTATAGATGGAACCCTCTCCCCCTATATTGTCCCCTTATAGATGTCCCCCTCTTCCCCAATGTCCCCTTATAACCCCCCTCTCCCCCTATGTTGTCCCCTTATAGATGGCCCCCTCTCCCCCTATTTTGTCCCCCCCCCTTATAGATGGCCCCCTCTCCCCTCCTTCCTTAAAGATGCCCCCTTCTCCCCCCCCTTCTTATAGTTGGCCTTTTCTCCCCATCCCCCTTATAGATGGCCCCCTCTCCCCTCCTTCCTTATAGATGCCCCCTTCTCCCCCCCCTTCCTTATAGTTGGCCTCCCCCCCCTATAGATTTCCCCCCTCCCCCCTTCCTTGTAGTTGGCCTCTTCTCCTTCTCCCTCCCCCCCTCCTCACTCATAGATGGCCCCTTCTCCTCTTCTCCCCCTACCCCCTGTGCAAAGCAGGTTTAAAAAAAAAAACTCACCTAACAACGCGCTCCCCTGTCGAGACTTTCTTCTCCTGCAGCCTCCGTCTGATGCGCTGCTGCCGGGGGTGTTGCGTCCTATCCCCGGCAGCGCGCGTATCATAGAGCTCTCTGTATACCACAGCACACGCCCACAGAGAACTCTATGGTAGGCACGCTGCCGGGGATAGGACGCGACACCCCCGGCAGCCGCGCATCAGATGGGGGCCGGAGGGAGCGCTGTGGGCCGGTCCCGTGCTCCTCGTGGCCCAGTGACTCGTTTTCCCTACGCTTGGGGAAAGGAGTCGGCAGGTCAGGAGGAGCACGGGACCGGCCCCCGGCCCTTCTGGCATTTGCCAGAAGTGCGCTATGGCCAGTCCGGCCCTGTGTGTGGCACAGTTAAAGAATTCAGCAGCATGGGAACTGTATGTCAAAGCTGGTGAAGGTGCTAGAAAGGCAGAGAGCCATAGACAAACTCTATGGACATGCATTAGGAAGAGAGCTCTCTGACTTCTCCTGCACTCTGCGACCGTGATCAAGACCTGGGAAGGCAGAAGCATGATATCCTGTAGTATTGCTACCTTATACCTCTTCATCATAAGTGAATTTTTCTCTTTGGATATTGAATACTGAAAATACACTTTAAGGCTATGTTCACACTACGTACGATTCTGGCCACATTTCGTACGCCGCCGTACATGTGCGGCTGAAACTACGGCCGTGGGAAAAATAGACATGCGGCCTGATGCGTACAAACCGCGAACATACGCCCGTAGTACAGTTATGCTTCCCTAGCTTGTTTCGAAGCGATCTGAGGCAGGTCATTTACTTGGAAATCTTCGCCCAGCCCCGTAAACCACACAGAACCTTTTGGATCGAAAAATCAAGTTCAATTTGGCTGAAATAAGTACTTTGTACGGGACCGCATGGAAATCCACGGCCGTGAGTTGGAACATTTCCGTCCTCAAACAATGGTCGTGTTCATTTTTCACGGAGCCGTAAACGATCCGGCCGTAAGCTCATACATAGTGTGGACTGTGCGGGCGTATATCATATACTTTCAAGCGAACGCATCAACCTCAAAACTACGTGCGTATATTCGTGGTTCGCACTATGGCTGGAATCATACGTAATGTGAACATAGCCTTAAGGAGAAGTCCGGCGAAAATTTTCATTGAAGTATTGTATTGACTCCCAAAAGTTATACAAACCCCCAATATACACTTATTACGGGAAATGCTTATAAAGTGCTTTTTTCCCTGCACTTACTACTGCATCAAGGCTTCACTTCCTGGATAACATGGTGATGTCACTTCCTGGATAACATGGTGATGTCACTTCCTGGATAACATGGTGATGTCACTTCCTTGATAATATGGTGTTGTCAGACTCCCAGAGCTGTGCGGGCTGTGGCTGCTGGAGTGGATGATGGCAGAGGTATGCTCAGTGTCCCTCCAGTGCCCTGTGTCCCCCAGTGTCCCCCTGCCATCATCCTCTCCAGCAGCCACAGCTCGCACAGCTCTGGGAGTCGGGGCGTGACATCACCATGTTATCCAGGAAGTGACATCACCATGTTATCCAGGAAGTGACATCACCATGTTATTCAGGAAGTGACATCACCATGTTATCCAGGAAGTGACATCACCATGTTATCCAGGAAGTGACATCACCATGTTATCCAGGAAGTGACATCACCATGTTATCCAGGAAGTGAAGCCTTGATGCAGTAGTAAGTGCAGGGAAAAAGCACTTTATAAGCATTTACCATAATAAGTGTATATTGGGGATTTCTATAACATGGGGGGCAATACAATACTTTAATAAAAATCACTCTGGCCATCTCTGGCACTTTTTGGCACCAGTTGATTTGAAAGATTTTTTTTTTTTTGAGTAAGCTGTGGTCTACTGGATCTAAATGTACTAAATTTATTGTGTGATAATAGTCTCCACATTATTTGTTTTACAGCTGACCATGGACCATTGTGGGTCACTAGATGGTAATATTATTGGTTATAATGGACTTGCCCTCTCAGATTTGCCATGCTCATTGTCCCATGACATGATAACTTTTCTAAAAGCACAATTACACTATTCGCCGTCAAATATAATTGAGTGTATAGAAGAAGAAGTCTTCAAGGATATTCCAGACTGTGCACATACCCTAAGATATGAAAACTGAACTGTTTTGGGTTCAGACGGATGGCTAACTCTGGGCCATTTTGGACCAATCCTAATTTTAGGGTCATAGAAATATATAGGGGGTGAGCACATATGGCGGAAATACATATGGGATGGATACATATGCATTAAAAATTTTTCAGTTTGTATTTATTTAGTTATCAACTTTTTTTTAATTCTATCTGGACTAATTTGTCCTTTACATAAAATCAAAATTTAAATCCAAGTAATAATACAACAAATTTGGGGGGGAATGGCACTGCTTATGCAGTATGCCTTTATGAGCTGTGTGTACCTGTGCAAGGATGTGGCAATGTATCTGGGAATAACTAGCTGGCTCTGTACATTCACAATGGGAGCTGATGGAACCATTCTTAAGATCGCAGGAGATCACAGCAATGCAACCCCCCACGAACAGCTTTGTCAGATGGGAAAACCACTTTTGAGCGAATAGTGAAATATTCGTATAGTCGATATTCGTTCGAATATCTCTCTGATAGTCGACTATTCGATCGAATATTCGATCCCATTAAAGTCTATGGGAACAAGTATTCGATTATTGAAAAACATCTATTCGACCACTTGGAGGTTCACCAAGTCCACAATGACACCTCAGGAAATGATGCCAACACCACAGGAATGCAACTGGGACAGCAGG
Organism: Dendropsophus ebraccatus; assembly: GCF_027789765.1. Classification (NCBI taxonomy): domain Eukaryota; kingdom Metazoa; phylum Chordata; class Amphibia; order Anura; family Hylidae; genus Dendropsophus; species Dendropsophus ebraccatus. The sequence continues at coordinate 191,810,954 of NC_091454.1, read as the reverse complement.
GGAAGCATCTAACACCCCAAAATCTCAGTATAAACCGGCTTCTAACATTTGCTTACGCATGCGTATAAACGTACGATATGTGTACGAGTTATGTACGTCTAAAATGTAGCATACGAAGTTTGTGCTTTCATGACATCATTCATGCGACCATCTCAGTGTGCACAGCACAAGACTGAGGAAAAATGGCAGAGAGAGCTGCTCCATTTACTAGACCAGAATTGAAGGTGATGGTACAGTTCTTTGACAATAAGGACTATGATTTATGGCAAGAAAGTGTACAAAACCCCAATCAGCATAAATTGAAAATTATCCGCAAAGTTATACATGCCCTTCGGACAGCAGCCTGCTTCCACTACCCTTTGTATTTATGTATGACGAAGCAGCACGTAGCACTGGATGAAGACACGCACTACTCTTTTTTTAAGATCTAGCAGTCTAGCACGTATCAGCAGCACATAGCACTTGGTGAGCAGAGTGCCTTATAGTAGCACAGCAGCCTGCTTGCACTACCCTTTGTATTTATGTATGATGTAGCACCACATAGCACTGGATGAACCCACGTACTACTCTTTTTTTAAGATCTAGCAGTCTAGCACGTATTAGCAGCACAAAGCACTTGGTGAGCAGAGTGCTTGCACTACCCTTTGTATTTATGTATGACGTAGCAGCACGGAGCACTGGATGAACACACGTACTACTCTTGTTTTAAGATCTAGCAGTCTAGCATGTATCAGCAGCACAAAGCACTTGGTGAGCAGAGTGCTTGCACTACCCTTTGTATTTATGTATGACGTCCAATAGAGAGAAAATACACACACGAAATGTAATGCTTCAATTTTATCCAACTATGTATGCAAGGATCCAAATGCACAAAGGTATATTCACCCCACTCTAGTGCTCAAAGTCCAGATGCTGTGTGAGAGACAAAGTCTTTTCAAAAAGCTCAATCAGAGCGCTGTCATGACAGGATTACAGGGCTCTGATTGAGCTTTTTGAAAAGACTTTGTATCTCACACAGCATCTGGACTTTGAGCACTAGAGTGGGGTGAATATACCTTTGTGCATTTGTATCCTTGCATACATGGTTGGATAAATAACATTGAAGCATTACATTTCATGTGTATTTTCTCTCTATTGGACTGCTTTCGGAGGTTCACAGGCCCTCTGTGGTACACACATGTGTGAGAGACCCATGCGCAGGTCATTTTGTATACATTTAAGTATGACGTACTTATGGTACTGGTACTGATGGTACTGATGGTACAGTTCTTTGACAATAAGGACTATGATTTATGGCAAGAAAGTGTACAAAACCCCAATCAGCATAAATTGAAAATTATCCGCAAAGTTATACATGCCCTTCGGACAGCAGCCTGCTTCCACTACCCTTTGTATTTATGTATGACGAAGCAGCACGTAGCACTGGATGAACACACGTACTACTCTTTTTTTAAGATCTAGCACTCTAGCACGTATCAGCAGCACAAAGCACTTGGTGTACAGAGTGCTTTTTAGTAGCACAGCAGCCTGCTTGCACTACTCTTTGATAAAGAGTCTTTGTATTAAATCTAATATTAATCCTTTAGCCCTCAGCAGCCTGCTGAACTGACCTGTTTGATGAGCCCTGAAAAGGACTGTTGTGGGTTAATTAACTCCTGCCTAACCCAAAGCTAATCACTATCTCTCCAAGTTCTCTCCCTCACTACCAAATCGCATCTGAGGGCAGAACAGCAGGGGCTGTGTATATATGTTATTGGGTCATGTGACTATGCCATCCAATCATTCTTATTCTTGTTTCTTGCGATGCTACGTACACCAAGGGGCTGTGGCAGCCTCCCTGCAAGTTGATTGGCTAAAAAAACAGGGAAGGGGGATTTGAATGCTCATCGAATATTTATCGAATATTCGGCGTACTATTTGATAATATTCTATACAATCGAATACCTTACTATTCGATCGAAGATCTATTCGATCAAACAGTATTCGCTCATCACTACTTCTTATGTGATTTAGTAACTGTTTTTCTCATCAGTCTAACACAGTTCTCTCTCCTGCTGCCTTTGTCCATGGCAGGAAACCAAGGTTGTAACCCACCCCCGGACAAACGGGCACCGCGTTCGAGGGGGAGGATAACCCAGATATAGACAGGTGTATGGGTGCGGATGCAGAAAATGATAGACCAGAGTCCAATAGCTTAAACAGGATAACTGCATTTACTTCAGAAACTTCAGTGCAATACAGAATAAACACACTTTGGTAACTGCAGGTGCAGGCAGGAGGTAGTAAGAGAAGTTGTGACAGCAAGGTAGAGAAGAGGAACGTCTTCAGAGCCCTGTCCAATGTAGCAGTGTACTCTGCAAGGATAGCATAGCTGAGAAGAGAAAAAGATACTCATACTCACATATAGATACCGTGGATCCGACCGCCTTATGCCCTATAGTGTGGGGATACTCGTCTTGCTAGGGTAGTACGAAGACCCAGGTCCCTGCACTAGGTTGAGTAGACTTCCCAAGACTTCCCAGAATAGCCGTGCAATACAGTAGGATAGGTAGGCTTACACGATGCTTTGTCCTACTGGGGTCAGTACCTAACTCCGGGAGACTGCCCTATGTGTTGTAGAGGGTATCCCTGGCGTGGACAAGGTTATCATGAGAGGACATCCTCCCTCCTGAGGGTCTAGCACTGCATGTTAACGATGTAGAAGAAATCTCTATGGCTCTGTGGTGTCTCAGTCACTCTCCACCTCTACTAACAAAAGACCAAAGACTAAAACTAAGACCCTACCACCAGAAACTAGCTCCTTTATCGGGTTACCTTAGCTAGTGAGGGATTGGTGGGCCCTTGTGTCTGCAAGAAAGAAGAGAGGTGATAGGCAGAAAAGTAAGGGAAACAAGGGCTGCGCCTGTAATAAGAGAACAATATAACATGTGACATAAGACAGTTAACCCGTTGCTTCCTTTAGTTGTGCTTAGAACAGTACACATAATAAATATATAAGTGACACCTAGTGGGGAAAACACATAATAAACTTCTCCTTCATCCCCTTTGTGAGAACCTGAGTGAGTTACATTGCCCAGGTGCATAAGAGCTTAGTGGCACACCTGTGCTGGGACTCTACACAGATGCTACCTCATGATGGGCAATGACTATTAAAAGTTACTGAGCACTGCAATATGTCCCATAATACTACCACCAATGCCTATGGTGACTGCACGTATTCATGCAGTCACCATAGGCATTGGTGGTACTATTATGTATTTTGCTCCTGTTTGCAATGAACGTACAACACCATAATACAGCAGCCATAAAAACCTGTGGGCCCATACTGGATGTCCATATGGCCCTATGATCAGATGTTGGCATACATAGTTTTGTCAGAATCTGACAAAAAAACAAAACAAAAATAATACCTCCTGAATATGGAGACAGTGTGTGTTGAAACAGAGTGCCTTTAGCTCAGTAGTACTAAATGGTATGGATGCCGTATACTGCTATACAGACACTATGGCTCAGTAGTAGTGGAGCAAATTGTTGCCAGGTACCGCCATATAGACACACGGAGTGCCATTGGCTCAGTAATATTGGAGCATATGGATGCCATACATTGCTAAACAGACACATGGAGTTACTATAGCGCAGTAGTATTAGAGCATATGGATGCCATATAATGTTATTCAGACATATGGAGTTACTATAGGCCAGTAGTATTGAATAGTATGGATGCCATATACAGACACTTTTGCTCAGTAGTATTGGAGTGTATGTTGTCATACACTGTCATACACTGTCATACACTGCCCATAGTTCAGTAGTATTGGAGCGTATGTACAGACACATGGAGTGCCCATAGCTAAATCTGGGTCATGAAGTGCCATTGGCTTAGTAGTATTGGAGCATATGGATGCCATACATTGCTATATAAATACATTGAGTTACTATAGCTCAGTAGTATTGGAGCATATGAATGCCATATATTGCTATTTAGACACATTGGGGGACATTTATGAAAGATATGGCTGAGGCGTACGCCAGGGAGAAGGTGCAGATTCGCCCCTTCTCCCTGGCTTATGCCTCCCATATGCCCCGCTCGTCCGATGGGTGGGCTTGGCAAGCTTGGGGGGGGGGGGGGGGGGTGACAAGGCAGGAGGGAGGCGTAAATCATGATTAAAATCTACATCTGTTGGAAGCAGGTGGAGATTTAGTACACCGGACGCAGATTCGGACAGCAGCCCTGCAGCCGCTCACCTGTCCTGCCGCAGCCGTCCCGTCCCGCCGCCAACGCTTACCGCTGTCCCGCGCCGTCAGTCAGCAGCTGTCATCGCCTTCCAGCGAGTCGTGAGTGCCCGGGGTCAGCGGGGGCCGCGATGCCCCCGCTGACCCTTAGGCACTCACGACTCTCTGGAGGACGATGACAGCTGCTGACTGACGGCACTGGAGCGCGGAAAGGAACAGCGGTGAGCGTTGGCGGTGGGACGGGACGGCTGCGGCAGGACAGGTGAGCGGCTGCAGGGTCGGTAGACAGCGGTGAGCGTTGGCGGCGATGACAGCTGCTGACTGTCGGCGAGGGACAGCGGTAAGCGGGACGGGACGGCTGCTGCAGGACAGGTGAGTGGCTGCAGGGCCGGCCCAGGGGGGGGGGGTGCGGGGGGTGCAGGCGCGGGTGATTCGGTTACGGCGGCGGGGGGGGGGGTGTGCGGGGGGTGCAGGCGCGGGTGATTCGGTTACGGCGGTGGGGGGGGTGCGGGGGGTGCAGGCGCGGGTGATTCGGTTACCGCGGCGGGGGGGGGGTGTGTGCGGGGGGGTGCAGGCGCGGGTGATTCGGTTACGGCGGCGGGGGGGGGGGGGGGGGTTGTGAGGGGGCGGCCGCCTGTTTGCCTCAGGCGGTTTGCCTCAGGCGGCAGAAACCCCAGAATCGGCCCTGCCCTATTCCACCGGGTGATTATCGTTCAGATTATCGTTAAATCGTTCGAATCTAAACGATAATCGTTCGGTTGAAATGAAGTTAACGATTAACGACCAAACGAGAAATTGTTGATCGCTTTATAAGACCTGGACCTATTTTTATCGTTGCTCGTTCGCAAAACGTTCGCAAATCGTTCGCATTGAATAAGACGTTGTTCGGTCGTTCCCAGTAGATACGAACGAAATAGCGAAGAAAAAACTATCGCAAATACGATCATAAGTAACGATTATCGTTCCATGGAAATGAGTGAACGTTTTCAGGTCTTTCGCAATAGCGGTCGTTTGAGATTGTTAATCGTTAACGATTATGCGAACGATAATCATCCAGTGGAATAGGGCCCTAAGGGGCGTGCCCCTCTTAGTGAATCCTGCCTAGAAAAGGGGGTGGGGCCCAATATAAGACCAGCGTACTTGTCTTCGTTAATCCCCCCATGGAGTTGCTATAGGTCAATAGTATTAGAGTGGATAGATGCCATGTACTGTCAGATAGATACAGGGGCGTAACTAGAAGTGTGTGGGTCCCATAGCAAACATTTGATCAGGCTGCCCAATCCCCCCTGACCACAAACCTATCAACTGTAGTCATAACCTTAAACATTTAACTGCAGGTGTGTGTCAGGAGTGCTTGCAGTTGAAGGGATATATGCTGCACCCTGAGGGCCCGCTCGGCCACTGGGTGCTGCAAATAATTACAGCTCAATTGGCCAAGTGTATTGCAGGAGTGGGCCCTGGGGCCTCCTGATGCGGCGGGCCCCGTAGCAGTCGCTATGGCTGCCATGGTGGTAGTTACACCCCTGTATAGATACATGGAATGCCTATAGCTTATTAGTACTGGAGCATAGGTATGCCATACATTGCTGTAGTGACACATGGCGTTACTATGGTTCAGTTTTATTAGAGTGGATACATCTCATGTACTGCAATTCAGACAGGTGATGGGTTGCCCATGGCAACCAATCACAGCTCAGCTTCCATTTTCCCAGAGCTCAATATTTGAAGCTGAGCTGTGATTGGTTACTATGAGGTAAACCAGTTTTAGTGTTCCCAGTTTTTATACATCCCCACCCCAGCAGTCTATATGGCAGGTTTGCTGTGTTTTCAATTTCACAACATTTCTCAAAGCTTTGGAGTTTTCCCCATAGATTTGAATGTAATAACAGAGGCAGCAGGATTATATGCAGACGCTACAGCAGGGTCTCCCTAGCAGACAGTGGGCGTGGTCAAGGCCCACACTGGGCGGGGTCAGAGGCCTGACTGACGCCTCTCTCACACACTGGAGAATCTTGTGCCCAGAGCTCCCGCCCTTTCTTTGTGACGTATCAGGGTGGGCGGGCTCACAGGACGCAGGCTTTGCCTTTCTCTTCTCGCTAGTAGCGAAGTCGCTTCGGAAGTTTTCCGGAAGTAGCCGAAGGTTGAGGGGGCTCGGGACCGGATGGAACGCTAAAGCGAACGGTCCGGATAAGCGACTGTGGCTGTGGCGGCGGCATAGGGTGACCCGGCGGCGGGTGTGCCGGGTGTCAGTGGGTGCCGAGAACGGGAGTTGTTGGGAGTAAAGAGTGGAGGGTGCTGCGCTGCTGGAGAAGTTACAGCAAGTGGCTGACACTGGAGAAGGACCCCGCGGAGGGGGTGACCCGGAGCGGGCGCTGCTGGGGGCTCAGGGGGTAGGCGAGGAATCCGCTACTGCTGCTCCGGGTCACCGGCGGGGGGAGGGGCCGCGCCTGCCGCCACTAGTGCCCCCCGACCTACATGGCTGCCCCGGGGGAGACCCGACACACAGGTGGGTGAGACGGTGTGTGGTGTGTATACATATATACTGTGTGCACTGCAGCTATATACTACTGCTGTACTCTATATACTACAGCTATATACTACTGTACTCTATATACTATAGCTATATACTACTGCTGTACTGTATATACTACTATAGCTATATACTACTCCTGTACTGTATATACTGCAGCTATATACTACTCCTAGCTGTCATGTGTGGTGTGTATACATATATACTGTGTGCACTGCAGCTATATACTACTCCTGTACTGTATATACTACAGCTATATACTACTGCTGTACTCTATATACTACAGCTATATACTACTGTACTGTATATACTATAGCTATATACTACTGCTGTACTGTATATACTATAGCTATATACTACTCCTGTACTGTATATACTATAGCTATATACTACTCCTGTACTGTATATACTATAGCTATATACTACTGCTGTACTGTATATACTGCAGCTATATACTACTCCTAGCTGTCATGTGTGGTGTGTATACATATATACTGTGTGCACTGCAGCTATATACTACTGTACTGTATATACTATAGCTATATACTACTGCTGTACTCTATATACTACAGCTATATACTACTGTACTGTATATACTATAGCTATATACTACTGCTGTACTCTATATACTACAGCTATATACTACTGTACTGTATATACTGCAGCTATATACTACTCCTAGCTGTCATGTGTGGTGTGTATACATATATACTGTGTGCACTGCAGTTATATACTACAGCTATATACTACTGCTGTACTGTATATACTGCAGCTATATCCTACTGGACTGGTGCTAAGTAGATACAGCTATATAGTACTGTACTGTTCTGTAATACTACTGTACTGGTGCTAAGGATAGCTGTCATGTGTGGTGTATATACAGTGTATGCAAGTATACACCGTGTGCACTACAGCTATATGTATATACTACTCCTGTACTATATGTATATACTACAGCTATATACTATTCCTGTACTATATATATATATATATATATATATATATACTATTCCTGTACTATATGTATATACTACTCCTGTACTGTATATACTACAGCTATATACTACTCCTGTACAATATATATATATATATATATATATATATATATATATATATATATACTATTCCTGTACTATATGTATATACTACTCCTGTACTGTATATACTACAGCTATATACTACTCCTGTACAATATATACTATTCCTGTACTATATGTATATACTACTCCTGTACTGTATATACTACAGCTATATACTACTCCTGTACTATATATATATATATATATATATATATATATACTACAGCTATATACTACTCCTGTATATTACAGCTATATGTATATACTACTCCTGTACTATATGTATATACTACAGCTATATAGTATTCCTGTACTATATATATATATATATATATATATATATATATATATATATATATATATACATACAGTGGTGCCTTGGATTATGAGCATAATTCGTTTCGGGGCCATGCTTGTAATCCTAATCCGCTCTTAAACCAAAGCAAAATTTCACATAAGAAATCATAGAAATGCAAACAATTGGTTCCACACCCCAAAAATAATGATTTATTATTCTGAATAACAAGTAAATCTAATGAAACAAACATTCAGAAACAGCAGAATATGTGATATTATAAGTTACTGTACAGTAATGGTGAGGATGGGAAACACAAGGGCAGACAGAGACTGCAGGGAGCATGGAGGAATGAGCAGGGCAGATGTGGGCACAATATAGCAGCACTCACTGTCCGGGGAGAGAGGGGTTACAGCTATGAAGAGATGACCCCCACAGTCCTGTCCCCTGATGTAAGCCCCAGCCTGGAGTGGATCTGCTATGATTTGGAAGGTGAGGGAGACTTCCTGGGTCGGAGTACAGTGCTGTAGACCCCGCTATGCAGACCATGCCCCTTCCCTATTCGCACTCCCACCCAGTCTAGGGAGCTCTTAAACCAAAGCAATGCTCTTAAACCAAGTCACAATTTTTAAAAACTGTGAGCTCTTAAACCAAAATGCTCTTAAACCAAGGTAACACTGTGTATATATATATATATATATATATATATATATATATATATATATATATATATATATACACACACTATTCCTGTACTATATGTATATACTACTCCTGTACTGTATATACTACAGCTATATACTACTGTACTGGTGCTAAGGATAGCTGTGTGTCATGTGTGGTGTATATACATATATACACTGTGTACATTACATCTATATGTATATACTACAGCTATATACTACTCCTGTATACTATAGCTATATGTATACTACTCCTGTGCTGGTGATAATGATATAATGTGTATTGTGTATACAGTGTCAGTGCTAATGTATTGTTATACTATATATACTACCTCTCTCCTACTTTGCTGTATGTATAGTGTCAGTGCTGATCTGTATACTATATATACTTCCCAATGCTCCTGTGCTGTATGTAGTGTGAATACAAGTCTGTATACTCTATGAAGTACTGCGTATATAGTGTCAGTACTGATCTATATACAGTATGTACTATATCACTACTACTGTACAGTGTATATAGTCAGTACTTATCTATATACTATATGTACTACACTTGTATACTTCTGTACTGCGTATATAGTGTCAGAGTTAATCTCTATGTATACTTTATAAACTAGGTCTATATACTTGTGTACTGTGTATATTGTGTCAGTGCTGATCTATATGTATATTACCTCTATTGTACTGTATGTATAGTGTCAGTACTGATCTGTACATATATATATATATATATATATATATATATGTATATTATACTCCTGTATGTGAAGTGTTAGTGTAGGACGAGGCTGTGGTATAAATTGTGTATACTGTATCAGGACGTGTGTGTGTGTGTATATACACACACACACAAACGCCTACCTACACACCTTGGATGACGAGCATAATTTGTTACGGGACCGCGCTTGTAATTCAAATCCACTCTTAAAGAGCACCTGTCACCGCCCCGCGCCGGGGTGACAGACTCTCGACCCCAGCTAGATCCCCTTATAGTTACCTCATGTCGCCGAGTCCCGCTGCCGGAGCCGGTCCCGGGGCGGAGATATCCCGGTGAGAAGCCGGCGCACGCTCTGTGGAGATGGGTCCAGCGCCCATAGAGAATGAATGGAGCCGGACTCATCTCTGCTGCGGGCGCACGTCTCCATTCATTCTCTATGGACGCCGGACCCATCTCCACAGCGCGCGCGCCGGCTTCGGACCGGGAAATCTCTGTCGCAGGACCGACTCCGGCAGCAGGACTCAGCGACATGAGGTAACTATAAGGGGATCTATCTGGGGGTCGGGTGCCTGTGACCCCGGCGCGGGGGGTGACAGGTCTCCTTTAAACCAAACAGAAACCAAAATTTCCCATAAGGAATCATTGAAATGCAGAAAAATGATTCCATACCCTCAAAATAATGATTTTTTTTTTAAAAATTCTGAATAACAGGTAAAACAAGCATTTAGAAGGCAGAATATGTGATATTATCAGTTACTGTACATTATAGCCATGCAGCATATGGAGTATAATGTATAGTTAGGGCATAAGAATGAATAAACAGCAGCAGTTTGTAGATACAGAATGGAGCTGCAGATGTTCATAATGCAGTAGTGTAGTACAACAGGTAAGAAGCAGGACTGCTGTCAGAGGTCTGTGTGGTCACATGACAGCAATGCAGAAGGGGTGTGTGTTCAGCATGGACCAATCAGGAAGTGAGAATCACAGAGCTGTGCAGGAGGACAATGACAGAAACTTCTCTATACAGCAGTGTGAGTAGCTGAATGTGAGTGCAGGCACATTATAGCAGCAGTGTGTATAGCTGAGTGTAAGTGCAGGCACATTATAGCAGGAATGGAGAGGATGGGAAACACAAGGGCTGACAGAGACTGCAGGGAGCATGAAGGAATGAGCAGGGCAGATGTGGGCACATACATGCAGCACTCTCTGTCCGGGTAGAGAGGGGTTACAGCTATGGAGAGATTACCTTCACAGTCCTGTCCCCTAATGCAAGCCCCAGTCTGAAGTGGATCTGCTATGATTTGGAAGGTGAGGGAGACTTCCTGGGTCAGAGTACAGGGCTGTAGACCACACTATGCAGACCATTAAAATGTTGAAAACAACGATCAGCTGACATTGTGCATGTTCTAGTACACCAAACAATTATAGGCTGAAATGGCCTGTAATCGGCCAAGTATGGCCGATAATCATAGGGCTTTTAGTCTAAAGACATTGCAAGGCTTTAAAAACAAAACAGAAAACAAAACTAATACATAGAATACATACCCCCCCCCCCCTCCTTTAGGTCACCGTCACATAGTCCCTGTGGTGACATCACTGTGCTCGCAACCCCTGCAGCCCTGGACCCCAAGAGCAGGAATGGTCTGTGTCACTATTAGGCGCTCATGGTCCTTTGCCTAGGGCAGCACTTCAGTGAGTTAAAAAAAATTACTTTTGGTGGAATCTGTATAGATCAGAAGTGATGTGAAATTCCCTGCAGATTGGCAACCACTCTTTATTTATGATTGCTTTTACCGCTTTCCGCATGTGGAATCCTTTGGGGACGTATTACACGGCCCGATTAGCGCGGTAAGCGAATGCCGATCTGTCAGATTGGCGCTTGCTTACAGATCCTATAAAACGGCTGGATGATTGTGCAGCCCTTGCTTATATAGAATATAATAAAGTTATTACTTACCTGTGCACGCTCCCCCGTGTCCTCCTGCCATTCCCCGCTCACCACAGCCGCCGTTGGAGCTTCTGAACTCGCCTGTCACTTCACAGACGGCTTTAGCAGCAGCTGCGGTGAGTTGGGAAAACCCGGGAGCCTGGACGGTTTAGTATAATGTTTGTTTTCTTTACACTGTCATCAGCCCCTGGCCGTGCATCACTGTACATGGCCGTCGGACAATGATTTTAAGACTTGCGGTTCAGGGAAGAAACAGAGTGCTGCACCTCACACCTATGGCTGATACTAGTGCCCCTAGGCTAAATAAAAAACACATCAGAATTTTGTGTATGAATTGATCAAGCCATACTGCCCCATGTACCATCGTGCAGGTATCTGATACACATGGGTCCCTACACTAAGTCCACACCGTGCCAGTCAGTGGCCACCAACCCCGCAGGCGTGCACAGCCAGGGAACGGGGGTCATGGGACGGCCCTGCGACCCCCATGCCACAGGACCAGACCCAAAAACACCACACCAGAACCCGGCCAGCACCGCCGGCGGAGAAGGTCGCCCCCGATTTTAAGACTTGCTTAATTCGGCCAATCTTCAGTTCATCGTCTGATTGTTGTCTTTATTACACGGAGCCATGCTGCCCGAATCGGCCTGATTGGGCAGATTATCAGTCCATGTATTAGGGCCCTTAGTGAGGTGTATTCAGTCTGTGTGCCTAGGGCAGCATGAGCTAGAATTACAGCCCTGCTGACAGGTTCCCTTTTAGCCGGTGCTTTGCCAAGGGAATGGTGGCACATAAAGGAGAAGCCCAGGGCATTTTTAATATTTGACAAGCAGCAGGGGTAAGGGAGAACATAGCAATGAAGCGTTGTACTGGTGTCCTCGCTGTCTGCTATACCTGATATGGCGTTTTAAAGAGTCTTCAGTAAAGAATAAAGTTCTATGGTGAGTGCCCTCTACGTTTTTTTATTTTTCTACATACAAAGAAGCAATGAAGCATTGAATACCCTTCCCTGTGCCCGCAATGTGGCACCTGACCGGCCCACGGGAGTTGGGAGGGGGGGATGCCCGTACACTGCTGACGTCATGACCCTGTTGATGGACAGCCCGCTCACCCAATCAGTGACTGGAGTGGCATCCCACCCTAGTCACTGAGTGGCTGATCAGGCCCTCCATCAACGGGGTCATGACGTCGGCAGCGCAGGGGGTCCTGGAGCGGTGATCCAGCATTGGAGAGGTTAGTCTGGATGGTTTATGTTCCCCCTGCCCCTGGAGTTTGACTTTTTTTTTTACTAGTGAGTGGATTTTTCCCTTAATAGCTGGTGGTCCGGGTTTCATCCGCAGGACCTGTGGCAATCAGTACATCACCTTTTATAGCTCTGATGGAGGAATATTCACACCTATGCTACTTTTCTGTCACCGCAGTGTAGCAAGGCGTGTTATAGATGCTCACAGATCTGTAATCTTTGACCCCAGGTCCTTTAAAATTCATAAAGCTGATGTGAGAAGAGTTTGGTTACTTGTGATGTGTTTTCATTTCTCTTCTTTATGGGTCAGAGGATAAGGCCTGACACACACAGCCCTATTATACCACCTCTAGGGCTGTGTGATTCCCTGCTGGATGTATTGCTCTTAAAGGAGAAGTCCGGCCAAAATTATTTTTTTTATGTTATTACTTATGGAAAGTTATACAATTTTCTAACGTACATTAATTATGGGAAGTGCTCATATACTGCTATTTCCCTTAATTTAGTGTTTCAGGAAGAGTTAGAATTCTCTCAGAACCAGTGACGTCACGACGAAGGGTGTAATTCCTATGGAGTGTCCAGCAGGGGGCGCTCTCTATATAGAAATCAATGAGTACCATTGACTTATATATATATATATATATATATATATATATATATATATATATATATATATATATATATATATATATATAGTGTGCCCCTGCTGGACACTCCATAGGAATTACAGTGAATGTAATGTAATGTTATGCACTGTACTTTTGTGACTTCATGAATACATTTATGGAATACTGTGGGGAGCAAGTGTCCTTGCTCCCCAAAGTATCCCATAAATGTATTCAATGAATACATTTGCTGGGCACCGAGCAGGGAGGGAGAGAGGTGCTATCTACCTCCCCCCTCCCTGCTCGGTGCTGGGAACATATACAAAGTACTACTCCCCATCCTGCAGATAATGGGGGAGTGGTACCTTTTGCTATCCCTATCACCACCCGCGCCGCCGCCACCGCCGCTCACACAGGGGCTGCTTTTCATGCACCCCGCCGCTCCCCCTCCTCCTCCTCCCGGCTTCAAACTTACTATCGCGCCGCTTCCTGGTGTCCCCGGCCGGGGTGGGGGCGGGCTAACGCGGCCGGCATGCAAGAGCAGAGAGCGGCGGCCAGATAGTGTGAGGAACGGGGCAGGAGGGAGTCAGCGGCCGGCCGGGTAGTGAGGAGCGGCGCGGGCAGCGGGGAATCAGCGGCGCGATAGTAAGTTTGAAGCCGGGAGGAGGAGGGGGAGCGGCGGGGGGCATGAAAAGCAGCCCCTGTGTGAGCGGCGGTGGCGGCGGCGCGGGCGGTGATAGGGATAGCACAGGTACTACTCCCCCATTATCTGCAGATAATGGGGGAGTAGTACTTTGTATATGTTCCCAGCACCGGGGAGGGAGGGGGGAGGTAGATGGCACTTCTCTCCCTCCCTGCTCGGTGCCCTGAAAATCTATTCATTGAATACATTTATGGGATACTTTGGGGAGCAAGGACACTTGCTCCCCAAAGTATTCCATAAATGTATTCATGAAGTCACAAAAGTACAGTGCATAACATTACATTACATACACTGTAATTCCTATGGAGTGTCCAGCAGGGGCGCACTCTATATAGAAGTCAATGGTATTTATTGACTTCTATATAGAGAGAGCCCCCTGCTGGCCACTCCATAGGAATTACACCCTTCGTCGTGACGTCACTGGTTCTGAGAGAACTCTAACACTTCCTAAAACACTAAATTAAGGGAAATAGCAGTATATGAGCATTTCCCATAATTAATGTACATTAGAAAATTGTATAACTTTCCATAAGTAATAACATATAAAAAAATAATTTTGGCCGGACTTCTCCTTTAAAGGAGGGGACCCCCATAATACAGCGGCAGGCACAGTATGGTGCCACAGGGACGTGTGTGTGTGTGTAATGCCGTACACAGCTAGGAATCATTGGGATGGTCCTCATGTGTGACGCTGATATGACAGGTCTAACCAGTTCTATGTGTCAAGAAATGGCAGATCACTTTTATAAAAATATTACATTACACCTGACCAGCCACGTCGTCTTCTGATAATAAAGAAAAGCGTATTTCTTAATAGAATATAATGTGGACTCTTTGAAGACGTTCCCACAGTGAGATGTGATGCTGGGTTTTCTTATTTAGCGCTCCTGTTTTTTCTTGGTTTGGGATGCAGGATGCCGTACCATCTGTATTAGCAGGCAGGAGCTGTACGTACCTGTCGCCGAATAAATCTAATGTCCTGTGGTTGCAATTGAATATTGACTTAGAGAGGTGCCGGCCGTCAGCTGTAGGGTATGGCAGTCCCATAAATCACAGGACGTTTGTCAACACTCTAAACGCATCAAGGAGCCCTAGTATTGCTGTTCTCTACCAGGATTAAACGTGCCTTAGATGACACTTTTGCCAAGTTTTTAAACTAGCAAATACCAAAAAATTTGTAAAAATGTATGGACGTAGAATCAACCTTGTTGTCCGTAAAAATTCTGTGATAAAGCTGGGGAAGGGGCGCTATAGAGAAATCTATCTATCTATCTATCTATCTATCTATCTATCTATCTATCTATCTATCTATCTATCGTGTGTGTACCTGTGCACACACAGAAGGAGATCCTGGTCTTTTCTGTCAATGTGTACTGCCTCAAAAGCAGCAGGAGCATGGCAGCCATTATAAAGCTGTAGTGAGCAGTCTAAACTGTGTATAAAGCCCTGCGGTGAGGTCTTTTACTTAAAAAATTGTCTCTCTCTTGGTGTGTCCAGGCACTCCTACTCCCCCTTCATAGAGTTGTATGCCTGTACCTTCTTTCAGTTAGAGACAGGACAGGAGGCAGACAATTTCTCAAGTTTTAGTTGGGAAGATGCTTGATAACAGGTAAAGGAAGCATTTTATTTGATAAGATATATTACACAGTTTCTTATGAAAGCTTGTACCATTGATCTATGCAAAGTTTGTGGAAATGACAGTGCTTACTTAAAGGGGCCCTCCAGTGATTCCATAAAAAAAAAAAAATCACAAAAAAAAGCATATAGGTGCACTCAACTTTCCTGTTAGTGTACACTGCTCCTAGCCCCAGGTTCAAACTTTTACAAATGGTCCCAGTTTTACATCATAGGAGCCTCCTAGGAAACTACATCTCCCAGCATGCATTGCATCTCGGAACCAACTTCCGGGTACCCACCCCTGTCTTGTAGTATCAGCCTACTTGGGCTGCTTCTGCTTTGCATAGTATACACTGTATCTTTCTGTCTATCTATTCAGCTACATAGATTAGAGAGAGAGGTAAAACAGTGTCTCCTTTCCCCTATACTACTCAGGAGAGGCTGTTGTTTCCCCGTCCTTTGCAAGGTGTGATGAGGTTACAGATGAGGTGTTACAGCTTGCCTGGCAACAGAGTAGACAAAGATCATGTGATCCTTGTCTCAGATGGGAGGGGGGAGGACAGAGGAGTGGAGCAGGTCTAATAACAAACAATCTTACATTATGGGTGGGGATTAAACAGGGTTAAATCTTTCTTAAATAGAGTTCCCCTTTAGGACAAGTCTGTCTACATAGTCCTATGCTATAGAAGGCACATATTACTGATGATCACAGGTGATGGGTGTGCTTTCTGTACTATCCTAGCTACAGATACAGCTACTCCTGGGGTTAGTTCATTCCTGACAGTGTCTGTATATTGCAGCTTTTACTGTAAGGCTCTCTGTACATGTAACCATTTTTCTTAGTTATAATTTTTAAAGTGATTTATGTGAAATTGTTTAGGAATGGTCAGACATCCACAGGGCATAAATGGTATCTCCGCATACACAGCACTTACATGAGCATTGTTGAGGCGAGTTAGCGGTACCGCTGTGACCTCCATCACGGAGTCCCATGTTGCTTGGTGTTACTAGCCCTGACAAGGACAAATATCTCTTAGCAGGGCTATTTTTCCCTGCTCTGTGCTTGCTATGGTATGGCATCCCCAGTTATATCGGAGGACATCTTAAGTAAAAAAAAGCTAAATAAACAATACATATAATAAAGAATATAAGATAGAAACCTCTGCCATCTGTACACAAAGCACTATCCCTAACACACTGTCTATAAGTAGACAAATGGCCCAAAGCATACTACCAAAGTTGTGGCAGAATAGCATAAGAACAACTAGTCTTCCTATTTGTAATGCTCCTTATTGCACACGTATTCACAGCAGAGTTTGACATTCAATATAACTTGGTTCCTGCGGTCTCCTTATGGTCTCCTGGCCGAGCTACCGAGGTTAACCAGACTCTGCAGGTGGCTTCAGCCACACACTTCTCTACTTCCTGACTTTACACTACTTATATACACTCACCGGCCACTTTATTAGGTACACCATGCTAGTAACGGGTTGGACCCCCTTTTGCCTTCAGAACTGCCTCAATTCTTTGTGGCATAGATACAACAAGGTGCTGGAAGCATTCCTCAGAGATTTTGGTCCATATTGACATGATGGCATCACACAGTTGCCGCAGATTTGTCGGCTGCACATCCATGATGCGAATCTCCCGTTCCACCACATCCCAAAGATGCTCTATTGGATTGAGATCTGGTGACTGTGGAGGCCATTTGAGTACAGTGAACTCATTGTCATGTTCAAGAAACCAGTCTGAGATGATTCTAGCTTTATGACATGGCGCATTATCCTGCTGAAAGTAGCCATCAGATGTTGGGTACATTGTGGTCATAAACGGATGGACATGGTCAGCAACAATACTCAGGTAGGCTGTGGCGTTGCAACGATGCTCAATTGGTACCAAGGGGCCCAAAGAGTGCCAAGAAAATATTCCCCACACCATGACACCACCACCACCAGCCTGAACCGTTGATACAAGGCAGGATGGATCCATGCTTTCATGTTGTTGACGCCAAATTCTGACCCTACCATCCGAATGTCGCAGCAGAAATCGAGACTCATCAGACCAGGCAACGTTTTTCCAATCTTCTACTGTCCAATTTCGATGAGCTTGTGCAAATTGTAGCCTCAGTTTCCTGTTCTTGGCTGAAAGGAGTGGCACCCGGTGTGTTCTTCTGCTGCTGTAGCCCATCTGCCTCAAAAGTTGGCCGTACTGTGCGTTCAGAGATGCTCTTCTGCCTACCTTGGTTGTAACGGTTGGCTATTTGAGTCACTGTTGCCTTTCTATCAGCTCGGACCAGTCTGCCCATTCTCCTCTGACCTCTGGCATCAACAAGGCATTTCCGCCCACAGAACTGCCGCTCACTGGATGTTTTTTCTTTTTCGGACCATTCTCTGTAAACCCTAGAGATGTTTGTGCGTGAAAATCCCAGTAGATCAGCAGTTTCTGAAATACTCAGACCAGCCCTTCTGGTACCAACAACCATGCCACGTTCAAAGGCACTCAAATCACCTTTCTTCTCCATACTGATGCTCGGTTTGAACTGCAGGAGATTGTCTTGACCATGTCTGCATGCCTAAATGCACTGAGTTGCCGCCATGTGATTGGCTGATTAGAAATTATGTGGTAACGTGCAGTTAGACAGGTGTACCTTATAAAGTGGCCGGTGAGTGTATGTTACAACAGCTCCATCTATTGGTGGCGGTGAATATCACAGCAAAAATTCTATACATTCATTGTGATGTGCTATACAACGCAGTATAGTTCACTGTAGGGTTGGGCAATATGACCAAACAAAAAAAAAACCTCATTATTTTCCCTTTTTTGCTTATAAACAGAACCCTTTTCTACTTGCAGGCGTCTCTGATACTATTTTATTGGTGTTTGAGGCAGCAGCTGCATTGCTTCACACAGTAAGAGAGCCTTCATAGAAGTTATGCCCAATATGTATCTCCAAATAGTTATTTGTTAATGGGAGCCATATAGTAGACAGATCTCCTGTATAGTGTGGCTGTGCACACTGGAGAACTGCCCCCATGTATACAGACACTGCACTGCCCCAGTATATACAGACAATGGAGAACTTCTGGCAGTTCTCCAGTGCCTGGTTATAGTGTGGCGGGGTCTCCTCCATGTTTACTCTGTGCTGGTGCTGTATATAGCCATGCTCTGCTTTTACCCTGACCCCACTGGCACCTGTCAGGACTCCGCCTTTGCTGTGGGTTGGTGTCAGTCAGCATTGTCTTTTTACCTGTAAAGTATTGCTGTACTGACTGCATGTGGCGTATGAAGACGGCAAATTCTAGAAAAGAAGAAAAAAACAACTGTTTTCATTCACTACGTTTCCCTTACACTTTCACTTTTTTTTTCTCAACATCCACATTAATTCAAAATTTATAGTCCATGTCCCGCTGATTCCTTTCTCATTAACTCCAACTAAGTTCCTTTATTGATGTCTTGGTTTACCCATCTGTAAAATTATCCTGCCACCGTGGAGCCAGGAATTGGTGATTTAATGTGAGAAAATGGGTCTCTTGGAAGATGTACGAAAAAAAAAATTAAAAATCTGTCTTTCCACTTACCCATCTCACCCTGTGCTTAAATAAGGGACAGGTTTTTAGTGGAACGTGTTGTTATTCTGCATGACTAGTCAGGTGTGGTGATGGAACATGTAACAGGGAGGAGGGGGGTGCAACTGCAGTTTTAAAAGGGCTACTTCGGAAAGAAATATTAATTTCAAATCAACTGGTGTCAGAAAGTTATACAGATTTGTAAACTACTTCTATATAACAATCTCCAGTCTTCTAGTACTTATCAGCTGCTGTATGTCCTGTAGGAAGTGGTGTATTCTTTCTAGTCTGACACGGTGCTCTCTGCTGCCACCTCTGTCCATGACAGGAACTGTCCAGAACAGGAGAAGCTTTCTATGGTAATTTGCTACTGCTTTGGACAATAGGACCCATGGAGACAGTGTTTACCTTGTTCCATTAGTCTTATAGATGTTGTATGTGTGGGGAGATGCCTGTTTGATTATAGTATCATTCAAAGTGCATGACGGCCATGAGAAGCAGTAGGGGGCCCTGTGTAGGGGTCAAAGGTAGTCCTAGCGGAGGCACTGCCCGTGATCACACTTGTACAATTTATCCATGTCCACTATGGTAATATCCCTTTAACTCCGGTGAAAACTGTCCAAAAACATCATTTAGATGGAAGCTCCACTTTTAAAATGAGGTCACTGGGGCGATCATCCGATCCCACATTCTCTGCTGGTGTTGGGAATGGGAACTGCTTATTACCAGGGCCCTAGTACATGGCCCGATGTGCACTATAGACAAGCAGCGCTCTCATTGATTTAAAGAGTCTACTATAATGCTGCGTTTACACGAAGCGATAATTCACCCAATCGATCGTTTAACAATTTTGAAGCAACAATTTGGTTTTTATAACTATCAGCGTTTAGACCATGGGTCTCCAAACTGCGGCCCTCCAGCTGTTGTGAAACTACAACTCCCATCATGCCTGGACAGCTAAAGCTTTGGATTTGGCTGTCCAGGCATGATGGAAAATGTAGTTTTGCAACAGCTGGAGGGCCGCAGTTTGGAGACCCATGGTTTAGACAAATAAATCGTTAGAAATATCTTTAGAAAATTCGTAAGAAAAATTGTTATTGCAATCGTTTTTAAGATCACTTAAGCCCTTCTTTCACATAGGGTGAATCTTTGAAAGACTGTTTACCCGAAGCGATCTGCGATTTTTTTTTTTTTTTTAGCGAGCGACGATTTGAGTATATGCTGAAAGATCAAAATGAACGATTTCTCGCTCGACGCTTGATCGTTTGCTGTGTTTCCACGGAACGATTATCGCTCAAATGCAAACGTTATTACGCAAATTTTAACTATAATTGTTCCGTGTAAACGCATCAAGGCTTGCCTATTGGGCAGGGAGGGCTGCACGAACCATTGCTGGCCCTTTGTATCATCTGTTTATTGGCTGCACATCTATGTGGTAGATTAGGGGTAGGGAACCTTGGCTCTCCAGCTGTTGCAAAACTACAACTTCCATCATGCCTGGACAGCCAAAGTTTTAGTCAAGGTTTCCTACCCCTGTGGTAGATGATCAGTGAGCCAAGTGGTTGATCGCTGGCCCTAATGGTCGGTTTGGCCCATCTTGTATTAGGGCCCTAAAGCAGTGTAGCATCCTATAACATATTGTTATCAGCTGTCTTTAATAGACAGCCCCTTTAAGAAGGGGGTTTTTATTTTATTTTTTTCCATAGCCGCTGCAATTTTTTTTTATCTCTTATAAAATGCTTCCGAAGAAAATGACGGAAAATACTATTAAGTTGTGTCAGACGCAGAACCTCTGAATTCCACATATTGAAATCAGATAAAAGACAGCGAGAGGCCCCAGTTCTGACAAAGCGCTTAAAAAGGGAATCATTTCCAATGTCACAAAAGAGATTCAGCCATCAAAATAGTGCCGCTCACCGCCGCCGCGACCGGCTGCCTTCTCCAAGTATAATGTAGGCTAACTACAAGTCATTCAAGCCTCTTCAAAAGGAAATTATTGCACACATCTATTCCTGAAAATGTTGAGTGTAGCGGGGCTCTGCCGAGAGAGAGCGGACCCTGAATGCTGTAATTGGGATCCCCAAGCGATGACAGCAGCGGCGGCAGGAGGTCGGGGGGCAGCGCACATTCAATTTGTAAGGCTGTAAACTTCAGTCATGTCCTCAGGCCTCAAGCACACAAACACACGTTACCTCCAACCATTCTATGACACAAGATCAACCTGTATTTTTATATCATCTGAGTTTCCAATAAAATGATATACTATGTTAGTGTCAGCAGAGGGGCCTGTGTCGCCTCTTACTGCTGCCGCTAAACGGAAGTGGCTGTGTAACAAAAACTATACATTTATATTACAAGGTAATATAACCTTATTAAAGTGTACCTGTCGCAAACATTTATTTATTTATTTATTTTTTTAAAGAAGTCAACAGGGGGTTGTGATCCCAAGCAGTTTTGCAATATACTCACTTTTTAATTTTAAGTTTTCTATACATATGGCCAAACTGCGGACGATATTTGGTCGTTTCTCTGTTCAATAAAAGAGACCAAACACAGATATGCTGCGTATACACGGAACGATTATCGCGCGAATTCGCATGATAACTATCGAATTAGAACGATAATCGTACGTGAAAACGCAGCGAACGATCAAACGACGAACGAGAAATCGTTCACTTTGATCTTACATGTTCTAAAATCGTCGTTCGCTAAATATTCGCAGATCGTTCCGTGTAAACAGTCGTTCACTGATTTTTCCTATGTGCGAGATAGGCTTAAGCGATCGCAAAACGAATTTTCTGTACGATATATCGTACCGTCTAAACGCTGACTGTTATGAAAAAAAAATCGTTACTCCGACATCGTTAATTGTGCGATCGGGCAAATTATCGTTTTGTGTAAACGCAGCAATAGTCCCCGTCCTTTGTGTGCTCACACAAGGAAAGAAACCTGTTCATCATGCAGGTTGTATATCAACTGAGAGCAATTAACTTAGGTGAATTATATTATGAGCTATGCACGCTTACCAGGAGACAATGTTCTTTGTTATGCAACAGTTCAGTCAGTATAATGTCACTGTGTGGTTACAGAGAATTTGGTGCTGTATGGCAGGAGAACTGACCATACAATGCAAGAATTGCTTGTATTCTCTGCTACTGAATGTGGACGCACAGCAGCTGTACACATGCGCAGTGAAGGGAGACACCTTGTGGCCATATGTATAATGTTGATTTAAACATGGAAAACTTTGCAACTTACAGCAAAACTACTTGCGATCACAACCCCTGTTTTCGTGACTGCGCGTCTTGAAGGCAACGTATGAACAAAAAAAGAAAAATCTAATCCCCAGAGTACCACTTTAAGTTGGCACAGAGGAAGAGCCTCATATGCCAATCACAGCCTTAGCAAGTGCCCTCCTGCTTATTTGTCACCCTCCCCCCCCACAGCTATTTCTAATGGTATGTTTACACAGAGATTTATCTGACAGATTTTTGAATGGTTTTGAAAAGAGGAGAAATCTCAGTCTTTCCTTTATGACCTGTTCTCTGCTTATAGTCTGTTCCTGGCTTTGGCTTAAAGATAAAGATAAATCTCTCTGTGTAAACACACCATAATTTCACTAAATGTGCAATGTACATGGAGGGATAGGGAGGGGGTGGATTCTGTCTAGGAGGAAAAGAGGCAGATTCTGCCAGAGCCTACTCCCATAACAGCACTGGTTTACAGTAGCACCACGGATTAACCCCTTTTGGGTGTGTTCACACGTACAGGATCCGCAGCAGATTTGATGGCCCAGAATTGATTTGCTTTGAATCTGCAGCTTCAAATCTGCGCCATCAAATCTGCTGCAGATCCTGAACGTGTAAACGCACCCTTAGGACCCTATTCCACCGGACGATTATCGTTCAGATTATCGTTAAATCTATCGAATCTGAACGATAATCGTTCGGTTGAAATGCAGTTAACGATCAACGACCGAATGAGAAATCGTTGATCGCTTTATAAGACCTGGACCTATTTTTATCGTTGCTCGTTCGCAAATAGTTCACATTGAATAAGACATCGTTCGGTCGTTCGCAATAGATACGAACGCAATAGCGAATAAATAGCGAAGAGAAACGATCGCAATTACGATCATAAGTAACGATTATCGTTCCATGGAAATGACCGAACGTTTTCAGGTCTTTCGCAATAGCGGTCGTTTGAGATCGTTAATCGTTAACGATTATGCAAACGATAATCGTCCAGTGGAATAGGGCCCTTAGTGATGTTGTGCATCCTCTACTGTTTGCTTTCCTACCACAAACCTGCTTCCGGGTTCAGGCTTGTGGAGGCCTTTATGTGGTGGATAGAATAGCGCCCCCTGTAATTCACCACGAGATGGCGCCCTAGGCCATCGCCTACCCCTGCCTACCCTTTGTCCCGGCCCTGACTGCAGAATGTTCTCTCCTTGTCTACCTTCATATACTATAATGGTAGAAGATAAAGGCAACTAATATACATAATTCTTTGATTAAGTTGTTCCTTTATCCCGGGTTGATCCATGTACTCTATCTTTTCACCATTGTTCATTAGCCGTGCACATCTTACAGTAGCCGTATCAGTAGACGGCATGGATTTGTTGTGATGTAAGACAATAGATTAGCTGAGATTTTGCTTGGACATTGGCTAAAATAGACAAAATTATTTCCAAACTAAACAATCCCTTGAAAGGGTCTTTTCCGGAGCCATCAAAGCAGATGATTGGGCGAATTACCGGCATGGATTGATCGCTTTATAAGACCTGGACCTATTTTTATCGTTGCTCGTTCGCAAATAGTTCACATTGAATAAGACATCGTTCGGTCGTTCGCAATAGATACGAACGCAATAGCGAATAAATAGCGAAGAGAAACGATCGCAATTACGATCATAAGTAACGATTATCGTTCCATGGAAATGACCGAACGTTTTCAGGTCTTTCGCAATAGCGGTCGTTTGAGATCGTTAATCGTTAACGATTATGCAAACGATAATCGTCCGGTGGAATAGGGCCCTTAGGGTAGCTTTACACGTACCGAATCGCAGCTGATTTTCTGCTGCGGATCCACAGCAGATTTGACTAAATGAACACAGCATTAAATCCTCACTGTAAAATCAGCTGCGGATCCGCAGCAGATTTGATGGTGCAGATTTGATGGACAGGAACTTTCCAAAGGAGGAAAGATTTTCTATGGGGATTTGCTACAGCTGTGTACGGTTTTTGACACAGACAGAGGTGGCAACAGAGAGCACTGTGGGAGACCGGAGAGAATCCACCACTTCCTGCAGAGCATACAGCAGCTAAGTACTGGAAGACTTAATTAGAATTAATTTACAAATCTATATAACTTTCTCACACCAGTTGATTTAAAAAAGATTTCCCTCTAGAGTACCCCTTAAAGTAGTGATGTACATGACATTTTTAGAGACTCTGTCAGTAGGTTTAGGCGGTCCTATCTTAGGGTAACATAAACTAGTTCCAGAAAAGCTGAACTGAATGATATATCACTTACATTGTTCTGTGCAGCTGATTCAGAAATATCATCCAGAACAATAAGTAGTCCTCTCCATTATGTGCATGAGCCCAGTAGTCCTTGATATTCATGAGAAGCAGAAAACTCCGCCCACCAGCTGCTGATTGACAGTTGACTGCCTTTACACAGCATGGATAGATAACTGCCAATCAGCAGCTGAAGGTAGGGGTGTGGCAAGAATCCTATTATCCTGCATATTAGGAGAACAGATGAACAGAATGATGTAAGTAATACAGCAATCTGTTCAGCATTTATGTCACTAGTTTATGCTGCCCTCATTTAAGGTGGAATAAACCTAGTGCTAGATTCCCTTTAAGAAGTGTTGTATGTTCCTGTACTTTGCAGCAGAGGAGCGCTGACACTCTCTCAGCAGTACAGACTTTGGTGACTTCCTTCAGGCATTATATTTCCAGTGTCTCTTCCTGTTGTGGCAGAAGGAGCTTCATGTTCAGATGAAATGGATGAGACTTATTATGTTCTGCTTGTGCTAAAAGGTTATCTAGTTGTCTGTGTATAGTAATGAGCTGCGGCACGGAGATGGGCTGGCGGCTACCAGTTTGTTTGTTATAGTAATGACATCTTTTGTTGTCTGTGAGCTGTTACGTCTGACAACTTTACACTTTGTGTAACACATAGTACCACACGGCTTCCCAGGCGCTCCAGCGGGAGCAGTCAGTGGCACTAAGATGCACAGCTTCTCTATGGGTATAAGTAACATGTCTAAGCAACTGGTACGCGGGAATTCCCAGGCAGACTAGAGGAGTCTCACTCCACTGATCTTGTAGCTCCCATAGACCGCTGTTCTCTGCTGGATGTAAACCACAATCTAAGGGCTACGACTGTAGCATGTGTTTTGCTATAGGCAGAAAAGCCATATGTAATAGCCTAGCTGTAGCTGTCTATATGATATAGGTCACCACGGACATAATGAATTATAATAAAATGTTACAAGGGTTATCCCAAGATCAATGTTTTTCTCTTAAAGGAATACTCTACTGAAAAAAGAAATGTCAAATTAACTGTAAATTAATTGTAAATTGCATCTATGTAAAATCTCAAGTCTTCCAGGTCTTATCAACTGCTGTATGTCCTGTAGGAATGGGGTATCCTTTCCAGTCTGACACAGTGCTCTCTGCTGCCACCTCTGTTCAAGAGCTGTAGCAAATCCCCATAGAAAACCCCTCCTGCTCTGGACAGTTCCTAACATGGACAGAGGTGGCAGCAGAGAGCACTGTATTGGACTGGAAAGAATACACCACTTCCTGCAGAACATACAGCAGCTGATAAGTACTGGAAGACTGGAGATTATTATTTTTTTTTAAATAAGTCATTTAGAAATGATAATGAGCAGTGAATGAGAGAGAGGAAGGGGGGGGGGCTTGTCTTTTTGAATGCAGATAATGGCATGTTTGCCTAATAAACCCAATTACAACATTTTTTTTAATATTGCCTGTACTATTAATTTCTGCAAAAAACAAACAAAAAAAAAAAATGACAGTGACACTTTAAGGCCCACTTAAGAAATCCGGACAGATTTTTTTGGACCCATAAAGTTTCATAAGTCACAGACACCTTTCAAGTCAATGGAAGCGTCAGGAATTCGGTTCGCTGTCTTGCTGTCTTTCCTCCAGGATGTGACACCAGTGGGGCAGTGGTCCGTAGGCCACTGACTGATACTTGGCAGAAAAGGGGTTTTCACTGCGGCAGAAACAAAGGAGCCGCCTAAGGCCGTATGTACACAGGTGAAGCCAGGATCTGTGTCCTTCTTTCTTGTTCTCTGTGCCTCGGGTGCTTTCTCGTGGATGCCAGGCTCCTATGCACATTGCATTATGGATATCTGCAAAAGCTTTCAGAAAGTCTGGGACCCTAAGCAATCCAAAAACATATTTTCAGCAGCACCAGAAAAAAACAGTATGTGGGTGCACGTCTCACCAAACCGGACCCAGGTTGTATGTGATATCCAAGAAGAAGATGGAGACCGTCATTCCAAGTAAAGTGTTCACCTTTTAATCACACCAATGCAACGTTTCGGCTCTATGTGTAGCCTTTCTCAAGGCTACACATAAAGCCGAAACGTTGCATTGGTGTGATTAAAAGGTGAACACTTTACTTGGAAGTGCGGTCTCCATCTTCTTCTTGGACCCTAAGGGTGGTATTACACAGGCCGATGGGGGCCCGATAATACCTGTAAACGAGCAGCGATCTGCTAGATTAGCGCTCGTTTACTGGGCCTATTACACGTCCCGATAATCGTTAAACAACGGCTGTAGGGACATCGTTACCGATGTCCTTGCAGCCCTTGCTTAACTATATACATTACCTATCCACGTTCCAGGGCTGCTGCTGCCGTCTTCTTCTCCACGGGTCCCGCGCACTCTAACTTCAGAGTGGCCTGTCAGCTGACAGGCCGCTCAGCCAATCACAGGCCGGGATCGACGCGGCCTGTGATTGGCCGGGCGGCCTGTCAGCTGACAGGCCACTCTGAAGCTAGAGCCCGCAGGACATGGGGAGAAGACCACAGGAGCAGCCCTGGAAGTGGATAGGTAATGTATATTGTCAGTCGCCGAGCGCGCACCGCTATTACACGTAGCGGTGCACGGTCGGCGCCCGGCGAAAATAGGTCCAAACCTATATCAACGATCAGCCGATGATCGTTGTCATCAGCTGATCGTTGTATTTATTACATGGAGCGATAATCAGCCGAATCGGGCCGATTATCGTTCCGTGTAATAGTACCCTAAAGGCCCTATTCCACCAACAGATCTGACGACAGATTATCTGCCAAAGAATTGAAGCCAAAGCCAGGAATGGATTTGAAAAGAGGAGAAATCCAGTCTTTCCTTTATGACCTGTTCTCTGATTATAGTCTGCTCCTGGGTTTGGCTTCAAATCTTTGGCAGATAACCTGTCAGATCTGTTAGTGGAATAGGGTCTTAAGCAATGTCTTCCCATCCTCAGGTGGAGAGACAATGGCGTTTCTTCTTTGCTGCGCTCTTATAATTTATGCCTTGGTCTAGATAAATAAACGTATTAGGAAAACGATGACATTTGGAGAATCTCTTAACAAAGTTGGCAGAAGAGACTGCGGCATCTGTCGTGTTACCAAATAGTGTCAGTATTCTGTAGCCTTCCTTAGGGATGGGTACACGATCTGACACCTAATAGGTGTTACCATAAGCCCCTTCCAGTTCCATGTCAGAAGGTGACTTGGTGGCATTCAGTAGCCGCTTATCCTCATACACCACTATTATAACTAGTACAGGGGAGGTATGGGACTCTTGTGTTCCAGCAATAACTGGCAGCGTCTCCTCTTCCTGCTGTGATCGGGGAGAGCTGCTTAGAGTAGATTGCAGTCTGTCACTGTGTAGCCGCTAGACGTGTTCTCTGGCTGATAGACGTGTCTTGGCTCACGCATACGGACGTTTGCATAGTATTTCCAGCACTGCATGTATTTGTCTCTGGCCGTGTGATGATCTCTTAGTTCAGACGAATCTTGTGCCCGAAGATGCCTCTCAGCTCTGTATACCATTAGTGAAAGTGTAAAGTGGTTGAAAAGTGAGCGAAGTTAGAGCGAAACATGCGACCCACATGGGCTGCAGTAGCTGCTTCTGAAACGCTGCTGTTAACCTGCATGGTTTTTATAATACTAGCCAGTTTTAGCCATTACACCATAAGTACTAAATAGTAAAAACAGGCAAATATTAAATACAAGTTAAAGGGGTAGGGGTTTTTAATCAACCGGTGACAAAGTTTACAGAACAACAGAACGGCTGTTGTATACATGTGGACAGCACATCTCGGACAATGCTGCTCCATTTGGATTCGTGCGTGAGAAGTGTTCTGTCAAATCACAGAATGTTTGCGACACTCAGAACCAGTGTCAGGATAGACTGATATATGCGCATGGGCTCTTGTGTAGCCATAACTTGTGACCACTGATCATTGGATAGGACAGTGTCAGGGCTCCTACATGGATTGCTGCTCCTGAGTTTTTTGTATTGTAATTTATTTGATGATTTTTTTTTATTTAGTGTTACACAAGGGCCCTGTGGTTAGTTTCTATATGAAATTTTGCATATTTATATACAGCTCTATTGTACATCAATAAATGTTTATGAATGGATTTATTATATAGAATATATGTGTGTGTGTGTATGTGTATATATATATATATATATATATATATATATATATATATATATATATATATATATACACACCAACAAAACACAACAATCACTGATCCACTGATTGCCCCCTACAAAATTTTAATATGCAAAGAAGGGGTCCGTGGAGCCTCAGTTGCGAGTCTCAAAACACGGGAATAGCCAGATATCCCTCTCTCCAGAGAAGGAAGCCCGTTGCCAAGGGGCGCCTCCCAGTGGGGAGAGCACCAAACCACCCTGATACGTAGTCCCTCAGGTCTTTGCTCTGTTGCGAGCTTTGGGACCTAAATAACACCAGGGTGGCCCCTATAAGTCAAAGTCCTACTCTGTAGCGAGTATAATGACATAAGACAAGGGTTACCAAGGCTAGGCATCCATCCACAGACTGCAGTTTCGGGGTATTTGCCCCTCGTCAGTGTGGAGCAGGATTCTGGCTACTGGGGCAATGAAAAATAGACCAACAAAACACAACAATCACTGAACTCAGGGGCCACCCTGGTGTTTCCCTATTTAGGTCCCAATGCTCGCAACAGAGCGAGGACCTGAGGGACTACGTATCAGGGTGGTTTGGTGTTCTCCCCACTAGGAGGCACCCCTTGGCAATAGGCTTCCCTATCTGGCTATTCTTGTGTTTTGAGACTCGTAACTGAGGCTTCACGGACCCCTTCTTTGCATATATATAATATTTTTATTTATTTATTTAAGGCTATGGCCGTACTTTACATGTGTATGCACATTGCCTCTCCTTCTACATCATATATGCTCCGGCTGGGATCCCATGCGGAGCCACAAAGAACTGACAAGTCCCTGAATTGCGGCCGTAGAAAGATCTGTCAGTTCACACAATGAAGCGATCGGCTCTGGCTGCTTGCTTCATTGTGTGCTATGAGAGTTCTGATGTGGGCGCGCGGTGATGTGCCTGCATCAGAACACTGCTGCCGGAAAGATCATCCGGCCGTTACTGCAGTACCGGCCAAGATGATCTTTCCAGAGACCGGCCGTTCCGTCAGTCGACCGAGTCACGGAATGGCCGGTCTCTCACAGAGTGTGAACATAGCCTAATAGTGTGTGTATGTGTATAGTTGTGTGTGTGCAGGTGTATTTACATATATTCACATACATATGCAAGTGATAAATACACACCTATATGTGGTGGATAGATAGACAATTTCTAAAATTTAAGTTAAAGCTTCCACACTGGGACTGTCACAGCCCCTGTAATACTCCTACACAACACAAGCCTTGAGGACTAGGCATTCCAGTTTACTTTATCTTTATACTAAAAACTTCTTATAGAAACGTTTCTGTCACTGTCCTCCTGCACAGCTCTGTGATTCTCACTTCCTGACTGGTCTATGCTGAACACACCCCCTTTCCCCATTGCTGTCATCTTACCACACAGACCTCTGTTTTTTCAGGTTTATGCCCTTACTATACATTATACTCCACATGCTGATTTGCTATACTGTACAATAACTTATAATATCACATTCTGCTGTTTCTCATTTTGTTTAATCTGTTCTACATGTTGTTCAGAATAAAACTCATTATTTTTGGGGTGTGGAACCAATTGTCTGCATTTCAGTGATTTCTTATGGGAAAATTTAGTTTTGTTTAAGAGTGGATTTGGATTACAAGTGCGGTCCTGGAACGAATTATGCTCGTAATCCAAGGCATCACTGTGTGTGTGTATGTATATGTGTATATATATATATATATATATATATATATATATATATATATATATATATATATACACTCACCGGCCACTTTATTAGGTACACCTGTCTAACTGCACGTTACCACTTAATTTCTAATCAGCCAATCACATGGCGGCAACTCAGTGCATTTAGGCATGTAGACATGGTCAAGACAATCTCCTGCAGTTCAAACCGAGCATCAGTATGGGGAAGAAAGGTGATCTGAGGGCCTTTGAACGTGGCATGGTTGTTGGTGCCAGAAGGGCTGGTCTGAGTATTTCAGAAACTGCTCATCTACTGGGATTTTCATGCACAACCATCTCTAGGGTTTACAGAGAACGGTCCGAAAAAGAAAAAACATCCAGTGAGCGGCAGTTCTGTGGGCGGAAATGCCTTGTTGATGCCAGAGGTCAGAGGAGAATGGGCAGACTGGTTCGAGCTGATAGAAAGGCAACAGTGACTCAAATAGCCAACCGTTACAACCAAGGTAGGCAGAAGAGCATCTCTGAATGCACAGTACGTCCAACTTTGAGGCAGATGGGCTACAGCAGCAGAAGACCACACCGGGTGCCACTCCTTTCAGCTAAGAACAGGAAACTGAGGCTACAATTTGCACAAGCTCATCGAAATTGGACAGTAGAAGATTGGAAAAACGTTGCCTGGTCTGATGAGTCTCGATTTCTGCTGCGACATTAGGATGGTAGGGTCAGAATTTAGTGTCAACAACATGAAAGCATGGATCCATCCTGCCTTGTATCAACGGTTCAGGCTGGTGGTGGTGGTGTCATGATGTGGGGAATATTTTCTTGGCACTCTTTGGGCCCCTTGGTACCAATTGAGCATCGTTGCAACGCCACAGCCTACCTGAGTATTGTTGCTGACCATGTCCATCCCTTTATGACCACAATGTACCCAACATCTGATGGCTACTTTCAGCAGGATAATGCGCCATGTCATAAAGCTAGAATCCTCTCAGACTGGTTTCTTGAACATGACAATGAGTTCACTGTACTCAAATGGCCTCCACAGTCACCAGATCTCAATCCAATAGAGCATCTTTGGGATGTGGTGGAACGGGAGATTCGCATCATGGATGTGCAGCCGACAAATCTGCGGCAACTGTGTGATGCCATCATGTCAATATGGACCAAAATCTCTGAGGAATGCTTCCAGCACCTTGTTGTATCTATGCCACGAAGAATTGAGGCAGTTCTGAAGGCAAAAGGGGGTCCAACCCGTTACTAGCATGGTGTACCTAATAAAGTGGCCGGTGTGTGTGTGTGTGTGTATATATATGTATGTGTGTGTATATATATATATATATATATATATCAGGGCTCCAGATGGCGACCAAAATGGTCGCCAATGCGACTGACATTTTGCAAATGGCGCCCAGATTTATTAATCTGGGCGCCATTTGCGACTGGCCCCGGCGGCGGCGCGCTGTCTCTTTAAGATGCGCGGCTGATGCGCGGCTGCCGGGGGTGTCCCGTCCTATCCCCGGCAGCGCGGCGCATCAGTGAGCTGCCTGGGGCCCTGACTTCCGGCACAGGAAGCGCACGTCAGAGACGCTTCCTGTGTCAGAAGTCACAGCCCCGGCGTACACTGACGCGCCGCGCTGCCGGGGATAGGATGGGACACCCCCGGCGGCCGCGCATCAGCCGGGGACAGCACCTAAAGAAGAAGAGGATCGCCGGGGGAGCGGGTTGTCAGGTGAGTTTGTGTGTTTGTTTTTTTTTAAATATTGCTTAGCATAGAGGAGAGGGGGGGGGCTTTATAATGGGGGGAAGAGAAGGGGGGCATCTATAATGGGGGGAGAAGAGGGGCCATCTTCAAGGGGGGGAGAGGGGGCCATCTATAAGGGGAGGGGGTATCTATAAGGGGGGGAGAAGAGGGGGCATCTATAATGGGGGGGGGGGAGAGGGGGCATCTATAAGGGGAGGGGGTATCTATAAGGGGGGGAGAAGAGGGGGCATCTATAATGGGGGGGGAGAGGGGGCATCTATAAGGGGAGGGGGTATCTATAAGGGGGGGAGAAGAGGGGGCATCTATAATGGGGGGGGAGAGGGGGCATCTATAAGGGGAGGTGGTATCTATAAGGGGGGGGAGAGGGGGCATCTATAATGGGGGGGGAGGAGGGGGCATCTATAATGGGGGTAGAGGGGGTCATCTATAAGGGGAGGGGGCCATCTATAAGTGTAGGGCAAACTGGCTGCAGACACTGGGAGATAGATATATGCACAATTATTATTATCAGGGCCCCTCAGGTGTCTGTATTGTAGGGGGTCACTTGCATTAGTCACTAGGTGAGAGATATATCTATCTATATACACATCTTGTGGGGGGTCACTATGGCTGCAGTCATAAGTCTAGCTCAGTATGTATAGACTGTTGCAAGCTTTTAAAGGGAACCTGTCACCCCCGGTGACGGGGTGACAGGCTCCCAACCCCCCGTTAGAGCCCCCCTATACTCACCTCATCGCGCCGGGTCCCGCTTCTGAAGATGGTCGGGTCACGGAGATCTCAGCCGCTGCAGCCCGGCGCGCACACTGAGAGATGAGTCCAACACCCATAGAGAATGACAGAGCGCTGGACTCTCCCGTCATTCTCTATGAGCGTTGGACTCATCTCTCAGCGCACGCCGGGCTGCAGCGGCTGAGATCTCCGTGACCCGACCATCTTCAGAAGCGGCACCCGGCGCGATGAGGTGAGTATAGGGGGTTCTAACGGGGGGTTGGGAGCCTGTCACCCCGGCACGGGGGTCGACAGGTTCCCTTTAAGTTCAAGTTCAGAAGAGTAAGCCTCATTAGAAGGCTAGCCAAGTGAAGCTGAAGTACTGAGTCAGACTGAAAACGTTCAACATGGAAACTTGCAACTTGACAACCATATACAAACTAAGAAAAGAAAGGATCTAAAGGAGGAGGATGCTGCCGCGGCCTCTGCACACAGTAAGTCCCATTTAACATAACATTAATTTTACATGGTTTAAAATGTTGGCGACCAAATATTCTATTTGGCGCCTAAATTTTTCAGGTTAGGAGCCAATGGCTCCTAGGTAAATTTTTTAGTCTGGAGCCCTGTATAATATATATATATATATATATATATATATATATATATATATATATATATATATATATATATATATAATATATAATTTTATTGTACACAGTATAATATTTACAGGGAGAGGTGTTAGAATCCACGCACATTGTGGCCTGTAATCTTACAGACACACATCTGCGTAAGAGATGTGGGCACAAAGCTGTGGAATATTTTATCAATACTATTTGTTAAGTTATTTCGGGACGGTTTATATGTATTGCAAAGTGATCCATACCCTGTAGAGTCGTACAATGTGGCCTTTAGGTGACTTGTAGATGCTTTGTGGCCAGCTATGTAGATGGATTTGCAGAGCTCGCCATCATGACGGCAGTAGCGAGTAAACATCATCATCAGACTCTTTGGAATCTGTATTCACTAGACAGCCTACTGGAGTCAATAAGGGCCATAAATCTAAGCACCCTCACAGCGGGGCGGCAAAAGAGAAGGTGCTGCACTGAATGCTGTGGATGGGAAATATATTCTGGGGCTTTGGGATATTAGGTTTTTTGAAGAATTTTTAGTGTTCCCCAAAAAAGGTAAAAACAATAGTTTATATAAAAAAAAAAGTAGTGCTACATTACCTAGTCATCATAAAGAAAACCTGACCGATCTCTGGTTTATATACATAGTAGAGGCCATGGGACTTGCCCGATTAGGCATCTTTCAGCTTCCTGGTCACCTCAGGCCACCGCAAATAGTTTCCTTTTAAAGAAGCTACCCAGGATTAGAAAAAACACAGCCGCCTTGCTAAAATAGCACCACCCCTGTCTTCAGGTTGTGTGTTGTATTACAATTTAACGCCATGCTTTTAAATTTAGCAGACCTCCAAATCCAAACTGAGGACAGGAGGGGAGCTGTTTGTGGAGGAGAGGGGCCATGTTTTGTCTAAGCCTGGACAATCCCTTTAACACAGTGAGAAAATAGGTAGGTTTTTTTTTTTTTTTTTGTTTTCCAATCATAATGTGATCTTTGCATGGCTAATGTCTCTGCTTTTTATGATCTATCTGTAGGGTTTTTATGTACCATATAAATTCCTTTCTCTCTAGGATCCTACTATGGGCTCTCTGAGCAGTAGACTGTTAGGCCAGGACTCCTCATCCCAGCCCATTGGCTCTTGTAAATGCAGAAAGCGAAAGAGAAGCTTGGATTGTCAGTGTGATGCAGAGACGGACGATGAACTGGAAAACCTGCTCAATACTCCACGCAGGTATGTCTGACATGCGTGGCACATTACCCCTTGGGCTACAATTGGGCTACATTTGCAAAACTTTGGTACCTTTTAAAGCATACACTTCTAGATCTTCATGTACAGTGGGGAATTGGGGTTGGGCTGTGCAGGCTAATACTACTATTACCACATCTTGGCCCCTATTCAAGGAGAAGTCCGGGCATGGAGCAGAGGTCAAAACCCGCACTGATCAGCTTATCTGCTATTGTATATAAAAAAGAGATAACAAGGTGAGAAGGGTATATTCTAAGGGTGCAGACAATTTTAATTACATTTTTTTTTTTTTTCCCTCCCAGGTTTCATTCCCACTTATGGAGAAATGTGTTTGGCTGAAATAACGCCTCTGTTTCTTCACCAATAGCCACCTGATGTTGCCAGTGATTATTGGCAACATTATGGGGCTATTGATGACCCCATTGAGATGAGATTGGACTGCATGCGATGAAAGTTTTCCTTTTGTGTGTTAAATGTTGGGGCAGTGTGATCTGCTTGGTGTTATTAAATGGTATGCTGATGAATTTTTGATTTATACATCTTTAATACTTCAGGAAAAAGCTGAAAAGTACTTCCAAGTATATTTACCAGACCCTCTTCCTCAATGGAGAGAACAGTGACATAAAGATCTGTGCACTTGGCAAAGAATGGAACCTTCACAAAATCTACCTCTGTCAGGTAAGGGGCCTTTTACAGTTGCTGGTCTTTGGTGGTCTTGCTGATCGATTTAGCTGTACACTGCCTGTGCTGGCAAGAAGGAAGCTTAAGGAAGTACTCCAGCAAAAATGTATTTTCTTTCAAATCAACTGGTTTCAGAAAATTATATAGATTTGTTATTTACTTCTATTTAAAAATCTCAAGTCTTCCAGTACTTATTAGCTTCTGTATGTCCTACAGGAAGTGTTATTTTCTTTCCAGTCTGTCAGAGTGCTCTCTGCTGCCACCTCTGTCCATGTCGGGAACTGTCCAGAGCAGGAGCAAATCTCCATAGAAAACCTCTCCTGCTCTGGACAGTTCCTGTCATGGACAGAGGTGGCAGCAGAGAGCGCTGTGTCAGATTGAAAAGAAAACAAAAGGAGTGCAAACTAATTAACATACACACATCCATAAAGTGCTTACAGTGCATAGAAATTACATAAATGTGTGTGTATGTGTATATATTTTATAGTATTAGTATTAGTGTTATTATTAGTATAAGTATTATTATTAACATTGAGACCTAATTAATGTTTGCTCGTAATATGTGCTGATGTGAAGGTTAAACCATCCATCGAATAAACCAATAAGCAGGGGAGGGGGATCTGAAACACTCACTGCTTGTGTAGTAACTTCTTAGACTGAAGATGTGTAAGCAGCAGAAGTGGAGCTCTAATGCCCTCTGCTGGTGCTAGAAGAATAAGCAATACCATCAGCTGGTTTTACAAATGACTACTTTTAAGTGTCTTGGTTATCACTTCTTACTTTCCTGTTTGCAGTCTGGATACTTCTCCAGTATGTTCTGTGGTTCCTGGAAAGAGTCCAGCATGAATGTGATAGAACTGGAGATACCAGACCACAATATTGACGCAGAAGGTAAGTTACCTCATAGCATTGCCATATTCCATTTTGGTTTATCCTCCAAGTGACAAGTTGTTGTGTGTGATTTATTTATTGTAAATCTAAACAATAAATATATATATGTATATCAATCATGGCAGATGTAGAAATGTTTTTGTTTTTCCTGATCTGTTTCTATTTACTGTTTGTAATTATTTTTCCCCCTGCCTGTCATGATAAAAAAGACACTACCGGATGATGATCTGTACAGACCAGGAAGTTTCAGCTTAGTGATCCGAATAAAAGCTGCAAGATTTCATAATAACTTTATAATCTAGATCTCCTATAAATGGCATATGGAAGAATCATCATTGTAGTTATATAGAACAGTTATATAGAACATCTTGAAGGGGTTTTATGGCCAAAAGAACACAAGACGTTTTCCTTGGCTAGGCTAAAAATAGGGGTTCCCCTCATGGACATAGCCTTAAAGGGGTGCTCCAGTGTGGGGGCACTTTTTTGGGGGGACCGGGGAGGAGGTGGCTGAAATAAAAGACGTCCACTTACCTCCCCGGTTCCAGCGGCGGCTCACTCATCGCGGCGCTCCGGTCCCCGGTTCCCGGTTCCCGGACGCTTCCGGGTGTTTGACGCCGCCCGAGACGCTATGTCTCAGGGCCGCTCAGCCACTCAGTGAAGGAGGCGGGATCAGAGCAGACTTCAAACGGATCCCGCCTTCTTCACTGAGTGGCTGAGTGGACCTGAGACGTCACGTCTCGGGCCCGCGTCAGACACCCGGAAGCGGCCGGGAACCGGGCACCGGAGCGCCGTCATGCGGGACCCGCCGCTGGAACCGGGGAGGTAAGTGGACGTCTTTTATTTCAGCCACCTCCTCCCCGGTCCCCCCAAAAAAGTGATTTCTGCAAAAAAAAAAAAAAAATCACGACAGTAACTCTTTAAGTTAAGATGTGCAGACATTTACAGTCTGATACAGCTGGATGTATCAAGTAAGGTGAGTACTAGAATAAGTAAATTTGCACTTATCATTGTATCTGTCTGCTCGGTGTAGGCAACAACAAATAAAGGGAATACACATCCAGTGACACACAGAGTGGTACAACTATTGTATACCATCAGTGACAATGTGGACTTTGTTGCTTTGCAAAGGGTAAAATCTGGCTAGATAAGCCGTAGCTGCTTAGTACAATATAAAAAAAAATAAAACCTACACCAACAGAATTTTGAGAACTATCCAAAGGCATTAATATAGAGTCACTCCCCTTTTTAGGTACATCAGCTTCCACAGTTCTTAGAAGACTTTCTGAAAGATTTTGGAGGAGTCTGTTTGATTCCCCCCCCATTTATTCAGTATCCGTGAGGTTAGAATCAAGCGTATTGCCTTTAATGGGAGTTGCGTTAACATTGCCTGAAGCTATGCTGTTATGTAGACAGTGCGGCTCGTGGGGCTACGCAGTTTACACATCTCCCATTAATATCAATGGGAGTTACACAGATTCCAAAATACAGGTCATTTGACTCTTTTTTTAGCTTTCTAACAATCTCCCACCGCCACGAACAACCTGGAAGGGGCCAGGAAGCTATCCTTTACCAATATGGGAATACCCTTTAATTTACACCCACACCTTTGACAGATGTAAAGTTTGTAATTTTACCATTCAGATTTGAGCAGCCATATCATTGTGATCATTACATGACTGTGTGAGACCATCTTCAAAATGGTAGGTCTTTTGGTGTCTTCCCAGTATATAGTGGTCAACAACTACTAAAAGTGCTCCAAGGGAGGACCACTTGTTTACCAGCAAAAGGGCCATGGGTGCCAGAGGCTCATAGACATGGTGAGAGAAGACTAGTCTGTCTAGCCTGCAGGTTTTCTTATAAACTGTATGGATGTCTGGGTATATATGCCCGTCACCTAGGGAAGAGATGACATCAGGGTGCACAGTGGGATAAGGCAGAGTGATTCCATAGTTAGTCCGATCCATATAATCTGCCGCTTACAGGTCACAGGATGAGCTGTTTGGCAGCATGAGGTAGACACAATATCGGGTGGTTTTATTTTAATGTTCTGGCTGATCGGTATATACAGAAATTTGGAGTTTAATGAACATGAAATACATTGATGGGTGCATGCTGCCACATTACCAACCTAGAAACCGCTTAAGCATGCACACCGCAATGTTGTCATTTGCATTATATAGCACATACTGGGAATACAGTGACACGTTGAGAGATTATAAAGCAGCAGATGGCTGACATGCACCTAATGAGACTGTAAAGGAACACTAGGGAAGGAGAACTGGCGGCCAGACAGGAATCTGCAGTCATAGCTGTATGTACAGAAAACTGCTTCATCTGCTTTATAATGGAGGATACATAACTTCTTATACTACTCACGTATAGCTCAGAGGTGACTTCTCATCTGTATGTCTGCATAATCCTCAGAATCTGAGGTGTATACAAATATTATTTATATAGCAACATCATATTCCACAGTACATACATATAGACAAGATCAGACATTACAGAGATACACATGTAACCATCAAGTCACACATAAGAAGCCAAGTGCTTTATCTCCACCATGATCCCACCACTTATACATAGGATAGTGCAAGTGAAGGGGGGGGGATTAGTGATAGAGGCGGTCACCAAATTGGGGAACATGATTCGCTGCCTAAAAAGATGGGTTTTGGTGGGACATTGAGGTTTGCGTTTTAGGAATAAGGTAATGGAGAATGAGAATTTGTCATTTCTGCAAGCTCAGAAGGAGAATCGGAAATTAGAAGCCCAACAGAGGAGTTTGTAGGAGAGGGAGGGAGGTTAGAGAATGGAAGAGGCCTATGATGGGCGAGATTGGGCTGTCAGTGGGGATGTTATAGTCAGCCATGATGAGAGAAGGGAGCCAGGGGGACAACCATTAGTGAGTGGACCTCGAAAGAGGAGAATAGGAGAGAGGGTATAAGGGGAACTAACATAAAGTCGCCATTCTCAGAATGAGGTACATCATTATAACCAGTGATATGGGTCCTGTTGTTATGATGGGAACCTGTGGTGTCTTTTTCATATCAAGTGGTGCCAGGGATTTGTAATTTGCTTCTGTTAAAAAAAAAAAAAAAAAAATCTCAAATATTCCAGTACTTATCAGCTGCTGTATGCCCTGCAGGAAATGGTGTATTCTTTACATTCTGAAAAACAGGAGACGTTTTCTATGGTGATTTGCTCCTGCTCTGGACAGTTCCTGTCATGGACAGAGGTGGGAGCAGAGAGTACTGTGCCAGACTGGAAAGAATAAACCACTCTCTGCAGGACATACAGCAGCTGATACATACTGGTAGACTTGAGCTTTGTAAATAGAAATAAATTACATATCTGTATAACTTTCTGACACCAGTTGATTTGAAAGAATTTTTTCTTTGCGTGAGTAGCCCTTTAACCAGATAACCACTTTAATCCTTGTGTCAGACTGGAGAGAACACACCACTTCCTGCAGGACATACAACAGCTGATAAGTACTGGAAGATTTAAGATCTTTAAATAGAAGTAAATTACATATCTATGGCATTTTCTTGTATTTTCTTGGATTTCTTTGATTTTGGATAACTACCCCTTTAACACACTGAATTGGGGTTCACGTTTCTTCTGTTGTGGATTTACAATTTCTGTAGCAGAATAGAGAGAGGTGAGAAATTTGTGAAAGCACATGCCCCTTTTTTAAGAACCTTACATTGAGTATATTATGCTGTTGCTGCCCTGCCCATACATTACATCTTGTAGAGAAGAACTTGTTTTAATAACATTAGGTTCTCTGTGGTTGTAAACCTTTGCTTTATTTTATTTGTTCCCCGGCAGCCAAAGTATGGAATAAATTACTAGTTAGGGCAGACTGTATGTATAGAGCCAGCTGTCATTCTAGTAGTGAGCACTAGATGGCAGTAGTGCTGCACTGTTAAGGCCTTCATTCCTATAAACACACATTCTCTTAGAGTTAAAGGACTGGCCGGCACCTTCTCACCTCAGGAAATGTTAGCTGTGAAGAAGTAAGTGTCTCCTAATGGAAAAAGCTTTTTTTTTCTTTTTATTTATAAGCTGTTTTACACTAAATGCTTGTTTATCCAGTACAGGAGTAGGAGATTAGTTAAGACGTCATTGTTTGGTGACTGAGTAGTAATTTTTGATGTTTTCTGCTTTTGTCCTTCATTTATGGTTAAGATATTGGAGATAGACGACAGTCAGTCTCCTTGAAGTCTGTGATGTCAATGTTAGCGTGTAATCTTCCTGACTTGCTTTCTACTTGCAGCTCTGCAGGTGGCATTTGGCTCGCTATACAGAGACGATGTCCTGCTAAAACCCAGCCGCGTCATTGCTATATTAGCAGCTGCGTGCATGCTCCAGCTGGTAAGTATCCCTGGTTTGTTAATCGTTTGATGTGATTAAAAGTGATCTCCTATTCGTAGCATAGGGGATATCTAACTGATGGATGAGGGTTCAACCACTGGTACCCGCATAGATCACGAGAGGTCAAATAGCCCTCAAGTGAATGGAGCGGCAGAGGTATGTCTGTCCACTGCTCCATTCACTCTGCATTCTGAGCTCTGTACACCGCCACACTCAGAAGTCACAAGGACTGTGTATAGGCAATACATTTTGGAAAAAACCCTTTAATACGGACTATATGGAGAACGTGTCGGCTGTTTTGTTCTTTCTTTTTAGGCTTGTCTACAAGGGATGAGTTTAGTTTTCTCCATATCTGTCTTCATTATGTAGGATGTATTAGTTGTTTTCACCAAAGGCTTTGTACAGTATATAGGAGCCTTGGACACATGCTATATACCATGCACACTCTGGGCTCTTGCTGCAGGCCGTGCACCATGGTTTCTATTTGTGGGTGGAGGTCCTAAAAGTGACTACACCATTTTTTCATGTCTAAATGAAAGTTTCACATATATTTTAGAACTAAACATTGTAAGACTAGTCTCCAAAATGAAGCAGACACGCTATGATTTTGGTGAGATTGGTGGGTCCATCTAATGTGTGTGGTGGTCTCCTCACCCTCCCGTAATAGATGATGTTGGGAAGAGAAGGATTGGCTTGTTGGTTTTGTAAGGTGTATATATAAGCATATTCCTTTTTTTATAGGATGGTTTAATTCAGCAATGTGGGGAGACCATGAAAGAGACCATCAGTGTTCAGACAGTCTGCAGCTATTCCACGGCAGCTGGTGTCTACGGGTTAGACTCTGTGAAGAAAAAGTAAGTTTATTATTTATTTATTACATATACATTGATCCCAGTGATCTATGGGAAACTTAGCAGTAAGTGGTCAATTTCCGTGCAGTGCCACCACAGGGGAGATAAAGTATTACACAGTGTCTAGTAAGGTTAGTCATTTGCATCTGCCGATTGTAGATTAATAATGCTGGTCAAGAGATAAGGAGACAGGACAGAGGGTCTCCAATCTTCATTAACACTGAATTCTCTATGGTATATAAAACTGGTCAGATCTTATAAGTTCAGATCCCTACCAGATGAGGTCATAGGATCTCTCTGGTCCTGATGGGCATGGTTGCAGGGTTGTTACTCTTACCTAAGTGCAGCTAACCTTTCCCTCTGATAAAGTGCAGGGATACACATATGGCTCTCTGTGATTTCAAGTCCAAGAACAAAAAAAAGCAGATCCGGTACTGTGTAAAATTACTTTTCTACAATGAGCAATACACCATCAGCAAACTTTCAACTTGTTATCTACGTGTTTCGAGCCCATACACCCTGTCACAGATCGGCAGGGTGTCTGGAGAATATTGTGCTTGTTGATCTCGGAGGATTATCTTCTGTGCCCTGCAAGTAGTAAACACTCATCTACACAGACCACAGTGGAGAGTAGTACAGTCCTTCGTATTGTACTGTGTGTCTGTATTACAACAGTTTTTACAGATTGTAATACGGAACCTAATGTTAATCTTTAAATATTACACAGTCCGATCGGCGCTTGTTTACTAAGCCTATTACACTGCTCCATAATCGTGCTGCAAGGGCTCTGTGTGTGTGTCTCTCTCTCCCTCTCTCGATAGATAGATATATATATAGATATATATGTGTCATTAGCAGTGTCTGTGGCTTCTCACCACAGCTGTTGCTGCCACTTCTGAAGCGGTCTATGAAGAGACAGGCCGCTCAGGCCAATCACCATCTGAGACGGGACAGCGCTGAGAGTGATTGGCTGAGAGGCGGGACACGCTTCAGAGACCGCTTTAAAAGTGGCAGCAGCAGCTGTGGTGAGAAGCCATAAGGACACCAGGGAGCCTGGACAAGTGTATTTTCTATATCCTTTCATCAGCCGTCGGCCGTGCACCTCCTATTCAATGGATGTGTGGTCGGCGGCCAAGGATATTGACGAAACTTGATGAAAAGCGTTAGCCGATCGGCTCCTAGTTTTATAAAATGTTTGCGTTGGGAAATAACCATGCAATACTTGTGATGTATTGATGCTATTTTATCCCTATATTCTAGACATACAGTATAATCATACCCTATGTTCACACACTGTATTTTAAGGCTTAGGGTGCCTTCACACCTACCGGATCCACAGCGGATCTCACTTCTGCGGATTCGAAGCGAGAACCGCTGCGGATCCGGTACCATTCACCCCTATGATATCACATATTCGCAGCGGGATTAACATCCCGCTGTGAATATGTGCTTTCACCCCTCGCTGTCCGCAGCCC
Organism: Dendropsophus ebraccatus; assembly: GCF_027789765.1. Taxonomy (NCBI): domain Eukaryota; kingdom Metazoa; phylum Chordata; class Amphibia; order Anura; family Hylidae; genus Dendropsophus; species Dendropsophus ebraccatus. The sequence continues at coordinate 191,767,711 of NC_091454.1, read as the reverse complement.
CGACGCCGCATCCCCCATCCCCGGCCGCATCCAGCAGCCCGCATCCCCTATCCCCGGCCGCATCCTGCAGCCCGCCGCTGAGAGCATAAAGTACCTGCTCGGCGGCGCGGCTGCAGTGAGGCTCCCGGCTCCGGTCCAGCGGGACCGGAGTCGGGAGCCTCACTGCAGCCGCGCCACCGAGCAGGTACTTTATGCTCTCAGCGGCGGGCTGCAGGATGCGGCCGGGGATAGGGGATGCAGGCTGCTGGATGCGGCCGAGGATGGGCTAATGCGGCGGCGGACATCGAGGGGTTAAAGCACATATTCACAGCAGGATGTTAATCCTGCTGCGAATATGTGCTATCATAGGGGTGAATGGTACCGGATCCACAGCGGTTCTCGCTTCGAATCCGCAGAAGTGAGATCCGCTGTGGATCCGGTAGGTGTGAAGGCACCCTTAAGTACCTTTTTTGTTTTCCTTTTTTTGAAGGTTTTTATACATCATTAGCGCTTTTTTCATTATACTTTACACATTCTACATGTGCTTTATGCAGATCAGTTATTTACCCACAGTTAAGCAGTCTTTTGAACAATAAATGAAGTGATAAGAATGTGCCCTAAAATGCATCACAAAACCACTGGTTACAACTGGGTGCAAAGCTAACATTTTGAGGTGTAAAATGGGCTTTTTCATCAGTGAATATAGAAGGGAAGAGGGATGCTTCTTTCTAGGTAACAATCATGTTCTGAGTGTTTCTTCATCATCCGCACATTCTCTCCTGTGTGTAAACCACAGAATGCCTGCACAATGATTGACAGACAGGCGTGTGATGATTTAACTAGCTGGTAGAGCGGCTGAGTGATTATCTCCTCGTAATTCTGCTTTTTCTTCCATTGCACTTTGAGAGCAAGCAATGTCTGCAATTTTTTTTCTCACATTAAAAGCTGGGCATAGTGACTATGAGCCACGTGCTGCCATCTTTTCTGATAATCTCTTCCTTTCCCATTAGACAGCCTCGCTCATGTGCTGTGTGATTTCTTCCAGGTGCCTTGAATGGCTTCTAAATAACTTAATGACCCATCAAAGTGTGGATCTGTTCAAAGAGCTCAGGTAAGTGTAGGTGTGAGAAACCATTTTTTATAACTCTGAAATCTACCTTATTATATGGGCTGAGCTCGGCGATGCTTGGAAGCCCTATAGAGAATGAATGGAGATCTGGCTGCGTTTGCATTCCATTCATTTAGGGACTTTCTACCTCTGTTCTTAAAGTGTTACTGTCATTTGTAGCAACAAATCAGACATGTCAAGAGTTATTGATCGCACCAGGTGTCAGCCTTGTGGAGTGAGCAGCAGCACGTCTCTTTCTTAAACAAATCTGATTTGTTCATTTCATTACAATCTATGGAGCAAAGAAGTCGGATTTATTGACTGCTGGGGATAAGCGCGCTCCTCTTCAAGAGTGAGATCCGTTGTGACCAGTAGCTCTTGACATGTGGGAAGACGTACAATACCGGCATTAAGGCCCAGTTCGCACTGAACAAAAACGGAGGAATTCCGCAGCGGAATCCCGCCGTGCTGTGTCCTGCAGCATCTCTATGGGAGGGCGCGCGTCTCCTCTGCCGCCATTGTAAATTATTTGAGCAGAGAGGGGAGGAAGCGAAGCTGCATGCGCCCTGCCATAGAGAAACAGCGGGATTCCGCAGCGGAGAGACATTTTTGCTCAGTGTGAACTGGGCATAATGCTTTAAGGTATCCATACATGTTCACTAAGAGTCGGCCAAACAGTCAGTCAGACAGAAGTTATCTCTCTTGGTTTTCAGATACACAGAAACATTCATGTGTTCCCTATGAGGGGAAAAAAGCCACAGCCAGACTGCTCTGGCGGCGGCTTTTCCCTCCCAGAAAAATGGGGTCAGGTGTTGAAAATCCATTACACATGGCCTTTAATCTCCACTAAAATCTTCTGGTGTCCCCCAAACACCTTCCGCTCGGTGGGTTTGGGCGACTTGCTTATAGGTGTATAGACATTGGCTGAGCGGGTTGTCACCCTCACCTATCATGGAGACAGGACAGCACCACAGCCAGTGATTGGTTGAGCGGGCTGTCACCCTCACATGAGTCTCGGAAGTGAAGGCGGCTGCAATCAGGGAACAGCAGAGAGCCATAGGAGGACAACAAGGGAGGGCAGAGGGATAAGAATAGGCTGTTTTGCTTTCTATAGAACAGCATCAGTATATAAAAATTGTCTAATGCTGGACAACCCCTTTAAAGTCAATATAAATTTCAACCACCATTCCCTGCTTCTTTGTTTTAGACTCCTGACAGCCGTAAATTGTAGCCATTCTAGCTTCCGTAGGGTTTATTACCTATCATGTAAAGCCTTGGAAGGATTGACTGCTTGGTTATACAGTAGTACTTTGCTTGCTGCCCTCACTGTACTACGGTACTATTATTATTAATAGTGGGCCACTGTAAAGTGCCCTTTAATCATTTATTTTATGTAACTTATGTGAAAGCACAAAGTACTTTGTCCATAACTACAGCAGGCAGTGACTTCCAGGAGTAATATTATCAGGAAATAGTAAATGCTTTGTGACTCGTATGAATTATTGAATCCTGAAGCTTTTAGCACTGACGTCACTATTGCTGTCAGCTCCTGGGGTGCGTGTCTTTTTGTATAGTTTGCTTCAATGAAAGAGACCAATCTTTTATTGCTATGGCAGCATGATTGACAATTGTGACTATAAGCACAATGCCTGCACACTGTATTATCAGATGGTTTTGTTCTTAGACCTTCCACATAATGTAATGCAGGGTGTGCAGCATATTATAAAGTCCCCAACTCCTTATGACCCATTGAAATAAAAGTATTTGTCTCTCCTTTTAAAGGGGTATTCCCGCCTGAGCTTGTTATCCCAATGTATACGATAGGGCATAACAAGCTGTTTGATGGCAGTCTGACCGCCCAGGACCCTCAAAACACAGCAATCACTGAGCTCATGGAGATCAGTGAAAAACTAAATCAACAAGTGCTCACTCAAGAGTCTCCATTGATACATTGCCCCCTACAGATTTAAATATGCCAAAAAAGGGGTCAGTGGAGCCTCGGTTGAGAGTTTCAACACACGGGAATAGCCAGATATCACTAGCCTGTTGCCAAGTGGTGCCTTCAGATGGAGAGATCACCAAACCACCCTAATACATATCCCCTTATGTCCCATTCTGTTGCGAGTATTGGAGCATAAATAGGGAAACACCAGGGTGGCCCCTTTTGCATTAAAGTCTAACTCTGTTGCGAGTATTGCGACATTACAAGGGTTACCAAGGCAGGCATCCATCCACAGACTGCTGTTTCTGGATATTTGCCCCTCATCAGCGTGGAGCAGGATTCTGGCTAGCACGGGCAATGAAAAATAGACCAACAAAACACAACAATCACTGAACTCAGGGAGATCAGTGACAAAAATCAATTACTTAAGAGTCTCCATTGATACACTGCCCCTACAAATTTAAATATGCAAAAAAACATGGGATTAGCCAGATATCCTAGCCTGTATCCAAGGGGTGCCTACAGATGGGGAAATCACTAAACCACCCTGATAGGTAGTGGCACACCATTCATTTTCTATGGGGCTGCTGAAGCTTCTGAGATTAGTGCTGATACATAAGAGAAACACATCCAGTGATGATAGCTATTGGAAACAGTCAACAAGCTGGCGAACCACACATCCATGTAGGTCTGCTCAGCATCTGTAATTCATCATGCAGTGATTGGTGTAAAGTCTGCAGAGATGCAAGTATTGGGCCAGCAAGGAATCCTTGGAGAATATTGGCTTCAGATATGAATACTGCACCATAGAATATGCTTTTAAGTCCAGAGAGCCCCATTTATACAGCTCTTAGATGACTTGTACTATCCGTATACATTATTTTGTACTCTGTTTGATTTACTTTTGTTGATTTGTGTGTTTGCAGCATCAATATGATGAAACAGCTCATCTGTTCTCCAGATCTGCTTGTAATGCAGGTAGAGATGGATGTGTACACGGCTTTAAAAAAGGTAAGAGAAGCAACAGAGAGAGAGAGAGGGGCAGATCCCAGCAAGGTGTTCATAGCTCATTATATGTATTTTATATAATTTTATTTCTGGAACTTAGAACTTTGCATTCTAAATGGCCACAGGGGATAGAACAGTGCTATACACTCACCCATCCCGCTCCACTGCAAATGCTGGTTCCCCGGCCTTCTGCTGTCATCTTCTTCTAAAGTTCTGACAACATGCTGCACAGATTTCCTGTTTGCACATTCTCAGTCTAATAATCACACTACGGACCCTTACATTTGAATGTCTGTTTATACGGCCATGTGTATTACAGTGCCGTGAAAAAAAAATAAAAAATTGACAGGTCTTAGTATGAACTCACAGTTGCAGCACAGATCACTATGGAGCCACGTCTACAGACACCACTACGGATGCGAAACGGTCTTGCTTTACTTGATATATAATGTGTTAACACTGTATTGATCATCTGAATATTTTATTTATCTGTGCTTAATTCCCTTAGAGGAGCTATATATCTATGAAACCATTAATAAAGTGATGCATAGCCTCATTTACTATACCTCTATAGTAAATGTAGATCGAATATTATCAGTGATTGGATTGGACTAAGGTGATTAGAATTCTTGCCCCAGGATATCTCTTTACATAACATAGCCAAAAGCTGGTATAACGCTAGGGTGTGAATTTTGTCATACATTTATATATTTTTTAATTTCCTTTACCCCAGCCTATCCACAGGGTAATAGGGTAATAAGTATTGGGCTGATTATTGAGCATCTATTTTAATTAGCCTGGCAAAAAAAAATCTAATCAACTGGTGTCAGAAAGTTTATATAGATTTGTATTTTACTTTTAATTTAAAAATCTCAAGTCTTCCAGTACTTAACAGCTGCTGTATGTCCTGCAGGAAGTGGTGTATTCTTTCTAGTCTGACACAGTGCTAATTGCCTGTCACAGGAACTGTCCAGGGCAGGAGAGGTTTGCTATGGGGATTTGCTGCTGCTCTGGACAGTTCCTAACACGGATAGAGGTGGCAGCAGAGAACACTGTCAGACTGGAAATAAAACACCACTTTCTGCAGCTAATAAGTACTGGAGGTTTTGAGCTTTGTAAATAGAAATAAATGACAAATCTGTATAACTTTGTGACACCAGTTGATATGAAAGAAAAAAAGTTTTGCGGAAGTACCCCTTTAACCAGATAACCGCTTTAATTCTTGGGATGCTGATACCCAGCTCACCTCGTGTTACTCGGGTTACTTAGTGCCCACATTACAGTAAGAAAAAAGTCAGAAGCAGTTGGCTGTGTTTCTTGGGTAGCGGTGGTGCGGGTGTACTGTAGCCTACTATTCACTTCACTATGAGCTGAGGCTGCAGTACCCTGGTGCCACCACTGCGCAAGGAATGGAGCCATCTGGATCTCGTTTCATTCTCACTGTCTCCAGGCACTAAACAGCTGATTGACAGGTGTCACAACCCAACGATCAGCCTGTGCTGTGGATTGGCTATCAATTGTTTTATCTTGGAGAACCTTTTTAAGGCTTGTTCTAAGCAGTGGGTATACTATAACAAAGTCACATGATTGTTGACCAATTTACTTTGCCTTTATTCTTCCCCAGTGGATGTTCCTGCAACTTGTGCCTTCCTGGAACGGGTCCTTAAAACAGCTCCTAACTGAGGCCGATGCCTGGTTCTCCAAACGCAGGAAAGGTTAGTAAAAATATGTCCATTCAGGCTAGGCTTCCACCACATCATCTACAAGTAACATCACAGTAATACTGCAGATTACCATGACCTTGGCATCTGTATTCTGTAAAGCTGTTTGGTATGGTAATGGCTGCATTTATCCTTGTACTGTAAACTTATATTTAGTCGTTTGATTGTAATAGAATCTTTCGGCTGGTTAGCAAAAAAATTACGAGGGAAAAGTCTATGCGGACTACAACAACAAGTCTTCCATATGAATGCAAGATGATTTCAATCAACCAAGAAGGTCCTGCTATAGGTATCTATGGTTGAGGCATGCATTAGTGTGTTCTATCCAGGGACCTTAAGGTTACATTGCCGCACTGTATACTTCCCTCCTGGGTACAGAGCTTACGTCAACTCAAGTTTTAATAAAAAAGGATGGAAACTGCAGATCCAAAGCCTTCTAGGCAATGACTGACTACATCTTAAAGGGATGATGCAATTGTATATTTTTATATCGCCTGTCAAACTGCATGGAATGAGTAGCATGATAATTGTTGTTGTTGTTGTTTTTTTTTTTTTTTTTTTTTTTTTTTTTTTATAAATATTCTTACTTATTGTGGTCCAAACATTTTTTCCATGTTTTTACAAATAGATTTTCTAACTTTTGTACTCTACAGTTGGCCGTGTGAGCTCTGTTTTCTTCCCATACATGTACACAGCCAATATGATTCTCTTTTGCAGACTGCCTTGTATCTGCTCTACTTTCTTTCCCCAGCCTGTGTAATTCTTTAAAGGGGTTGTCCAGACATGGCCCTTTCTTCCAGAAACATCACTGCTCATGTCCTCAGTTTGGGTGTGGTTTTTGCAGCTCCATTCCATTAAAGTGAATGGAGCTGAATTGTAATACCACACATAGGACGCTGCGAGCAGCACCATTTGGCACTCGGGCCATATTTAGGACATCAGCTTGTCATGCCGGATTATATTTGTCTAACCCACCTATTACCCTATTGTAGCACATGATTGAGGAGAGCCATGACTAAGGACCTTGTAGGTCGAAGTTTTTTTTTAATTGGTAATACCACACACAACCTGAAGACAGGGGGTGGTTTTTCCAAGAAGATAGCTGTGTTTTTCCTAAGCCTGAATAATCCCTTTAAGATGGCGTGTAATGCACTCGCCTTCCCTTTTGTTATTTTGATTACTGACAGAGCAGGAAGTCTTTCTGACTGATCGTTCCTCTAGGTAGCAGCTAAATGGTAGAAAATATTTAATGAAGATTTATAAGAAAGAAGTCTATTGAGCCAGGTATAGATCATTGTTGTGAGATTTTTCTGTCACCCTGGCAATGTTTTATCTCATGTTGTCTGTGTTCTTTAGAGTTAGAAGATACTGGCATCACTTTTCTAGAAACTGAGCGGGGCTGCTCATTCGTGCCGGTCTTCAAGCACCTGCGTATGCAATACATCATCAGTGACTTGGCGTCAGCAAGGATTATTGAGCGCGATGCTCTCATACCCTCAGGTAATAACAAGAAAAAGCCTTCAGCTTACAACACAAATTTACTGGAGTTGCAGCAGGTGACAATAAAATGTTACCTATTTACACCATGATATGTGGCTTCTTAACTCGCCTTGGCTTAGTACAGGCCATTACACCCTCATCTACCAAGGTTACTTGGCATTGCTGTGAAATGATTTGCGTTATATTGACACAGCTCTGTATACTGTGCGCATCTATGGATAGTTTGCAGCAATCCAGGCCTCATTTATAGATTTATACAGCGTCTCAGGATTTATGATTCTGTCACCCAGTGGAGAGCTGAATTCTATAGAGAACAAGTCACGTGGAAGGGTTAATACGCAGCACACAGAGTATATGTAGTCACTGATAAGCCCATATTCATGGTGATTTATATTTTTGAGTTGTATTTTTTTTTATTACATCCAAATGTTTGTTTCTCAGTGTAAAGCGGGTTTCAAAATAAGGGATATATTTTTTTTTTCTCAAAAAGTAGTTTTAATTAAAGGGAAACTGTAAGCAGGTTAAACAAATCTAAGCGGCTGATATATTCAAGGGGTGCGCTAAAATTCAAGGGGTGAATCAGTGCTTTAGGGGCTGTAGTCCCGTCCCCAGTGCACTAAACTGCCTTACTAGTCTTAGGATTGAACTACAGACTGCACGGAAACTGTGCTGAGGCTGAAGGTAGGAGACATACTGTACCTTTAACCTCAGCACCCCTTTTTGTAACACAGAAACATTAAAAAATACATTCCATGTTTCCATCTAGCTTAGTAAATCATCCTGCAGTGTTGATTCAGGCATAAAAACAACTATGTGGTACGTATGGATATAGAACGTTTACGTCCTAAGGGAGGATTGAGGAAAAGTATGACCTTTATGCATTTTGTTGTTCATATTAAAATCTTAAAGGGGTCCTCAGGGGAAAAATAAATCACAATTCACATGCACACAATGGAGTGTACAGCCGGAGGTGCACGCTCCATTGTGTGAACTGACATGCTCTGTGCAGCTGCTATTCACTTAATAGCGGCGGCACAAAACTGACATGTCAGTTTTTCGTGCGGTCGGTTAAAGTCCCGGCCGGAGCGTATACTATGGGTGAGATTTATCAAACATGGTGTAAAATGAAACATTTTTCATTTTCCAAAGAGTCTGTGAGGAATGAAAGGTGGAATCTTTACACCATGTTTGATAAATCTCCCCCTATGTGTATACACTCTGTCCGGGATTCCATTCATTACAATACAACATATGTTTTGTATAAATCACGGCTGTGACAACATACGTTGTGCGAACATGGCCTAATAATGTAACGTATAACAATGAAACATGTTATGGGCTGTTAAAGAGGATGTACCACCAGGTACATCCTCTTAAATTTAAAACACCAATAGAATGGCGCCGTCATGGGTAAGCCGGAACCGCGGTCCATTTTTCGGGCCGTGCTGAAGCACTGGAGGTCTGCCGGCCCACCCCCAGTGTAAGGGAATTCCCTCCCCTCTATGACGCGGCTCCATTGATTCTAGTGGTACAGCCTCTTTAAGTACTTGAAGTTTTTAATGTATTTTGTAATCTATTCAGGTAGCGTTATCTATTGTACTAAGAGCCCTATTACACGGAAGGATTATTGTGCAAAAAATTGTTACATTGTTTGAATTTAATCGATACTCTTTCCATGTGTATGCGGGCAACAATCAAACAACTAACAAATTTGTTTGTGTGTCATTGATTGGTATTTTTGAGTTGACGATAAAACACTTTTGGTGTGTGCGCACATTATCTGTTCGTTATTTTGATCATTTGAACACTAAAGCACACTAATGATCCTAACAACGATCAGTGAACGGTCATAGTAAACTATTTCATGTAGTTTACAAAAGTGCTTGTTAGCAATTGTTTATCGTTTTCAAGTTCTTACTTATGATAACTATATGAATAAAAGTTATGCTTTAAAGCAGGGTGGAATAACGTGGCTCTATACAGAATGAGTCATCAGGGCTTTTACGTAGCTTAAGGAGCAGTGAAGCCATCATATTGCCTATGCACATCAAGTGACACCAGCATAACCTTACTCCAGGGAACACTGATGGAGCATTGCTTTATAAGAGAGTCTTGCAGTCTGATGGACCTTGCACATCCATGAAGCGCTGACATGTCATGCCACTTTCTCTTAACAAAGGCCACTTCAGCGGAATGGGATAGCCAGAGTGGATTTTCCATCAATAAAAATTAATCCTACAGGATTAGAGAAGCAATTCCCATAGAGATGGGGCTTGTGTGAAGTTACTAGGGTGATGTATGTATGTATGTATGTGTATGTGTGTGTGTGTGTGTGTGTGTGTGTGTGTGTGTGTGTGTGTGTGTGTGTGTATATATATATATATATATATGTGCCAGGTACCCAGGGTATACGCACCCACAATGTACTGAGTACTCTGTCATTTGGGATCTATAGAAATGCGTGGGTCCTGCAGCTCATTTCTATTAAAGTGAATGGAGGTGAATTAAAATACCATGCTCAACCTGAGGACAGGGGTGGCACTGTTTTTGCAAGAAAATGGTTCTGTTTTTTTCAAATCCTAGATTATACAGTATTTTGTGTTTGTGACTGATACATTAGATCTCAAGGGGATCACGGGTCACAGAAGATCTGCCCTTTATTTGTTCACTGCTCCACTCACCCTAGATCTTGTTGAATCAAATACATCCAGACCATCTTTGACACCTGTTTTATTCTATTTTAGCTGATAATGTACTCCCTATCACTTCTACCGTTTGCTTATACAGCATGCATTTAATGTGTGAAAAATAGAATAAAAAAAATCAGTATGGAGCCTTCCTTTCCCGTACTGTGCAGAAGGTGCTAAATCAGGAAATTTCACTTCTATGTTAAGGATTTATTAGGTCCTGACGCTCGTCCTGACATTTTTGCTTTTAACCCTTCAATTGTTTTGTGGACTTTATGAAGATTCAGACTATGTGTGGCATAAAGGAACTAACCAGAGATCACCATATGGACTGGCAAAAAATAGAAGTGCTCCATAGGAAGAGCAGTAATAAAGCCTGCCGTCACACTGTCTTCCACTGTACACATGGCCTGTAAGTGTCCTCCTTATTTCTGCTCTTTTTTTTTTTTCCCTTATGTTTTCATCCTGAAACGAAATGATTTCTTGCTTATCAGTAGTTCTGGTAAAGGACCATAATATGTTATATTACAAAACAATACCTTTCTTCACTTTCTTCTCCTTTCCCTCTCCCTTTTCACTGATTATTTATATTATTATTATTCACTAATAAAAATCTGTATTCAAAAGTCTGTACAGCGAGAGATCGGGTTACAGTTGCAGCTCATAAAAGTCCATGGAGTGAAGATTGGGTAGGAGAAAGAAGTAGCTGCCAGTGGAAAGCTGAGGTAGATAGAAACAGATACGCTGCTGCTTCTCCTAAATCCTGGTGTTGGATTGGCAGCTTAGGCTGCTCTATAATGTTATTGGTGCTTCTGCTGCTTTTGAGGGTATTCTATAGAGACACAGGGGAGCAGTATCTCCTGTGCTGTCTGTATGCAGTGCAACATCATAACAGCAAACTTCTACCCACTGTGGATTACATATAGCTTGCATAGGGGAAAACTGGTAAATGCAAAATTGCATGATACGGGTCATGTTATGTAAGGAATCATTTCCTCCTTATGTAAACACACAATGGCTTCAACGTTAAAATAATATGAAATGGCGAATGTACATTCAGTTGTGCCAAGTCCACTGTGGATTTCAAGTTGTGGGAAACCTTGGGAACTTTCTATCTACTGACTTCAATGGGTTCGCCACAAATCTGTTATAGTGGTGGATTTGCCAAGTTTCTTTGAGGTCAATGGCTATCAACATACACAGAGGATTCCCGGCCAGTATGAAGTCCACAATGTATGCAGTATTTGCGAATTTACCAATAAATCTGCTTTGCTACTAGTCGCCAGTTTCCTGTTTCTTCTACATTTTTAATATAGTTTAATTTAGTTTAGTATAATTTAATTTAATTTATAATCTACATTTATATATATCATAATATGTTTTTCTGATTTGTGAAACCTTGGGAAGCTTCTTTGTTCGCTTCAGGGATTTTACAATTGACTCTGCAGACATACTCCTTTCTAGAGATTGCATAATTTAGGAAGTTTGCAGGGAGTAGTGTACAGAAAGGCAATACGACTACAATGTTAGGTTCCTTTAAAGGGGTTATCCAGCGAGTTTTTTTTTTCCTTACATATAAGCTTGTGTCAGAAAGTTATATAGATTGTAATTTTACTTCTTTTTAAAAAACTTTTTAAGTCTTCCAATACTTTTCAGCTGCTGTATGTTATGCAGGAAGTGGTGTATTTTTTCCAGTCTGACACAGTGCTCTCTGTTGCCACCTCTGTCCCTGTCAGGAACTGTCCAAAGAAGTAGCAAATCCCCAAAGAAACTTGCCTCCTTTGGACAGTTCCTGTTACAGACAGAGAGGTGGCAGCAGAGAGCACTATGTCAGACTGGAAAGAATACACCACTTCCTGCAGGACATACAGCATCTGATAAGTACTGCAAAGTTTGAGTTTTTATTTATTTATTTTTTAAAGAAGTAAATTACAACCTATATAACAATATGACACTAGTAGATTTGAGTTCCCCTCTAACACAGACTGAGGAGCAGTTATCAACCGTTTACTTTCCTTTTCCAATGACCGCGGTTTGTCAAACACAATTTGCACAAAGCACCGTACATTATTGCTGGCACAACAGCTGTTCACATGGGGAGATGCACTGCTGTCAGATTTTATAAAAAATGTGAACAAGGACAAAGAAGTATTGATATTTACCCCCACACAACAGTCTGGTACAAATGATAATTCATGCAGTGGTGCCCCGTGGAAAAGATGCTTAAAGGGAATGTGTCACCCCTATTATAGCCAGATAGTGATTTGTTCTTTTCTTCCTTTTTTTATTTTTTATAATTGTTTTCTATTGTCTGGCTGTAAATGTATTTACAATTACAGTATTATAGGGGCGGCTATACTGCTGGAGCCTTCTGCACAACATTTAGGAATATACTTTATATCAGCAACTTATAAATAGGAAACAATAAACTGGAGCTGACCCTACTGACTTCTGTAGGAGAGCTTTATTAGGCATGCTGTTTGACCAGTGGAGAGGTCATTGTACGGGAAGGAGAATGAATGTGATGATATGTGGGAGTATATCACTTTATGCCTTCGATCTGCTTTGTTTTCCTGTTCATAGAGTCGGGAATCAATAAATTGGCCGGGCGGACTTTATAATGCTCAGGGGTTATTAATAATTCTGTTTAGTAAGAATTGAAGCCATTCTGGTTTCTAAGTACCAGTAAGTATTGTTTGCGATGTATTCTGGAGAGATGATATGCTCTGGGCAGCTGTGCAGGTCTTACTCCTCTTGACCTATTCCTGTCCATTGTGATCCGGTATTCAAAGAAGAATCCGAAGCGCTCGTTTTTCATATGCAAAAAGTGTTGTGATGCGGTGACAGCTGTGTGTTGTGCTGTAACCTCTGCTGTATAATCTGTTTCTGTGCTGCGGAATTCCATATTATGGAAGGTAAACATTTGTGGTCTATGCACTGAGGGGCTGTTTCAGGTGATATTTGGGCAGATCACATCTGGCAACTGTTTATTTTGTGTTGAGGAAATATGATTTCCTGGTGCATGTGGGCTGGTGATGATGAGGTGGCAGAAGGATATCATTAAGTTTTTATTTTCTGTGTCTTGTAATTCAGTGTCTTCTTTACTAGTGTGGAGAGCGATCTCTCTATATCTATATCTCTCTCTTTTTCTTTCTCTCTCTCTCTCTCTCTCTATATATATATATATATATCTTTCTCTCTCTCTCTCTCTCTCTCTATATATATATATAGATAGATATATATATATATATATATATATATATATATCTATCTCTCTCTCTCTCTCTCTCTCTCTCTCTCTCTCTCTCTCTCTCTCTCTCTCTATATATATATATATATATATATATATATATATATAATATAACCCAGGAAGTCTCCCTCACCTTACAAATCATAGCAGATCCACTTCAGGCTGGGGCTTGCATAAGGGGACAGGACTGTGGGGGTAATCTCTCCATAGCTGTAACCCCTCTCTCCCTGGACAGAGAGTGCTGCATGTATGTGCCCTCATATACCCTTCTAATTCCTTTATGCTCCCTGCAGTCTCTGTCAGTCCTTGTGTTTCCCATCCTCTCCATTCCTGCTATAATCTGCCTGCACTCACACTCAGCTATACACACTGCTGCTATAATGTGCCTGCTCTTACACCCCCTTCCCCATTGCTGTCAGGTGACTACACAGTCCTCTGACAGCAGCCCTGCTTCTCTATTCTAGCTTGTTGTACTACACTACTGCATTATGGGGATCTGCAGTTCCATCCTGTATCTACAAACTGCTGCTGTTTATTTCAGGTTTATGCAGTTACTATTAATTATATTCCACATCCTGATTGCTATACTGTACAGTAACTTATAATATGACATATCCAGCTGTTTCTAAATGTTTGTTTCATTAGTTTTACATGTTGTTCAGAATAAAAAATGAATTTTGGAATGTGGAAACAATTGTCTACCTTTTTCAGTATTTTTTTTATTTTTATGGATAGGATAGGATAAAATGGAGACGGCAGAACCAGTCTTCACTGGCTTCTCTGTAATGAAGACGGGTTTGTCTGATAATGCACAGATAAGAAGTCAGGGGAAGAGGCTGGGAAATTGCTTTTGAGTACAGAAAGAGGATTTTTGCCTAATAAAACCTATTAAAGAGTTTCTTAAAATCACTTATACTACTGATTTCTGCAAAAAAAAAAAAAAAAGACAGTTACGCTTTAACCCTGCTTGACTATAAATCATACAGCTGTGTGCTAGTGTAAGATTTGGAAGTAGGGCTCAGTTTCCAGCTGAGTTTCGATGAAGCAAGAATACATGGGGATGGGGGAGCAAGGAGGTGTTACTCTGTCTGCACTGTGGATGTTTACTCACCCAGATATATATATTATAATCTTTTAGGTTTTGTTTGTTTATAATTTTTACCTGAATATCAATGAGACCATATGTTACTAGTAAAATCTTGGAAATTCCGAAGGGTTTTCGGGATCCGTAGACAATTGCGGTATACAGTATATTCACCTTGTGCTTGTTGTCTGCCTATAAGCCCGATATATCTCATACAGGGATCTATGGCATTAAAGACTGTACAGAGAAGAAAAACTAAACAGGAGGAACATTATTGTTGCTTACAATAGCAGGAAACATAAAATTTATGGTGGTCGAGTGCGAAGAGCCATGATAAAATGTGGCAATTTCCAGCAATGGTTAATGGCTGTAAGTAAAATGCCTGTTTCTCATTTCAGAATGGTTATCCTCAGTATACAAGCAGCAGTGGTTCACTATGCTCCGTGCTGAGCAGGATAATGACACTGGGTGAGTTATCTTGTTAGTGCTATATGCCGTGTTGTTCTTGTTGATGCTATACGCCTTTCATGAACATCTCATGAGCTATTGTTATACGTGAACTTCAAGGAGGAGGAAACAAGTCATTGAATTAAGTTATTCCAGCTGGTTGTTGAAGATTCACTAACTTAATCTCCTTTTGACTACGTTCACATGACGTCTTGCAGATGTCTGTATTACAGTGCATATAGGTGCTCAGTCCTTGCTGTATCTCTGTATGACTCTGGAAAACAATTGTTGCATACTGTGTCAGAGCATCTGCCATATTCATGGAGCATACGTGCCATCTACTGTTAATCCGAAAATAAGACCTATCTTCATTTTGCAGGCTTTTAGAAATGAGCTTCAAATATAAGCCCTACTCCAAAAATAAGCCCAAGTTGGTCAGCTGATCAGATCCCTAAAACGGTGCTGAACATCAGCCAATCAAGGCCAGATTTGTATGCTCCACCCCCACCTGCTCAACGCAAGCTGCAGGGGAGGCAGGAGGGGTAAGAAGATGCAGAATAGGGGACATTGAATATGGGGGCAAAGGGTATGTCGGCCAACTACAGAAGGGGGAAGGGAGGTATAATGTATGGGGACTGCCTGCAGAAGGGTGATGTATGGGATGGGAGGCCTTACTGTACGGGGGGAGGGATGCATGCAGTTTGGGGGAAGAAGTACAGCGGAGGGTGGGATGTACGCAGTATAGAGGCCTTACTGCAGAGAGGGGGTGTAAGCAATTTGGGGGAAGAACTACATTGGGGGAAGGGAAGTATTTAGTATGGAGGTTTAAAGTGTGACTGTTGTTTTAACTTTCAAAATCTAAATCAACAGTAGATGTGAAATAAAGCAAGTTTGCAATATACATTCATTATTTTTGTTGTTGTTATCATGCTGTAAAACAAATCTGAACTTACCAGAAATCCAGGTCCAGTCTCCTGAAGACAGATTTTCTGCTGGTTAAAAAAAACAGACTAAACCCAGGAATTCCTGCCAGTACAGAGAGTCACGGCTCAATGTGTCCATCAGTCACATGACTGCCTTCTCTCTGTGAGCGCTCAGATGGCCTGGGAAACACAGAACTTCTTGTTTTCAGACTGTTTCCTGTTTTTTTTAGAAAGAGAGTCAGAAAACAGGAAGTGCCGTGTTTTCCATGATAACTAAAAAATAATGAATGTAAATTCACTTTATATCACATCTACTGTTGATTTAGGTTTTGAAAGTTATAACCACAGTGACACTTAACCCCTTCGTGCTGCAGCTAGTTTGGGCCTTAATGACCAGGCTCATTTTTCAAAATCTGACCTGTCTCACTTTATGCGCTTATAGCTCAGTGATGCTTTAACGTATGCTAGCGATTCTGAGATTGTTTTTTCGTCACATATGGCACTTTATGTTAGTGGCAAAATTTGGTCACTACTTTGTGTGTTTTTTGTGAAAAACATCAAAATATCATGAAAAATTTAAAAAATTTACATTTTATGAACTTTGAAGTTCTCTGCTTCTAAAAAAAGAAAGTCGTAGCACATAAATTAGTTACTAAGTCACATTACCAATATGTCTTCTTTATTCTGGCATAATTTGGTAAACATATTTTACTTTTTTAGGGTGTTATGGGGCTTAGAAATTTATCAGCAAATTATCACATTTTCGTGAAACTGATTTTTTTAGGGACCAGTTCTTTTTTTAAATGGATTTAGAAGTCTGGTATCCTGAAAACCCCCATAAGTGACCCCATTTTGGAAACTACACACCTTAAAGAATTAATCTAGGGGTATAATGAGCATTTTAACCCTACAGGGGCTGGAGGAAAGTATTCACAATTAGGCAGTAAAAAAATGGAAAATTTAAATTTTCCAATAATATATACGTTTAGATTAAAGTTTCTCATTTTTAAAAGGAATATGAGACAAAAAGCACCCCAAAATTTGTAATGCAGGTTCTCTTGAGTACAACGGTACCCCATATGTGGGCGTAAACCACTGTATGGGCACACAGCAGGGCTCAGAAGGTAGGGAGCGCCAATTAGCTTTTCCAATGCAGATTTTGCTGAAGAAGTTTCTGAGCGCCAGGTGCGTTTGCAGAGCCCCTGTAGTGTCAGCAGAGAGAAAAAACCCCATAAGTCACCCCATTTTGGAAAGTGCACCCCTCAAAGAATTCATCTTGGTGTGAGGTGAGCATTTTGACCCCACAGGTATTACAGGAAAGTATTCAAAAGAAGACAGTAAAAATGAAAAACTCGAATTCTTCCAATAATATGTTCCTTTAGTTTGAAATTTCTCAATTTCTCGAGGAACAGGAGAGAAATGCCACCCCAATATATGTAAAGCAGGTTCTCCTGAGTAGAACGGTACCCCATATGTGGGCATAAACCACTGCATGGGCACACAGCCGGGCTCAGAAGGGAAGGAGCGCCAATTAGCATTTTCAGTGCAGATTTTTCTGAAGAAGTTTCCGAGCGCCAGGTGCGTTTGCAGAGCCCCTGTAGTGTCAGCAGAATAGATTCCCCCCAAAAGTCACCCCATTTTGGAAAGTGCACCCCTCAAAGAATTCATCTTGGGGTGTGGTGACCATTTTGACCCCACAGGTATTAGAGGAAAGTATTCAAAATTGGCCAGTAAAAATGAAAAACTCGAATTTTTCCAATAATATGTTGGTTTAGTTTGAAATTTCTCAATTTGACGAGGAACAGGAGAGAAAACGTACCCCAAAATCTGTAACACAGGTTCTCCTGAGTACAACAGTACCCCATATGTGGGCATAAACCACTCAGAAGGGAAGGAGCGCCAATTTACAGGAGCAAAACCGCAGCTAGTAATGGTTATTAGAATAGCGCAGTTACTAAAATAAAATTAAAAAAATGAGATTACAGGTAATGTGGGGTGGTTACGGGCAACCAGGGGTGGTTATGGGCAACCTGAGGTGGTTACAGGTAATCTGGGGTGGTTATGGGCAACGTGTGGTGGTCACGGGCAACCTGCTGTGGTTACGGCAACGTGGGGTGGTTACAGGCAAAATGGGCTGGTTACAGGCAACGTGGGCTGGTTACGGGCAATCTGCTGTGCTTACAGACAATCTGGGATGGTTACGGGAAACGTGGGGTGGTTATGGGCAACCTGCAGTGCTTACAGACAATCTGGGGTGGATACGGGCAACGTAGGGTGGTTACGGGCAACCTGCAGTGCTTACAGACAATCTGGGGTGGTTACGGGCAACGTGGGGTGGTTATGGGCAACCTGCAGTGCTTACAGACAATCTGGGGTGGTTACGGGCAACGTGGGGTGGTTACGGGCAACCTGCAGTGCTTACTGACAATCTGGGGTGGTTACGGGCAACGTGGGGTGGTTACGGATAAACTGAAGTTCTTATAGGCAATCTGGGGTGGATACCTGTAATCTGGCATGGGCACCGCAATCTGGAGGGGGTCATTGGCAAGTTGGGGTGGTCAGAGGCGCCGTGGCGTGGTCAGAGGCGCCGTGGCGTGGTCAGAGGCGCCGTGGCGTGGTCGGAGGCGCCGTGGCGTGGTCGGAGGCGACGCGCGGTGGTCGGAGGCGACGCGCGGTGGTCGGAGGCGACGCGCGGTGGTCGGAGGCGACGCGCGGTGGTCGGAGGCGACGCGCGGTGGTCGGAGGCGACGCGCGGTGGTCGGAGGCGACGCGCGGTGGTCGGAGGCGACGCGCGGTGGTCGGAGGCGACGCGCGGTGGTCGGAGGCGACGCGCGGTGGTCGGAGGCGACGCGCGGTGGTCGGAGGCGACGCGCGGTGGTCGGAGGCGACGCGCGGTGGTCGGAGGCGACGCGCGGTGGTCGGAGGCGACGCGCGGTGGTCAGGTGCAATCTGGCATGATTACGGGGAACCTGGGGGGGGTTATGTGCAACCTGGAAGGGTTACAGACAATCTGGGATTGTTACTGATAAACTGAAGTGCTTATAGGTAATCTGGGGTGGGTACATGTAATTTGGGGTGGTTACGGGCAATCGGGAGGGGGTCACTGGCAATTTTGTGGTGGTTACGGCCAACGTGCGGTGGTTACGGGTAATCTGGGGGGGGGGGTTAGGGGTAATTTGGGAGTAAACTGCAATTATTACTATAATAAAAAGTGTGTGTTTTATTTTTTTGTATGTTTGTCACTTTTTGTACTTTACATATCCATTTCCACTGTATTACTATGATTACTGTGATATTTTCTATCTCAGTAATCATAGTTCAGTGACAGAGACCAAATTGGTCTCTGTCACTTTAAATTTTCAGAGTTGGCTGGTTGTGAAGCGCATGCGCACTTCATAATCAGCCAGGACGTTGAGGAGGAAGGAGCTCCAGGAGCAGGTGAGTATATGGGGAAGGGGGGGGGGGTGACTGGGGGACGGGGGTGACAGGGGGGGTGGGGGACGACTTGGGGGGTGGGGGGACATCACTTTTTATCCCCTGTCACCAATCATTCATGGTGACAGGGGATAAAAAGTGCCAGGAGCACATGGTACAAGCTATCAGCGGTATATACCGGGACCGGGACCCAACAGGGGGGTCCCCGATGACTGCCCCATGCTCTCCGCTACCTCCGGTGGCGGAGAGCATGGGGCTTTCATTCATTTGAACTTTTCCATCGCTGTGAACAGACATTAGTCGGTTCACAGCGATGGCGGCGGCCATCTTGGAAATGATGGCCGCCGGGGGAGGGGGGTTAGTGATCGCCCTACTAGGGGGGGCTGATCTGAGGTCTGGGGGACACTTATTTCATCTCCCCCCGCCGTAGATTCACGGCGGGGGGAGATGAAAGGCGGCGGCAGCACCGGTAATCTCCTTTACCGACGGCCGCCGCTATAATATATATATATATATATATATATATATATATATATATATATATATATATATATATATATATATATATTAACGGCGATCGTCGGTAAGCGGGGGGGGGGGGGGGCGGGGCGGACCCCACACACTGCCCCAACCCCTCAGCTACCTCCGGTAGCCGGGGGGATGGGGTGGGGGCCGTCCCGGCCCCGTAGCCTTATTCTCTGCCATCGCCGTAAAAAGCTGATGGCAGCAGAATAAGGACCCTTAGTGACCGCCGTAAAAAGCCGTATCGGCGGTCACTAAGGGGTTAAACTACAGAGGGGGTTGTATACAGTATGGGGGAACAAATACAGAGGGGGAGGGAAGTATACATTATAGAGGCCTTACTGCAGAGGGGGGTGTATAAAGTATGGGGGGAGGGAGGTATACAGGGAGGGCTCAGTTGCCCCTGGCAACCAATCAGATTCCACCTTTCATTTTTCAAAGAATCTGTGAGGAATGAAAGGTGGAATCTGATTGGTTGCTAGGGGCAACTGAGCCAGTTTAACTTTACACCATGTTCGATAAGTCTCCCCCAAAGTGTGTTTCTCTGAAATAAGCCCTAGCCCTTTTTCAGATAGAAAAAATATATATATTTTTGGAGAAACATGGTAGTACAGTAGAAATGCCTCTCTGTTTTCCTCTGTTGGGGCGATTCTTATTTTTGTCACAGACCGGATAATTTTTTTCATGGAACTTGGATTGTGTGAATGAAGCTGTATCATCATATTGCCAATCTCATCATTCCAAATATAATAATATAAAATCTGGGATACCATTCCACACTGCTTCCCTGGCTCGGCTTGATCATCCATTGTTCTACAGTGTAATAATGCGGGTTTGTAGAGCGACATTTATCAGCTGAGCTACAAAGAGAATCCTCACATCAGATCAATTCTGCTTTGCCAAACCAAAAAAAAAAACACATTTGATCTTTCAGTAATAGAAGCTTGTATCCTTTAGGCAAAGCTTTGTCCCTTTAAATAATTGAGAGGCCTGAACTACCCTGGCATTGTTAAATAGCAGCGTTGTAATGATGATACTGGTGCCTGGCTGCCAGCGCTGTCTGCCCCTTGCTATCTGCTCGGCTGCGTCTTGTCAACTTTACAAAGGTCCCTCAGTTCCAGCAGTGTGAGCGTGTTCATGGCTGTCCTGCGGGACAATCCGCTGTGCTAGAAATAGACAGTGTCGCCTTAGTTCACCTGTGAATAATCTCCAGTGCCAGGCTACTGGGACATGGCTTTTCTCGATGAGCTGTGGAAATGATAGATGCTTCTTGGAATAGCCATGTGACTATCCTGAAAGTCTGATGATTAAAGGACGAATGCGTCTCACAGAAACTTCTTTAGGTCGGTGTTATGTTGCCTACACATTTGCATAGATTAACCTTTACAGGCTGACCCAGACATTGATGCTTCTAAATGTCAACTCGGTTCAAGGGATTTTCCCCTCTTTATGGGCTAATTTAGACTTAAGATCAATTTTCCTCTCTTGTCTTGTTTTTTGTGCACATGACTAACCATCTCAGTCTCTTGGGTACGTCCAAATTAACTCTGCCTTGTTAATATATGGTCTACGTGTTGATAGAAATAGAATTTTCCAAAACCCCATTCACTTACATATTACATGGGAGAATTACTAAGAATGGCATCTTATTCATTTAAGCAGATCACTATATTTCTTACTATTAATGCCTGCTAGCAGGTGTAAGTTATAGTGGATTCAGACCCATGACAGGTGAGGCCCAGACAGGGTTGGGCGATTAGTCAAATTAATTCAGTTACTTCGCCCTTAACTTGAAAATAAATTAGATTTTTTTTTTTTCTTTTTTTTTTAAACCGCAAATTCGATTACAACAAAAAATGTGCAGGGAGAGCAGCCCCCAGCTTGAACACGGAATCTGACAGCCCTGAGTGGCATGCTGCTACTCCTGCGGGTCAGAGCGCCCCCTACTGGATCCAACACTGCCATGTCCGTGCACAGGGAATCCCCACTGCCCGCATGCTAGAGATCCAGAAGCAGCAGCCAGGCACTGAGGGGGCCCCCGGGCAGGAGAGGCCAAGAGAGCCATTACCAGAGAGCGGGTGAGGACCCAGCACAGCACCCCACTCCTCTCCCACCACACCTACCAATTGTTACTACTACTCTCACTGCAACTACTAATGCTCCTACTACTGCTGCTACTCCCACTACTACTATTTCCACTATTATTGCTACTACTACTCCCACTCTTGGTACTACTTCCTCCACTACTGCTAATCCCCTTATCTACTACAACACCCCTCATCTATTAAAAATAATAGGATAAATAATAAAAAATGTATTTTGAAATTGAGAATGATTTAAAATTAAATTGAGGTTTTATTTTTTGCCCATATTGCCCAGACATAGGCCTAGATCAACCAAACGTTGCTGTTTTTTTTTTGTTTTGTTTTTTTGCAAATCTCCAGGTTTGTGAGTAATTTTGCAACATGTGGCCGATCTGTACAAGACACAGATCTTACTAAGTTTACCCCTACGTGTTTTTATCCTGCACTTGCAGGGTCTGAGTACTACAGAGCTTAGACAGCCCTACAGTTCCTGACATAAACATTAGTGGCAGCAGAAGGGCCCGTGTCACTTAAGTTGTACTGACAAAAAAACTATACATTTATTTTAATGAAACTATATTACAACAATGTATAAATAAAAATAAAAAATAAAAATCTCTGGAGTATCCCTTTAACGATATACACACATATCGACCGCTAAATTTTGCTGGGATTGTCCGAGTTCTCAGTGTGAGTTTACGTGTTTTGAGCAAATTGCAGCAATAAGTACAATTTTGACCATAATGGGTGAACTCACTCATTACTTATAAGGGGTTAGGGTCATTGTTATAGGGGTGTGTTCACACTAAGTAAAAGCAGCAAAATTCCGCTTCTGGGCTCCCCATGTGGAATCCATCCTGCCTCAGTGTCTCTATGGGATGGCTTACGCGCCTCCGCTCCCGCCGCTTTCCACTCAAACAATAGCCATGTTCTATAGAGACACTGTGTGCCACTGAGGCAGGCGGGTGAGCTCCGCCGGGGAATTACACCGCTTTTACTTAGTGGGAAAGGGCCCTAGAAGAGGAGAAGCGTGTTTTTTTATTTTTTTTTTATTTTTTTTATTTTAAACGTCTGGAACAGTTCTTTAATAATAATATCCAGGGTCAGATTGTTTTTTTGTAATCTCTATTTTTTCAGATACCAACCCAATATACTGGCTTCATATATAGACAAGACCACGACATGTTGGTTGTTTTAGGGTATGTACACATGCAGCAGATTCTGCAACAACAAAAAAAAAATCAGTCGTATCCCTCTGACTGGGGTCATTTCAGCTGCAAATACATGGATTTGTTAAAGCCGCGTCCACAGTGTTGGGAGAATTGCAGACAAATCTGCCCTGTATATATATAAGCTAAAGCACCAGCAGCACAGATAGGATTAAGCCCAAGTCAATGTACCTGTCATTTTTGCTGCATGACATTTGCGTCGCACACTCGGTGAGTAACAAAAACCAATATTCCCATTATCTGCCGTAGACCTCAAGAAATCAATAAGGACGAGCTGGAGAACAACAGTATGAGATGCGGCAGGAGACTTGCAAAAGACGGTGATGTAAGAGCGTTAAATGGCCTCCTTATTCTTTCTCCAAATTACCTGCATTTATATGAAATGGCTTTTTCTTTTCTCACAATTCTGGTGGCAGATTTATTTTTTTTTCTTTTCACAGTTCTTTTAATGGATTAGTGACTAATAGGCGGTGCCCATTAACTAAAGGTGTCCTTTTTAGATAGGAAAATTAGATGTTTTAATCTCCCTCTTTGTAGGCCATGTGTATTGCAGCATGCCGTGTTTATCCAGGACCACATCTATTACATAAATTACAGCTAGTGTACTATACTAGTCACATGGAGTGCGGGCCTAGAAGCCATGCTCCATTTTCTGACCCCTATCAAGGTGGAGCTGGTTCCATGCTTGACATATGACAGATGCGGACATAGGCTTTATCAATGCATGGTCATAGCCTCACAAGTAGTTTTGATGTATTATATTAGAGTTGAGGGTACTGGGCTTAGAACCATTGACGTAGAGTATATAGACATATTGATTAACACAGGGAGAGAACAATTTACTTATGCAAACATTGGCCTTGGGACTAAAATCTGCTTTAGTGAAATACTCTGTCCTAGATATATGTAGTTTCATGTCACTTTCTTAAAGGGAACCAATCACTGGAAAAACGTGCCTCCAGCTAAAAATACAATGCACTATAGCCCCCAGCACGTTTTCCAACCATGTAAATAATTGCTATCAGCATTGCTTATATGGCCCGAAAACTATTTAAATTGTATGTAAATCCTACTTATGTAGACATATGGGTGGCCATACCTGCTAAGTAGTCACAGCTGGCGGGAAACATCCCGTGTAATCACATTTACAGACTAGATTTTCGGGCCATATAAGCAATGCTGATAGCAATTACCTATATGGTCAAACTGTGCTGGGGGCTATATTGCACTGTATTTTTACCTTTTTTCTAGTGATTTAGTTCCCTTTTAAAGGGCAGTTCTTGAGTGCTTAATAATATTAGACAATGTGGCCACCTTGCTCATGTATTGTAAAATGCTTTTTTAAATGTATGAGCTGTATGTGGACATGGCTGTAGAATGTTCCATCTTAAAAGGAGTTTAGTTTAAGGTTATGTGCACACTGAGGAAAAAACGCAAAGCACTTGCGGCGCATTCTGGGGCTCGTTCCCGCACTCTCCCGCTTCACTGTCCGCCTGTGCCATAGACTCCATTCTATGGTCAGGCAGATTCTGCCCTCCACCCAAAGACTGAACCCATCCATTCTTTGGGCGGAGGGCGGAATCTGCCCGACCATAGAAAGGAGTCTATGGCACAGGCGGAGAGTGCAAGGATGAGTGGCGGAATGTGCTGCAAGTCCTTTGTGTGTGTTCTTCAGTGTGCACATACCCTATGTAATAATTCTGCTAGGTACTTAAAGCCTCAACCTGTATCTTAAAATATACAGGAAGCCCTCAAAGCAGCCCTCTTGGAGGTATCTTTCCCTTCCAAAAGGTGGCGACAGAGAGTTGCTTTGCATATCCTTCAGTGGAGCAGGAATGGCTTACAAGTTTCCAAACACCTTTTACATAGAAAGATTACCCAGTTGGGCCTTATTCACACATCCGTACTTCTGTGAACAGAACATAGAAACCAGTACGTTCCAATGGCCCTGTTCACATGCATAGGTCCCTGAATTATGCATTTATTAATGAGGCCTTAGTCATCAGAAACAACCACTTGCTGGCTCTCAGTATACCCATGACCTTGTCTGGACATTCTGTGTAATATTACAAAGTGCCCGTTCTTACAAAGTGCTAAAGAAGAGCCTATGGAGCCTCATTTAGAAGTCTCGAAACACAGGGACTAGCCAGATATCCATCCAGGAAGGACCCAGGAGTGGCTCATGTAGGAAAACCACCATATTAAGTGGCTCTATAAGTTAATGTAATGACAAGGGAAAAACCAAGGCCAGGTAACCATTCACAGACAGCTGTTTCAGGGTGTTGCCCCTCATCAGTGTGGAGCAGGATTCTGGCTAGGTGGGAGCAATGCCTAGTAGAGCCATAAGAGAAACAGATTGCTGATCTCAGGGAGAACAGCCAAAGATAACACTGCAGGCTGCCGGTTAAAGCGCTCAATGCAGTGAAATCCTAGGTGCATTGCTCTCTGGAAAACATGAATATGCTAAAGAAGAGCTGGTGGAGCCTCATTTAAGAGTCGAAACACAGGACTAGCCAGATATCCCTCCGGGAAGGGCCCAGCCAAGGCATGGCTCCTGTAGGGAAACCACCAAAACCACCATATTAAGTCTGACTAGTCCTGTGTTTTGAGACTCTTCAATGAGGATCCACAGGCTCTTCTTTAGCATATTCATGTTTCCCAGGGAGCAAATGCACCTAGGATTTCACTGCATTGAGCGCTTTAACTAGCAGCCGGCAGTGTTATCGTTTGGCTGGTCTCCCTGAGATCAGCGATCTGTTTCTCTTATGGTTCTTACGTAGTGACTCTCCATTCTGGCCCATGCCCACCCCCCCAATACAGATGTCAGTATGGCCACATAGGAAGTGTATATCAATCTGTTCAGCTCCTGGTGCTCTATAACATGATGCTGTCAAATCTGACTGTATCTATAACCTGACAAGGCTTTAGTGTATGACTGATGGCTGTACTTGGGCTTTTAATAAAAAGAAATTGGGTTGTTTGTAACACTACAAAAGAACAAATCTGTAAAAAAAAAAAAAACAAAACGAGCGTGCAAGGTACAATGGGATTCCCTGCATCTATCGCTGCATGTCCTCGGTGTAAACGTTCTTGCAGTTTGTAGAAAATGTACAGACTGGGTGGGATGAGACGTCTGATGCTTCATAGCAGATGTTCATGGTTCACTTATCGGGATATTGATTTATAAGGAAGATAAATGGGGGGGCACGCAGATTGCAGACTGAAATAAGACCCTGAGACTATACATACTTGTCTACAGTGTCTGCTCCCATCGATCTGACCGCAAATGATAAAAAGCTGCCAGAACAGGTTGTACATCCAGTGTTATTACACCTAAATGTACAGAAAGCAGCAGATGAAACCTCTCAACCAGTACTAACAAGCATATTCCAGTGGGGAGCCTTATTCCTCAGATGTAGTGAGGAGTGCTGGGTTTCCATGCATGGCCCCCTGTATGGAGATTTAGTGAAAGCCTTACGGTATATTCTTCAATGTAAATTATAGCAATGTAAATTGCTGTTTAGAAAGCATGTTCAATGTGAACGCCCCTGTCGTTCTGCCCTTTAACAATGATATTTTACAGCTAGGCACTCCTGATGTGTGCAGTAGAATTAAAGGGATTGTCCCTAGTCCTATTCACTGTATATGGTATGGGTAACTATAGCCTAGTATAGCGCTCAGCAGTCTCTAGTAGCCCGCAAATTGAGTGACAGTGCACACACCACTACCTCTCTGTTTAAATGGGACCCCCGTTTTTTAGATTATGGAGTCTATGGGGCCTGTGTCCTGCTGGTGAGATCAGACAGCCAAACTCTTTACCTGGCTATGTGCAAAGATGGGACGGGGTCTCGCCACAGATGCCCTGACTGATCTTATTTTTTGATGTGTGACACGTGTCAGAAGTTAAAGGGGTATTCTCATCTCAACTAACATAGTTGGACTTGGCAAGTTAAATCTTCTTTGAAAATAACTTTTGTGTAGCAAGCTTGCCTCCTTCTCCTGATATGCTGCTCTTTCCCTTCCATTGATGACAGCTCGTTGTCTAGGTTACCAACCACCACTCTGCTCTAAAAGCATTGGTCTGGCTGGTGTGTATATATAGTTACAGTATACATATTTTTTTTTCTCTCTCTCTATTTACGCTGTATTTCTATACATCTACATCACTATACAGCAGTGCTTCTCAATTCCAGTCCTCAGGCCTCACCAACAGGTCATGTTTTGAGGATTTCCTTAGTATGTCACAGGTGATATAATTATACTCAATGTATCAGATATTATTACTGGTGTTCTTTGTATGGGAAATCCTCAAAACATGACCTGTTGGTGAGGCCCGAGGACTGGAATTGAGAAGCACTGCTATACAGTATATACACTAGCCAGACCACTGCTATTGGAGCAGAGTGGGGGTCTGTAGCCTAAAAACAGAGTTGTCAACAATGGGAGGGAAAGAGCAGCATGTCAGGAGAAGGAGGCAAGTATAACTATGTTAGCTGACAGGGGAATGCCCCTTTAATTTCAGTTACAGTAACACTTTAAAGTCCTCTGGAGTAAAATGTGCCAGACTTAGTTTTGTATAAAACATGGATAGTAAAATAAATATGCAACTTTTCTTAGTTTGTACGGCACAATGGTAAATTCACACTCATTCGCTATCCAATGAATAGAGGGGCTCGTGTTATAGAAGTAAACCTTCCCAATTGTCTTTATAGCCCAGCCTTTGTGATCTGTCCCTCCCTAAAAACTCGGATGGTTTGAGCCACACTCTGTTGCCTCATGTACAATTTCCTTCCCCTCTTTGTTGCTCTTTGCTTCACTCAGGGAGAAGATAGGGGGAGATCAGAGAGAATGGACATGGCCAAGAACAGTGTGTTGTCTTATCTATATCAGAAACAGCAGCAGCACAATCCGCTATGTGGAGGAGCTGCTCAGACTCTACAACGACAAAACGGCAACATTTTTAATAAATGCTATTTAGGCAGTTGCTCATCGCATGCCAGCTTTAGGTGTAGCTTCCGGAGTATTGTAGAATGTTGCCATTCATTTACCCAAGGGCAGGGGGTGTGAGCTGACTCTGAAGGAGTGCAGGGGCAACAGTCATATAGAAAAGTACCAGAACTCAACTTCCTGGGGGAATGAGTACACTGATAGCTAGAGCTGTCATACAAATAAATAAAAGTGCATTAAAGGTCTCCGCTATGTCCAGTAGATGAATAGGCACATATCATTTGTTCCCTGGAATGCCCCCTTAGCTATTCAATCTGTCTTTCCCTAATGGGATTTATAATGTAGCTTCTCCATCTTGGATGCACCTATCGCTCACGTTTTGTTGTCTTTTTTCCTTTTCCAGTATTGTTGGAGATGGACTGGATTTAACTTTGGCTTTGACTTATTGGTCACATACACAAACCGTTACATCATTTTCAAGAGAAACACATTAAATCAGCCGTGCAGCGGCTCTGTCAGTCTACAGCCGCACAGGAACATTGCATTCAGGTGAGATATTCTGTCTCTACACTTGGTAATGTAATGTGCCGGAGAACACTATATGTTCTGTCCTAGCTGTAGATTAGTTAGTTTCAATACAGTCGCCTTCTATTTCAGCGAGCCGGGCTTTTTCCACACTAATGGGTAAAATGGTAACAGTAGGGAAGAGCCTTTTGTGAGATTTCAGTCTATTTCTTGCTTATATCCTGTTTTTTTGTGTCAACATCTTTTACAGCACAGTATACTCATTTATTATTATTTTTTTATTTATTATTTTTTTATTTATATCTGCAACCCATTGCATTGCTTATGTTATACCAAATCCATGTTCTCTGTATGGTTCTAGTAGCAAATTTATGTGTCAAGACTATTGCAGCAGCAAAAAAGCGATGTAACTCTTATAATAGATATAAAAATTCTTGTGAATAAATACACCAAAATCATGTGCTTTAATGAAAACGATTACATATCGTAGATGCAAAATAAAAGTATAAAATATATAAAAAGTAAATAATAAAATAAAAGTTGTGTGTTGCTTGCTATATTATTAATGGTTTGGCATATTGTATGGATTAGTAAAGAGAAATTGTTTCCGTATATCCAAGGTTAAAGGATAAAGCACAGCTACTTTCTTGCAAAAACAACACCACCCCTGCCCTCAGGTTGTGTATAGTATTACAATTAAACTCCTTTCGCTTTAATGAAACTGAGCTGCAAAACCCACACCCAGCCTGAGGAGAGGTGCTATTTCTGGAGGAAAGTAGCCATGTTTTTATTTGCCTGGGGAACTTCTGTAAGCAACTTTTTTTTTTTTTTTTTTGGTTCTATGACAGCCGCCACTTGACTATTGGATATGAAATTACAGGACCTGTGAGCTATATTTTATTTATTATATTAGGTTTACTTTAAACCTGGAAACGGGTAATATGGACATCTGTCATATTCACAGGTTACGCTTGGTGTCGTTTGATCCAAATGGCAAAATCATCTGCAGTCGGACTAGTGGTTATCAGATCCTCAGCCTTGAAAAAGATCAGGTATGTGTTATATGCAATGTATTGCTAGAAAGCATCCTGATCTCCAGCTCCAGGAGGCCGAGCTATAAATAACATGGAGAGGAGATTCTGGCATCGGTAAGATCACAGAGGAAGGGAAGTGAACAGCCACAGAGATAACATTGTTAATATGACAAGTAAATAGCATTTTGTGTTGATTTCCTTAGCATTGAGTACAGTATCTCTGCTCACTGTGCAGTGTGTTTATTACCATCTAATCTAATCTGCACTAAACACAGTCACCGGCGGGGACAGATCTTATCCGCCATTCATTCACGCATCTGTGAAATATCGTATTGGCACAGATTGTGGTGGGGTTTTTTTGTTATACAGGATAGGGGGTCTACACTACCTAATTGCTTTCATGACAGCGACATTTTAATATCTATTTTTGCTGTTCCCTGGCTGATGATAACCTTTTATGTTTCTCTTCCATACTTCATTGTTACAATCTTTGCTGATGCTGTGTTGCCTGATACTCCACTCTTATCTTTGGTGTTATGCATTCCTCTATTGGGCTGTAGGACAAACCACAGTATTAAAATTTTTACCTAGTTGCCCCTGACTGACTGCTGACCCCCCCCCCCCCTTCCCCGTGCCACAACCTCATAAATATGCATGATGGGTTCTGCTGCTGACCACTACTCGTGCTGAGCAACTGTGAGGTTTGGCCAGGCTGGAACCAACGTCTTCAGCAGAGCCAATCATTCATATTCATAAGGAGGTGGGTGCAGAGAGGAGGAAAAATGGGGCTTGGGGTGCCGCCATCAGTACAGCAAACAAATTTCATTGTAGAGTCCTATCTGTTAGATCACAGAATACCAGGGAGTTGCCTAGAAGGTTCCATGGTATAACAGCCACATTTTTATTGAGTGGGAAAAAAACACCTGGTGCAAAATCAGTCCCGCCTCTGTCCTGTTACTGATTGGCTAAGCGGGCAGTTTCAGTTCCAGGGAGGGACCATAAGACGTCACAGGCAGAACCCCCGAGAGTGCGAGGTAAGTAAGGGTGTGTTATTTTTTCTTTTCATTGCGCCTCCAGCAACATTTAAATTATTCTGTTATCTGAAATATCCCTTTAAAGGGTTATCTGGTGTTAGAAAACGTTTAAATTATACCTGCTGTTATATAGAAAATAATAAAGAGCTTATGCTCACCTCTCCACGCCAGTGTCCTGCTGCGGTGTCTCTGGTGTCCCCCGCTGACATTACAATTTGTCTTGGTAATGACAACCTGCTTAGCCAATCACTGACTGAGACAGGACAGCACCACAGCTGATTGGGCTGTCACTCCCAAAACAAGTTTGTCTCAGAAGTTTGTCTCTGAAATTTTATGATATGTAATGTATATGTAATCACCAAGCTGACTGCATGGAAGTAAATCTGAGACCTCCAGCGGTTAGGGAAAACTATCAGGATCCCTGTAGTCACACTGCGGGGTTCCCGATTGGATAGTGTCACTGACTATTAAATGCTGCAATTGTGGCACTGAAGGGGTTAATGGCAGCAGCCTGTCATTAACAGTGAGAACCTAAGCTCGCTTCATAGAGCTCCCGAACCTTCTGGTGTACCTGTACGTCATGGGTCCTTAAAGGGGAATGTGAGCTCCACCCTCAACCATCCTGTGCAGTACGACGCTCTTTACCATCATACATTTATAATTTATTACACAATAATACAGAAGTCATATTGCAGTTTATAGCGTTAGGTTCTGCTGAAGATGACGCCTCGGCATTGCTTGGTATTTTCATGCAAGTCACACACACAAGGTTCACTTCTTTGACCTTAAGGATTTTGTTATGCATAATTTATCCAAAATTGATTTGATAATGATGATAAAACCAGCGTTACTTTGCCAAGCTGTAAATGGTTTCCATTTAACCTCACTTTAGAGGGAAAAAAAGAAGCACTCTGACTGCTTATTCTTTGTTAATAAAAGGTGTTTGTGGCTCTTAAGTAATATGTATGAGCGGCAGCCATAAAGCATCGGGAACAATGCCGTGCGAGGATGTGGAGGATTTTTATTGTTACTTGCTTAAAAGTCAACAAAGATGCCATTATACTTTTAATCGGAGAACTCTGTCGGCGAGGCTTTGTTCTCTCATACATCAGACTATGATATTTCCACTTCAAGTGGCTCGTATTCAAACAGCCCATCAACATCAAGCAAGATGACGTTTCCACTAGGGTGTTACATTCTGACATTTATACAGCTTGGAGAGCTGTTTCAGAAGAAACAAAAATATCTCAGTTTATTGGGGGGGGGGGGAATAATAAATAAATATATATATATATATATATATATATATATATATATATATATAGTAGAAGCAAGTAGAGGACAGCATCTTCTTCCAATTAAAAAGACTTTATTGTGCCAGTCTACATAGCAATGCAACGTTTCAGCTCGTGAACCCGAGCCTTTCTCAAGCATAAAGGTGGGTTGTACTACACACTCTTTTATATATCAAAAAAACCAATCACCAATCGATAACAATTAAAAACATCCAATCAAAGAAGTCAGGGTGGGCGGTACAAAACTATTATTCACAGTACCATCGTATATATCAGTATATCTCATTTCTATCATATACAATATTATCCTACATTCTCCGGAATCCGTCCAGATCCCGTGCCCCCCTCCGTCATGTCCTCCGATCCTTCCGTCACCTGGACACTATGTCTCTCCGAGCATCATGTCGGCCGCGGCTCATGGCTTGTAAACAATTACACTGCGGTTGCGCACAGTCTCTCCCCCAATTGGGCAATAGATGACGTTCATATGACCTTTACTCCATTGGTCCAATCGGCGTAGGGTGCTGCCATCACGTGTGCCGTTGTCATCGGGAATCCAGACGCTTTTCACCGTATCCACGGGAACTTACTACGTCACCCAAATCAGATCGATTCTGCACACCCCCTAGTGAACCAAGCAGACTCACTCTCACTGGTATGGATATCCGGGACTTATTTTCTGGTCATGGGCTCTCTACATCTCCATAGAAACCAAGAACGCTGCCGGTCACGTGTTCTCTCCACGGATACCAAAACGCCATACCACTTCAATGCTGCAGCACTAAAACAGTGGAATTAAGTTTGTCTCCACCTACGCCCCAGACACTGTGAGTCCTTTGTAAATCAAGTTACCTTAGGGCAGGGTGACCCTCAGTCATCTCTTCTCACCCTTTTATGCCTACATATCGTCACTTCTCGGGGTATAGTCATGCCCCCAAAACAACCTCACGGGGTACAAGTCCTGTTAGTATACAGATATTATTTGGCAATCACAAATCGCATCCCATCCGGAATCCACGTAATCGCTGTTTAGTCTCTGATTATAGTTTATATATATATATATATATATATATATATATATATATATATATATATAATCTCATCAATTTCTTTCACACCAACTGGTGACAGAAAGTGCCAGAGATTTGTAATTTACTTCTATTAAAAAAAAGTCTTCCAGTACTTATCAGCTGCTGTATGTCCTGCATGTGGTATTCTTTTCAGCCTGGAGAGGAGAGGTTTTCTATGGGATTTGTTACTGCCCTGGGCAGTTCCTGACATGGACATAGGTGGCAGCCGAGAGCACTTTTATAGAAGTAAATTACAAGTCTCTGGCACTTTCTAGCACCAGTTGATTTGAAAGAAAATTTTTTGGGGTGAACCGCCCCTTTTAATAGAAGAAAAAATTCTAATACTATATTTTTGTAAATGGTTTTTGCTTTAGTAGCACTTGTAGATCTCCAGGCGGGTTTCTACAATCATCCTCATTACTCCCTCCTATTGTATAGAGTTCTCTTTTCTTTTGTGATCAGCTGTTTTTCATATGGAAACGTATAACTCCATGCTATGTTTCCCCTGCGGCATCCTACAGGATTACATTGTGTTCTGTTGAAAACCGCAGGCCTTTTAATGGTTTAGCTGAATTCCATAGACTGCCAATCACCTCCAACATTGGTTTGTCTGAACTAGACAATCGCTTTAAATATTTAATGTAGCTGTCTTGGGTATTGTGTACTTTTTAATATCCTTAGGGCTGGCTACTTTTTAGCTCTAATGCATAGATCTGGTTGTCTTCAAGTTGAAATGTAACTTCTGAGTGAATAAAAACCATCCACAAGCCTCAAGTAGGATAGCCGCAACTCGTCTACTTACAGTATATACTCCCACAGATGAGTGTCATCTGTAAAGCTTGATGGCCACAGATCTGGTCTTGGCCTTAGTGATGTTTGTGCAGCCCCTGCTTCAGTCAGCCCTTGGCCATGCATCACCTATTACAGTGATCAGCCAATGTGCAAATGTTTGACTGCTCATTGTCTGTATCACACAGGGCGATATCTGCCAGATTCTGCCTTTATAATGTCTGCATGAAGTGTGAGATTCTGGATATTGAGACCTCAGAAAGATGGAATAGAATCAGACAGTTGAATACTGGGCCATTTGGGGTCAAATAGTGCACAACCTGTCCGCTAACCTCAGCTGAGAGCCAGAAGTTGTCAGAAGGTGAAAGCTGGAGAGGGGAGACAAATGGGCTTCCATCCAATGTTTAAGCTTTCCCCTTGCTCATGGACCAACACTGACCTTGTGTCTTCTTAGGGCGGGTTCAATACAGTCTCATTGGTGTAAATGTTGGTTTTCATATAGTTCAAGCAGGTAAAGACCGTGGATCATGAAAACTTATGATTGCAAAAAGTGCTCATTTATTTACAGGGACATCGGTAAAAAAAAGTATCGTACTGTACCAGTATTTAGTCCAATAGATGGCCAGAAAACATTTAGTGACCAAACATGGAGAGCCAACAGTCCCAGATTGCTTATCACAACAGCGTAGGTATTCCCATGCATCGGGAGTTATGCAGTGTGTGTGCAGCGAAGGGGTTACCGTGATTCTGAAGCTCTCACAGGTCAGAGTTACCAGTCAGCGGACTAATCTCCTGCGTTCTTAGGGCGGGTTCACATATCTCTGTCATCTGGCATATTTGCCATATGATGTGCGGGCGTCAGATCAAGAAATGCTGCATGTAGTTTCATCCGCCTGGAGGACAAATATGCCACATAGTCTATATGTCTGGCACTGTGTCCCCAGGAGAGGAGAAAAGGCATCCCTGCATAGCACAACATCCAGCACTGAGCCTTCTGACCTGTGAATCCAGCGTTTTATGCAGCCAGACAGCCTCCATACTGCATGGGCTGCTTGTCCCTTCTTCATGCTCATTCATCCCCCTTGACCCCTCCACCCTGCATAGGTTATAATGGACTCAGCAAATCCGTCATCACTTTGCTCCTCTGTAATGTCAACAATTGTGCCTGATAATGCACAGATAAGTGTGTATGGAGGGGGGGAGGCTGTTAAAGTGGAAGGCCAGTGAATTTCCTTTCTTTTAAATCAACTGGTGTCAGAAAGATTTGTAATTTGCTTTTATTTAAAAATCTGAAGTCTTCCAGTACTTATCATCTGCTGTATGCCCTGCAGGAAGTGTTGTACTCTTTCCAACCTGACACAGTGCTCTCTGCTGCCACATATGTCTTTGCCAGGAACTGACCAGAGCAGCAGCAAATCCCCATAGAAAACCTCTCCTGTTCTGGACAGTTCCTGTCATGGACAGAGGTGGCAGCAGAGAGCACTTTCAGAATGGAAAGAAAACACCACTTCCTGCAGGACATACAGCAGCTAATAAGTAGCAACCCAACTGCTGTTATGCCCCGCCTAGGTGACACTGTTAACCAATGAAATTATACGAGAGTGGAGGGGGGGGAGGGGAGACAGTTTTACTTTTAGCTTAGCAGCTTATTCCAGATGAGTGGAGCATGGCTGCGTTTCTGCATCCATATTGCGTATTATGTCCAGCAGAAATTTTTATTAAAGTATGGTACTGCCCCCAAAAAGTTATACAAATCACCAATATACACTTATTACGGGAAATGCACATAAAGTGCTTTTTTCCCTGCACTTACTAATGCATCAAGGCTTCACTTCCTGGATAACATGGTGATGTCACTTCCTGGATAACATGGTGATGTCACGACCCGACTCCCAGAGCTGTGCGGGCTGTGGCTGCTGGAGAGGATGATGGCAGAGGGACACAGGGCACTGGAGGGACACTGAGCATCCCCCTGCCATCATCCTCTCCAGCAGCCACAGCCCGCACAGCTCTGGGAGTCGGGTCGTGACATCACCATGTTATCTAGGAAGTGACATCACCATGTTATCCAGGAAGTGACATCACCATGTTATCCAGGAAGTGACATCACCATGTTATCCAGGAAGTGAAGCCTTAATGCAGTAGTAAGTGCAGGGGAAAAAAAGCACTTTATAAGCATTTCCCGTAATAAGTGTATATTGGTGATTTGTATAACTTTTGGGGGGCAATATGATACTTTAATAAAAATTTACTTCTGACTGACTTCTCCTTTAAGTGGTCTAAGAACCTGCAGAAATACCTAAAAGGGATGTGTAATGCTTTTGGTTTGGATCTTTAGACCTGGACTTTCATCCATAATATGCTCCTTTGTATCTGGCCTATATAGCGAAGAGCAGACAGATTAGTACACCACCTTCTGCTTATCTTGTTCTGATTTTTTTTTTTATTTTTTTTTTAACTTCTGTTGTTCCTATTACTTTTACCTACAGGAACAAGTGGTGATGAACCTGGACAGCCGCCTACTTGTGTTTCCTCTCTACATCTGCTGCAATTTCTTGTACACATCCCCTGAGAAACGAGTGGAGTCAGAAGGACTCGGAGAAAGTCCAGACATCTAAAAGGGGCCACCGTCTACTATGAAGAAGGGAACTTTTTTTTTTTTTTTTTTTTTTTTTGTCATTCAGGTTTATTTTGTTATGTTCTGTCTCCTGCACCAGTACAGACAAACCTATGTCGGTGTTTGTTGGAGAGAAGTAGGGAATGTAACACTACACCTCAGAATGTTGGCTCTTGTGCCAAACGTCTGTATGATATATCCATTCTATTTGAAGTTGGAGCTGCTGTCTTTCATATTTTTTTAAGTATATTTTGAAGGTGCAAGTGATCTGCAGCTCTTTTTTTTTTTTTATTGTGGATGTAGATGAATCAGCACTCACCCGATGACTTGTATCAGCTCACTTTATTTCATCTGCCAGCAATGGCGGGGAGGGAAAGGTGCAGACGCGCACTGGGACGGCCGTTTCGGGGACACGCCCCCTTTGTCGACCAGGTGATTGCGTCATGGAGAGGAGGTGTGCTTTATATACAGGTAAGGTGCACGTGACCAAAAAAGAAAAAATTAGAACACAAAGATACATAAACAAATCATCATATAAATACACTGAGATCATTCCGCTCGTTGAGGCCGAGCGGACCCGTAGCATTGAGCCGAGAAATCCAGAGAGACTCTTTTCTTAAAAGTACTTGGTGCCTATCGGCTCCCTCTGGAACCTGAGTGACTCTTTCCAGTCCGAGGAATTTTAAAGTTCTTACATCCCCCTGGTGGACAGTCCGTATATGCTCTATCAGCCGTGGAACACCTTTACCCGTTTTTACGGAGTATATATGTTCCTTGAATCTCACCCATATTGGTCTTTTTGTTTTTCCCACATAGTAGGACCCACAGCTACAGACCAGAGCATAGACAACGAATGAGGATTTACACGTAACAAAATCCCTAATCATACATTCACACCCTCCCAGGCGAATAAAAGAGACTTCTAACAATTGGGTGCAGTACTTGCATTGTCCACACCTCCTATTACCCTGGGGTAGTGATCTAGATAGCCAATCTTTATTTTTATTGTTGACTGGGGTATTGGGGGTGTTGAGATGGTCTGCTATGGTCTTATTTTTTCTATATGAGATACATGGTTTTCTTGCAGCTATGTCTCTGAGGTCAGGATCTGATTCCAACAAATGCCAATGTTTCTTAATGGCCTCTTGTAAAGCTATATTCATAGCAGAGTTTTGAAAAATAAAATTAAACCTTTTCTCCTCATGTGATGTGCGGGTAACTGGGGATGATAGGAGGTCAACCCTGCTTTTAACACTAGCTCTATGTCGTGCTTCCCTGACTAAAGTGGCAGGGTAGCCTCTCTCTGCAAATCTCCTCTCCATTTCGGTTGCCTGTATATTAAAGGACTCATCAGTGGAATTCACCCTACGCAAGCGCAACATTTGGCTGTACGGAATTGCTTTCTTGACATGCGCTGGGTGTGAGCTCTCGAAATGGAGAAGAGAGTTGCTAGAGGTAGGTTTCCTGTAAACTGAAGTATGGATCTCGTTATTGAAGTATGGATCTCGTATAAGTGAGCTGATACAAGTCATCGGGTGAGTGCTGATTCATCTACATCCACAGTTTACATTACTACTATACCGTCTTGCACCCCCGCACTTCAGCCGAATGCCTGCCTAATACTGTGCACGTCCTATATCGCGGACCACTAGACATTGCTGTTACATATAGTGGTGCGGGCCAGCTGTATCTTCCTTTTTTTTTTTTATACTTTAGATTGCACCTGCCATGCTACAATCTGCATCTTCCTTAGTTGTGCAGTACAATATTCGGCATGGTGGTTTGCAGTAAATAATTCCTGCCTTGTTAGTTTTTCTTTTAAGATGCTCACCCTTAAGCCTTAATAAAGATGGCCAACATTCATATGGAAGTAACCTCAGGAACAGGAACCTCCTGTACTAGGTGTCCAATGTTGGCTTCTTATCAGAAATGTAAGATGTTCTTTTCTCAGATTGTTTGTATTCATTTCTCTTGCCTTTGTAATAAAAAAGAAAAAGATGGCATAATGTTTAATAGAAGTGGAAATTCATAAGTAATTGCTAAGACAGTCATGGACTCTGAAAGGTTCAAAAGAGTCTGTCTTCAAAGTGCAGTTAAAAGTTCTCTCAAATGTCTATGAGATGTGACATCTCTGTTCTCAGACCCTGAAGGACTGCATCATTATAAGGTCCTATTCCAACCTATTCTACTGGTCGCCTGAAACCCTCAATGGTGCACTGTTTGATTGTTCCATTAGGCGAAAAACCACGTCAACTTGTACAGCCGATATTGTGATGAAATACATTTGGCCAGTTCCTATTTGGCACCCATGTCCTTTTTAAAGGGTTTTATAATTTTTTTTTTTTCTTCCAGAAGCAGAGCCACTCTTGACTATAGGTTGTGTCTGGTATTACAGTATTCCCTTAGTCAGGTGGACAGGGATAAGCTACGGTACTACACACCAGCCATTAATAACAAAGACATTACTTCTGTGAAGATCAAATTTTTTTTTTTTTACTACTTTGGATTTTATTCCCTTTAAATAGGTCCTAATATTACTCCTGAACTGTTGCTTTAAATGTATGTATTTCCATCATATATGAAACCTTTTTTTTTATAGTTCTGTGTTGTGCTGGCCCCTTTTTATTCTTCCTGGACATACTGTATATGATTAAAATGACAACCAAATGAGAGATTGGCGCTCGTTTGCAGTGTCTTTACATGGCACAACAGATCCCTGTATCATTTGTGCAGCCATTGAAATTGACAACACAAATATGCATATACCTGTGCTGTCAGTTTCTGAATCACCAGCAGTGCATACGTACCTAGCGTGCTTCTTTATGATCCGGCATCATGCTGTCCTGCTCTCCCGGCCTGAAGAGAGAGCAGGAGGGGATGCCGGATCACACAGCAGTGCAGAAGTTATGTATGCCCTACTGGTGATCTGGAAACTGAGAGCACAGATATATGTATACATGTGCTGTCAGTTTCCCTTTGCACTGTTCATACAGGAAGATGTACGGCCAATAGCAATAAATTTCACCGCAATCCAACTGATGCGATCAGCCGTTTTCCTGGTGAGTAGAGATGAGCGAACCGGCCGAGGTTCGGGTTCGTATGAACCTGAACTCTCGGCTTCTGACTGCCGCTGTCTGCCTGCTCCGTGGAGAGGGTGGATACAGCCGGAGGACCGCCTGTAAAAATGGTATACAGCCATAGCCATGGGCTGTATCCCAGTTTTCTAGGAGGTCCTCAGGCTGTATCCACCCTCTCCACGTAGCGGGCAGACAGCGGCAGTCAGAAGCCGAGAGTTCAGGTTCATACGAACCTGAACCTCGGCCGGTTCGCTCATCTCTACCGGTGAGCTGACCACTGTCACTTTTACACAGGGCGATGATCAGCCGAAGGAGTGTTTCCAGCAACGCACCTGGCTGATAATCGGGCAGTGTAAGATTTATCTGACAGATTTTTAAAGCCAAAGCCAGGAATGGATTTAAAAGGGGATGACCTGGTCTCTGTTTATAGTCTGTCCCTGGCTTTGGCTTCAAAGGTCTGTCAGATAAATCTGTGTAAATGCACAATAAAAGGCCCTGATCAGAAGGCTGTCAGTTACTGTGTGTGTGTGTGTGTGGGGAATAAGGTCTCATTGCCTCCTCAAGGAATCCTTTCCAGAATTACAATTTTTTTACCCAGAAATCCAAGTCCTATCAACCCATATAGCACAGACCTCCATGGCGCCCCCTCTGGCATCCTGCTTTCAAATGCAGCAGCATAAATAACAGGTTCTCCTTAAAATACTGAAGTGCTATGAGAGCTGTTGTTTCTTTCATATTTTTGTTACATGTTAAAGAGTTAAACTTTAAATGGCAATTGAAGTCAGTGCGTTCATTGGAGTTTTCTTCCAAAATTAGGAGAATACAGCCTTTACGGCAGTGATACTATAATATACCGTGCTCTTCAAACCATGATTCTGGATTTGGTTGGCCAGTTTTTAATGTTTTCCCTGAGGCACTTTAAGACCTAGTATATTAGTATTTCCTTCACCCCCACCCCCTCAGCCGGAATTACTGCTGCTTCCATCAGATTGGTGTCATTGTTATCACTTGTTATAAGGAGAGCCTACTTTCTCTGAAGTGCTTGAAGTTAAATTGTAATGGTGGCAGCCGCGTATTACGGACTATAAGCAATCTAGGCACAATATGATGGGGGAAATTCCTACAGAGCTCAGTAATTTGAATAAAAACATTAACTTTCAACCACACAGTATCGGTAAGAAAATTGATGTCCTACAAAGTATGTGTATGACCTTATTTCTATAATTTTATTTTATTTTTTTACAGATACCTCTATTAACTTTGAATATGAGAAGAGATGTTCAACGTGTATTTTGCTTCACGTTATTATATGTTGGTTTTCTTTTCCAGCAAACTTTTGTTGGTTTTGTAAACTTGATTTATTTAGCTCTCATTTTACTGTCACATACTGCTGTATGTCCCCCAGACTAAAGGACTATTTTACCTCTTGGCAGAACACTACAGATGAGTGTAATTTGAGCATGCTCGGGTCCGATCGTTCAGCATTGGAATATCGGTGGCGGTAGAAGTTGGATGCAGCCCTAGGGAGTCCAGGAAAACATGGATACAACCTATAGCTATATGTGTATTTTCCAGAACTCCCTAGGACTGCATCCAACT
The DNA here is from genome assembly GCF_027789765.1 of Dendropsophus ebraccatus. Taxonomy (NCBI): domain Eukaryota; kingdom Metazoa; phylum Chordata; class Amphibia; order Anura; family Hylidae; genus Dendropsophus; species Dendropsophus ebraccatus. Next base: position 191,726,805 of record NC_091454.1, on the reverse strand, counting down.
TCTTCAGCCACTGATATTCCAATGCTGAACGATTGAACTCAACTCAGCTAAACATCTCTTATTCTTACTTATTGTTTCTAGACCCTCCCCATACGTGTACACACTCTGCTCATTTGAGTGTGCTTGTGTTTTCAGGAGGGGTGAGAAAGCAGCTAAAAGACCCTTCTTACCCTGATCCTTTTTACCAGGGGTGGGGTGGGAATCAGTGGAGACTCTTATAATGTATATAACCAGATTAGTCAAATCCAAGTAGGCCAGTGACAATAGCTTACTTCAACTGAAAGAATAATTCAGAATTCCATTCCTGTGTTATAAATCTCACTGAAGATTGGTATCTGATTATTAAAGAAAATATCTTATGCTGACTTGAAAGGGTTATTCAGGATTAGCTAAAGTAGAGTCACTTGCAAAAACAGCACCATCCCTGTCCCCAGGTTGTGTTTGGTATTCGAGTTTTGCTCCATTGACTTCAATGCATCTGAGCTGCAAACAGAGGACAAGAGTGGTGCTGTTTCTGGAAGAACGCGGCTATACTTTAAAGTGAGTGTACCACTGATACGTCGCTTTTTTGTTTTTTACATGAATAGACTGGTGCTACTGCCTTTTTTTTTTTTTTTTTTAACCACACACAGCACCAGTCTGTTTACCGAGCTCCATCCAGGCATGAAGCACTGGGGGCGGGCTCACCAGCCCCCAGTGGGACGATCTGACCTCCCCTCTGCGACCTGACTCCATTGATTCTAATGGAGCTGTGTCACAGAGGGGAGGGGGGTTTCATCTCACTGGGGGGCCGGCCGGGCGCCTCAAGGGCTTCATGCCTACATGGTGCTCAGTAATAGACCGGGCGGCAATTTAAAAAAAAAAAAAATAGACCTCGGCACCGGCATCCCCGCTTTGGTGCTGCACTATTCATGTTAAAAAAGCGATGTTCCGGTACTTTAAGTCTGGATAACCCCTTAAATATGTTTCTATGACTGTCCAATAATACATAATATTGGTTCTTTTGATATCAATCATCTCTTTTGCTGGACTTATTTTGTATGTGTCTGTTTTTATAACCAGCTCTACAAATGTTATTATGAAAGTTGCAGGATGGTGCATGTAGGACTATGTGGCAGCTTTCTATGGCCGGTCAGAATATTTCCTCTTGGTGCAAAGTTTCCTTGTTCAAATTCCTTTTTATAAATATCTGTAAATATGTATATGTGGCTCAAATGACTGTTAGGAAAAACACACTGTGAGTTTTATTTGAGAGCACCAGACCTGGTATGATTTATACATGTTACAGGGTAAACTTGATTTTTGGGGCCTAAAAAGGAAGGAAGGTTTATTCCGCAGGGGTTCATCATATGAGCAGCCTAGTGGCATGCCCCATCTCTGCCTGCATTATTAATCAGAATTTTCTGAAAATGAATTTAGGTATGAAATATATATTTGGCCTTTTGCATTTTTCAGCATGTCAGAAATGCCTTTCACATTCCACTCTGAGAATGAATGTCATTTCATTCATGAGTTATGATGAATATTACAGATCCTCTAATGCTATGAATGTATTTGGGGGGTGAATGTATGAACAAAGCTTGGGAATTGTAGAAATCGTGTAACCATTAATAATACTGTACATAATGACTATACTTGCATATACAGTACTATAGTGGGAGGTGGTGGACAAACCACAGTGGATGTAAACATCTAAATAACTAATAAAATTATAAAATGAAAATATGTTTTATGTTGTATGTTTTATTTGCCTCTTTCTATTTCATTACCGAAAGACAGGACAATATTGAGAGTGAAGTTGGTTCTTTTGTAAAATTTTAGCACAGACCTACATCACACCGGACTTGCATAAATACATGGGGGTCCAACAATGGGCACTTACGTGGATCAGCTGTGTGAAAAGAAGCCTGGGCGTTGCATTGAGTGCCGTGTCCCCTTCATTGTTTAGACTGCTTTGTACTCCACAGCGCCATCACTTTCATAGTGCCTGTTAGAGTTGAGCGCAACTCGAGCGTGCTCTGGTCTGATTGTTGCATTTTGATTATCGATGGCTAAAGGAGTTGGATGCGGCCCTTAGGATTCCGGGAAAACATAGAGACAGGCTTTGGCTAAGCTAGGGCTACATCCAACTTCTTCAGCGACCAGTAATCAAATTCTAAACAATCGGACTCGAGCATGCTCCAGTTGCACTCATCTCTAGTGGCTGTGCATGTTATTAGAGCTTTTTCCTCTTCAAGTCAATGGAACAAAGCTGGAATTCTATGAACCGCCACCATGAAGGTGACAAGGGTGCGATATAAAGACACGGAGACAGCGCGGGGTGGGACTTTTTCAAATAGTGGATAGTTTCTCAGTATTAGAAAAAATGAACAACTATCTTAAATTAATATTTGGAATTAAAGAGGACCTCAGACTGGTTAAAAATTGAGTTATATAATTGATGGCCTCGGGTGCCTTGATTATAATGGTGCTTCTACTTTCTTGGTATCCCTCCCCGGAGATATAGGCATTTTACTACTTGTTGACTATCTGCACTTTTCAATAAATAGTTAGGTGGGCGGAACTTTACTGTAATACTGGATGTCACTGCTAAGTGTTCACAACCCATTTTTCAATAAAGTTCCTGCCCATCTGACTATTTAGAGAAAAGTACAGACACAGCTCTATAATGGTTAGACCATCACTGTTAGCGAATTCTTTTCATACAGAAATTCGCTTCTCTGTGGATATGACCTTGCAATGATACTAAGGGTCCTTTTCCACGGGCCGATGGGGGCCCGATCAATAATGTAAACGGGCGCCGATCTGCTAGATCAGCACTTGTTTACTGGGCCTATTACACGGCCCGATAATTGTTTAGCGAGGGCTGCAGGGATATAGTTACCGATGTCCTTGCAACCCTTGTTTAAACACCATACTTTATCTAACCGTGCTGCAGGTCTTTTCCTGCGCTCCTATTCCCTCCCGGTCCTGTGCGCAGCAGCAGCTTTGGAGCGGCCTGTCTGAGCTGACAGACCGGTCAGCCAATCACTGGCTGCGGCGGTCCTGGTCAGTAATTGGCTGAGAGGTCTGTCAGCTCAGACAGGCCGCTCCAAAGCTGCTGCTGCATGGGGGATCGGGAGGAAGAAGGAGCACAGAAGACCAGCAACATGTTTAGGTAAAGTATGGAGCTTGTGCGATTGTCGGTCGCCCGCCTAGCACTGCTATTCCACGCAGCCATGCGTGGTCGGGCACAGTGATTTTAGGTTTGAACCTAAATAAACGATTAGCCGATGACACGATCATCGGCTGATCGTTGTCTCTATTACATGGAGCGATAATCGTCTGATTCGGCTGATTATCACTCCGTGTAATAGGGCCCTAATGCGCACAGCCCCCATTAAATCAGAATGAGTGTCATACACATTATGGTCTCGTTGCGTGTTCATATCCATGGAGACCTGAACTTTTGGGTGAAGAGTGGAAATTGCCACTGATCCAGCAGCAGCCGTGCGGACAGATACACTTTAAGTAAAGGGTTAAAGGTAAACAAGGACATTCTATCCATTTTTAGAGATGAAGGAATCTGGAGTGCGGCATTTGATTATCAGTGGCTGGAGAAGTTAGATGCAGCTCTAGGGAGTAGGGCTGCATCCAACAACTTTAGCCACTGGAAATCAAATGCCGAGAGCTTTTATTCTTCTGGTCTGCTTTGGTTTGTGACCTGCAGCGAGAATTCTGACGTCTGACAGCTAACTAGCGTGGGATTTTTCTTTAATGGAATTCTTGATTCTTTGAATGGGTCTGGGGATTATCCTACAGCAGAATATGTTGTCTATATATTGAATATAGCTGTAAATGACAGGGCTATAGCAAGTTATACCTTGGATATTGCAAGAAAAAAAAGCTCTACCTTTAATTTTTCCTGGAGGAAGAAAACTAATTCAAGAATGCAGGAGCTTACAGATCCAACTATTAAGGTATTTGATAAGGTTGGGGGTAAAAAAGAAGTTTAACCTATAGGTCCTAGGGTGTTCATCCAGAGAAAGAAATAACACTTATGAAACAGGTGCCTGTTGCCCAATACTAAGAGAACCCCCTTGCCTCCAAATACCAGAATAAATCCCTTGATCAATGTCCTATCCAAAAGAAAGGTCTCCATACTGCCTATGTGTGTATTTTATATTGTAATCAATATCAATTATAGGATGCCTGATCTTTGAATAACTCCACTTTTTTTATTTTATTGGCAACCGTTCAACACCCCCAGTGCACCGATTTCTCCTCCCTTTGATGACAGACCAGAAATACAATTGGTATCACAAAAAACTAAGACCTCATATGGGTCTGTAGGTGAAAGGAAAAAAATTAAAGTGGTATAGCCTTTTAAACAGGAGGAGGCAAAACCAAAAATTTGCTCAGTTGTTACGGGGTTAAACTTCTACTCTGTAGCCTCTCTACAATAAACATATTAAAAAGAAGTGAACCCAACACTGACCCCTGCGGTACTCGGATTTGGTCACTAGTTACTAGTGGGGTATGTTCCATTAATAACCACAAATCAAAAATCTTTAATCTTCCAGTACATATCAGCTGCTGTATGTCATGCAGGAAGTGGTGTATTCTTTCCAGTCTGACACAGTGCTCTCTACTTTTGTCCTTTTCAGGAACTGCTCTGGACAGACTACAAAGACTACACCACTTAATGAAATAATTTACTAATCTATAAAACTTACTTTCTAGTTGATAAAAAGAAAAATCTTTGAGATACCCCTTTAAGACACTCCAATATAGCATCTCTTACAAAACCCTCAAATACTTTACCACAATAGACTTACAGGTCTATAGTATCCAGGATCACTTTTTGACCATATCCTGAGTATTGGCACCATGTTTGCTATGCTTCAATCCTGTAGAACAGTCCCTGTCTTTCTAGAATCTTTAAATATTACCAAGTCTGTCTGTCCTTGTCGAGTATTTGATTAGTGGCGGCTGCTGAACTTGGATAAAGCTCTAAGGTTGTCTGGAAAACATGGATACAGCCAATGACTATATCCATGATTTCCACATAGCCTTAGTGCTTTATCCAACTTCAGCAGCCACCGCTAATCAAATGCCGAACGCTCGGGTTCAGATGGACTCGAGCATGCTCCAGGTTCGCTCATCTCTAGTGTGTACGTATTGTTTGGTTAAGCCGGTGACCTTTAAGGGTGCCTTCACACTTACCGAATCCGTAGCGGATCTCACTTCTGCGGATTCGCAGCGAGATCAGCTGCGGATCCAGTACCATTGATGCCTATGTTAGCACATACCTGCAGCGAGATTGACATCCCGCTGTGACTATGTGCTTTAACCCCCTGGCGCCCACAGCCCCGCCGCTCGCATCAGCCCTGCCACTGGCATCCTCTATCCCCGCCTCCATCATCACCTCCGCCCGCATCCTCCATCCCGGCCCCCCATTAGCACCGCCGCCCGCATCCTCCATCCCGGCCCCCCATCATCCTGGCCGCTCGCATCCTCCATCCCTACCGCCCGCATCCTGCAGCCCGCCGCCGAGAGCATATACATTACCTGCTCGGTGGCGCGGATTCAGTGAGGCTCCCGACTCCGGTCCCGTTAAGCCGATCAGCGCACGGCAACACTGATCGGCTGAGCGGGATCGGGAGCCTCGCTGCAGCCGCGATGAGGAGCAGGTAATGTATGCTCTCGGCGACGGGCTGCAGGATGCAGGCAGCGGGGATGATAGGGGGCCGGGCTGCAGGATGCGGGCAGCGGTGCTGATATGGGGGCGGGGATGGAGGATGCGGCAGCGGGGATGATGGGGGGCCGTGATGGAGGATGCGGGCGGCGATGCTAATGGGGGTCCGGGATGGAGGATGCCGGCGGCCGGGCTGATGGGGGGCCAAGATAAAGGATGCGGGCGGCGGAGATGATGGAGGCGGAGATAGAGGATGCCGGTGGCGGGGCTAATGCGAATGGCGGGGCTGTAGGCGCCAGGGGGTTAAAGCACACAGTCACAGCGGGATGTCAATCCCGCTGCGGGTATGTGCTAACATAGGCATCAATGGTACTGGATCCGCAGCTGATCTCGCTGCGAATCCGCAGAAGTGAGATCCGCTACGGATCCGGTAGGTGTGAAGGCACCCTAAAGGAGAATTTACATTATCCTCCAATCATGTCATTTGTCATAGGATAATATAATGTGTCAGAAGATATGTGTATTCCACCATGCCGGTCTGTCTTATCAACCTAAAGGCATGCCTTTTTTATTATTGCATGTACGTATACTTCAATATTAATTGAAATAAAATGTAAAAAAAAAAAAAAGAAATAAGGTGAGCAAAGTAGTAAAAACTTTCTTTAGGGTTCAATCACACTATCATATTAGTTAAATGGAGGCTTAGTGTTCCACTGTATGCTTCTGATTTCTTTTCTCTTTTTTTTTTAAATTATGGTATTTATTATGCTCTATTGGACAGAGTAATGGAGAGCTATTATCTTGTAGCAGCATTGTTCTGTAATATGGGTGGCTAGGGCTCTATTATGTGCGCTTAGAGGACCCTCCTGTATAGGATTGTGCATATGGCTCAGCCATGGACGTGAGGTCCACGACGGTCACATTTTATAGCATGACATTTGGCCTGGTCACAATAGTCATTCACTCCTAATAGAAAGTCTTTTAGAACTTCCCTACTATGTGCGTAAACTGCCAGCTGTGCTCCGTAGACCATAGAAAATGTAAGGCTGCTGTTCTCGGCTGATGCTTTCTAGTTATTGCCTTTGGATAACAGTGTTCTACAAATGACTAAGTGTAACATCTAATCCTAGTTATTATCTGCCTGGGCATCGCTTTCCCGCGGCTGGTAAAAACTCTTCCCATCTAGATAACCGTTCGGCGCCTTAGACGCTGCCATGTAAGACCAGAGTTCAGCTTTGTTAAATCGTCTGCTTTGTGATTCCCTACAGTCGGTCATTAATTCATGTGAAAATAATTGTAATGGGGCGGCAGAAGCTCATTTTAATTTTATGAAGTGTGACAAGTCGGGTCCTGCACTGCGCTCGCCTGGATGGTGCGGCGTTCATTATACAAGCTGTCATCCTGAGTCCTGACATGTCTCACCTGGATCAAAGCGGAGAAATTAATTAAAGCTTGGTCCCGCTTTAGACGTCCAGTCCGTGTTTGCTGCCCGGGCGTGAGATGACAGCTAGGGATCATAAGGCAAATAAAAGCCAGAAAAGCGGGGCTAAGCTCCGTCACCTGTCAGATAGATAGGAACATAGTTGAATTACTTAGTCCAAGATCTGTTTTTCTAAGTATCCACTAACCCCTTGCTAGCCCACATCTGCTAACCAAGCCGCTCATAATACTGTTCTTGTTACGCACGAGGCTGGCAGATCTGCAATAAAGTATAATATAATGGCATCCTTTCCAGAACAGCTCGCATTGCACTCTACGGTACTGTCCACAAAGAGTTCTATGTGGAATCGGGAAAGGAGATGACATTGAAATGAGTACAAGTTTCTGCACATTACAGAATCACAACAAAAAAAGCACAAAATTCTACAGAAATGCCTGTTTGAACTCCTGCAGTTCAAACCGAGCATCAATATGGGGAAGAAAGGTGATTTGAGTGCCTTTGAACGTGACATGGTTGTTGGTGCCAGAAGGGCTGGTCTGAGTATTTCAGAAACTGCTTATCTACTGGGATTTTCACGCACAAACTTCTCTAGGGTTTACAGAGAATGGTCCGAAAAAGAAAAAACATCCAGTGAGCGGCAGTTCTGTGGGTGGAAATGCCTTGTTGATGCCAGAGGTCAGAGGAGAATGGGCAGACTGGTTTGAGCTGATAGAAAGGCAACAGTGACTCAAATAGCCAATCTCTGAACGCACAGTACGTCCAACTTTGAGGCAGATGGGGTACAGCAGCAGAAGACCACATCGGGTGCCACTCCTTTCAGCTAAGAACAGGAAACTGAGGCTACAATTTGCACAAGCTCATCGAAATTGGACAGTAGAAGATTGGAAAAACGTTGCCTGGTCTGATGAGTCTCGATTTCTGCTGCGACATTCGGATGGTAGGGTCAGAATTTGGCGTCAACAACATGAAAGCATGGATCCATCCTGCCTTGTATCAACGGTTCAGGCTGGTGGTGGTGGTGTCATGGTGTGGGGAATATTTTCTTGGCCCTCTTTGGGCCCCTTGGTACCAATTGAGCATCGTTGCAACGCCACAGCCTACCTGAGTATTGTTGCTGACCATGTCCATCCCTTTATGACCACAATGTACCCAACATCTGATGGCTACTTTCAGCAGGCTAATGCGCCATGTCATAAAGCTAGAATCATCTCAGACTGGTTTCTTGCACATGACAATGAGTTCCTTGTACTCAAATGGCCTCCACAGTCACCAGATCTCAATCCAATAGAGCATCTTTGGGATGTGGTGGAGCGGGAGATTCGCATCATGGATGTGCAGCCGACAAATTTGCGGCAACTGTGTGATGCCATCATGTCAATATGGACCAAAATCTCTGAGGAAGGCTTCCAGCACCTTGTTGAATCTATGCCACAAAGAAGCAACTGAGCTGAGCAAGCTGGAAGCCATGTGATGTGCTCCAGCCAATGAAAAAGCTGCTGGTGCGCATGTGCACCAGCAGCCTTTTCTCTCCCATTCACTCTCAATGAAGACGCCGAAGAGGAAGAAGACTCTGACGTCACCCGTCACCAGAAGCCGCCCGGGAGAAGAGGACCGTGACGACTGTAATAGGTAATGTATACATTCTTTAACTTCCGGGGTGGGGGGTCGGGAGTCGGAAAGTGGGGGAAGGGGGCCAGACCGGGTATTTAACCACATTACAAAGTTATATAACTTTGTAATGTGTGTTAAATAAGCCAAAAAATTTTTTCGCCGGAGTTGTCCTTTAAAGCAAATGTACCAGCAGTACATGCGCTTTAAGTTTTGCCATGCATAGAACGGCACCAGCGCAAGGAAGCTGGTGCCACAGGCAAGTTTGATCATTGGTAAAACATGTAAGGGAATCTCCCAAGACTCCACTCACAGATGTCAATGGAGATAGAGATTGGATGTGATGCAATTTCACTTCCCGACCCTTTTGTTCTCAGAGAGATGAGCCACTGCCAGAGCTGTCTGGTTGCAGTCTATCCCTCCCCTTCCCATAAAAAACAAACACTCGGCCAAACCGAACATTCTTGTGGCTGTCACTGCCGAACAAGTCCATCTCAGAAGTGGATGTGGGATCATTCAGCTGGAGACCCGAAAATGATGCAGGAGGACACTGAGGAGAGCGGAAAGGTAAGAATAGGCTGTGTGTTAAGTTCTGTGCCTGGGAAGCAACATATTAAAAGTTAATTCTGAACGGAATACTCCTTTAAGGGTATGTATACAGTCCTGCAGTTGTAAATGTGTAGGACAATTGAGGGAATAGTAATTAATTTGTACCCAAAACGTAACCAGATTTCCCTGTGGTTTTCTGCAGCTCTCCACTGTTTCTAATTGTTTGTCTAATGACAGGCGTATTTGTATTTACGCAGTCAAAAGAAATTACAGCCTCATAAATGTGTAACAGACCATAGCAGGCATCGGAGTGAAGAACACGGTCTGACATGATTAATGCTGCGCTCTAGTTGCATAGTTGATAAAGCTCAAAAAAAAGACACCGTTCCAAGTCCTACCTGGAATTGTACAGGTGTTGTTCTAAGGCAAAATGCTCTTTTAGGTAAATGTCAATTGTCCTATACTTGGAGAAAGAAATCCTGCCAGACTCTTCCAGAATAAACCCTGGATCAATAGGATGTTGTGTGTATATGTCGTATGTGTGGTGAGCCCCCACGGTGCCATGACGGAGGAACGTCCGGTCACCAGCTAGGTGGTAGAGTGTGACTCCACTCCTATGGTAGTTGGCCACAATATAGCTGGGTCCAGTGGTGTTGTGTTGTGACGGTAGTGCTGGTTGGGCACACAGGTATGGTGGCACACCTCCTTTTAGTTTAGAGGGCCGGTTCTACCTTGTTCCCCTGTGGACAGTGACCTGCCTGGTTGCTCCGGGGTCCCTTGGGATGTTATCATGGTGGGTCGGAGTTGTGTAGTGACCCTCCCAGACTAGGGATAATGGGGTAAGGGGTAATATCCCAAGGATGTAGTGTTCCCAGGGCCTGATGGATTACACCCCAGAGTTCTTAGGGAACTCAGTTCTGTAATTTCTCTACCCTTGTATGAAATATTCCGTGATTCTTTGCTTACTGGTATTGTGCCGAGGGACTGGCGTAAGGCAAATGTAATGCCGATTTTCAAAAAGGGCTCTCGAACTTCCCCAGGTAACTATAGACCCGTAAGCTTAACGTCCATTGTGGGGAAACTATTTGAGGGGCTTATAAGGGACTACATCCAGGAATATGTAGTGGCTAATAGTATTATAAGTGATAACCAGCATGGTTTTACTATGGACAGAAGCTGTCAAACCAACCTAATATGTTTCTATGAAGAGGTAAGTAGAAGCCTGGATGGCGGCACGGCTGTGGATATCGTGTACCTGGATTTTGCAAAAGCGTTTGACATAGTTCCTCATGGACGTCTGATGGGTAAGTTAAAGTTTATCGGTTTGGAAAATTTAATGTGTAACTGGATTGAAAACTGGCTTAATAATCGTACCCAGAGAGTGGTGGTCAATGATTCCTACTCCGAATGGTCCCCGGTAATAAGTGGTGTACCCCAAGGGTCAGTACTGGGCCCTCTTCTGTTTAACTTGTTTATTAATGATATTGAGAATGGAATTAACAGCAATGTTTCTATCTTTGCAGATGACACCAAGCTTTGTAGTACAGTACAGTCTATGGAGGATGTGCAGATGTTACAGGATGACTTAGACACACTGAGTGTTTGGGCGTCCACTTGGCAAATGAGGTTCAATGTGGATAAATGTAAAGTTATGCACCTGGGTACTAATAACCCACATGCATCATATGTCCTGGGGGGAGTTACTCTGGGAGAGTCGCTGATGGAGAAGGATCTGGGTGTACTTGTAGATAATAGACTACAGAACAGCACACAATGTCAGTCAGCTGCTTCTAAGGCCAGCAGGATATTGTCATGCATTAAAACAGGTATGGACTCTCGGGACAGGGATATAATATTACCGCTTTATAAAGCTTTGGTGCGGCCTCATCTGGATTATGCTGTCCAGTTTTGGAACCCGATTCATAAAAAGGATGTTCTAGAGCTGGAGAGGGTACAAAGACGGGCAACTAAACTAATAAGGGGAATGGAGCATCTTAGTTATGAGGAGAGATTAAAAGAATTACATTTGTTTAGTCTGGAGAAGAGACGTTTAAGGGGAGATATGATTAACTTATTTAAATATATACATGGCCCCTACAAGAAATATGGGGAAAAGATGTTCCAGGTAAAACCCCCTCAAAGGACAAGGGGGCACTGCCTCCGCCTGGAGAAAAAAAGGTTCAATCTCCGGAGGCGACAAGTCTTCTTTACCATGAGAACTGTGAATCTGTGGAACAGTCTACCACAGGATCTGGTCACAGCAAAAACAGTAGAGGGCTTCAAAACAGGGCTAGACAAGTTCTTAGACCAAAATAATATAAATGCATATGTATAGAACCTATCACCCCTCCCCCTTCCCTGTATCCATCCCCTCCTTGGTTGAACTTGATGGACGTGTCTTTTTTTCAACCGTATTAACTATGTAACTATGTAACCCTGTGTTGGTGCAGAGCGAAGAATCACAGAGTCTCTTTACCATAAATAATCTCTTATTTACTTTGGAAGTACTTGTGTGCAGCAGAACATACAACTTTCCCTTGACAGGATACGTCACACTTGATAATACATTTGATAATACACTTGACAATACAGGATCCAGATCTGTAAAAGGGGTATAGTGGAGAGTACAGTCGTATACTGAGTTGCGTGATGAGAGATACAAAGAATCAGAGGAGCAGAGAGGAGGATGTTGTGAGAGTCCCAACCCAAGTAGTACTGTGCTATGCCGGGATGTTGGAGGATGAGGTAGAAGAATACTTTAGAAGAAAGAAGAGAATACTTGTGACCGTGTTTTGTCCTTTGGGTCTTTGCACCCCCAGTGCCCACCAGTGTCGGGTGACATGTCCTATGAGGGTGACACAAGGCCCAAACCCTGTTACCTGGGATGAGTGGAATGCTGAGGGTTCTCTGCTAACAACCGTGCTGCGAGATAGAGCTCTTAGGCTCTTAGCAACTTTGCTCTATCTGGATCAGTTCCTAGCTTATTTGGCTTTGTTATGGACACTGTCCTGCTCTGTGACTCTCCTTGTCCACGGCGTGGGTTGAGATGATCTCTGACTTGTCCTCTCCTGTGAGGGTTCTAACACTGCATCGTGTTGTGTAGTGTAAACGGAGAAGAAACTGTTAGATGTGTCTTGTCTTGCTTCCTTCTCATAAAGGAACCTGACTAAAACTACACCCTCACTTCCTCTACCCATGTGACTTCCTATCCCCAGCATATCTAAAGTGCGCTTTGAGTGGGTAAAGGGTGCATAAAGAAGAAGTAAAGTGAGAGATGATAGGACAGAAGAAGACACTCCAATAGGTTCACAAATCCATGTGACACACAAATTACCACAGCATCGAAGTTCACATACCCATAAATAGCGACATCTAGTGGTGAAACTTTATCACTCCATCACCACTTACTTACAATAAGTACAGGCTTTTACGAAGGGTGTAACCAATAGCAACACCCGTGGTGGGACACCACATATGTAACGTATACAGTATATGTATTGTCTGTGTATTATGTATGTAATATATACAGTGTGTGTTGTGTTTATATGATGTATGTAATGTAAACAGTATGTGTGTTGTTTGTGTATATGATGTATGTAATGTGTACAGTAAGTGTGTTATTTGTGTATATGATGTATGTAATGTGTACAGTATGTGTGTTTGTATACTATGTATGTAATATATACAGTATGTGTGTTGTGTGTGTATATGGTGTGTAATGTACACTGTGTGTGTGTGTGTGTGTGAATATGGTATATCTGTGTTATTTGACTAGGTTTGTTTTGTTTTGAAGATATTAAGTGCCCTCATTTGTCATATATGTGTTTATTTATATATATATATATAATGTATTGCACCGCCCTTTTATTTTTGCCACATGCGCTTTATCTATTACTAATGAGTGATTTTGTGTGGGGTGATATATGGTATTGTCTATTTCAGTTTCCGGAATGCCTTTTATTGTTTTTAAGAACTGGGATATATCTGTGTAGGCAATACAGGGCCTTTAGGCTTTAAATCGTGCACAAGAGAACAACTCTCTAAGGGCTTAATCCCATGGAATGGAGTTTGGAGTTCATAGAGTAGCATGATGATGCCGGAAGCTCTGAAACTGTTTAAACTATTTAAATGTTTGAGCTAGCGTACTGATCTATCTTGTATTTTTTTTTTTCAAGGTGGCCATAAACCTTCAATATCTGTATCTCCCGGCCTCTCCAAAAACATGTGTTCAGCACAGCCTTAAAGGGGTACTCCAGCGGGGGGGCACTTTTTCGCTGGGATCGGGGACGAGGTGGCTGAGGGAAAAGACGTCCACTCACTTCCCTGGTACGAGCGGCGGGTCCCGTATCGTGGCACTCCGATGCCCGGTGCCCGGCCGCTTCCTGGTGTCTGACGCGGGCCCCAGACGTGACGTCTCAAGTACGCTCAGCCAGTCAGTGAAGGAGGTGGGATCCGTTTCAAGTCCGCTCAGATCCCGCCTCCTTCACTGACTGGCTGAGCGTCATGTCTCGGGCCCGCGTCAGACACCAGGAAGCGGTGGGGAATCGGGCACTGGAGTGCCGCGATACGGGACCCGCCGCTGGTACCGGGGAAGTGAGTGGACGTCTTTTCCCTCAGCCGCCTCGTCCCCGGTCCCAGCGAAAAAGTTCCCCCCTGCTGGAGTACCCCTTTAAAGCTGTGCTGAACACATGTTTATGGAGAGGCCGGGAGATACAGATATTGAAGGTTTATTGAAAGAACAAATGTGAACAGCGCTCCATAGTGTAGTATCCAAGGTAAAGGTGAGATCCTTCAGAATAAACAGAGGACTCTCACCTGATAGTGTTGTGCAAATGCAAGGCACAACGCTCTGTATAGGCATAAGTTGGACCGCAGCCACTCCCAGCAACCAAAAAATGGGTACTAAAATGTAACAATTCCTCCGCTCCACTCTGGGTAAACGATAGGCGCAGGTCCACGTAAATGGGTATACAATCTTTTAATGGCATAAAAACACAACGCGTTTCGAAGTCGGACTGACTTCTTTCTCAAGTGTCTACTAGTCTAGTAGACACTTGAGAAAGAAGTCAGTCCGACTTCGAAACGCGTTGTGTTTTTATGCCATTAAAAGATTTTATACCCATTTACGTGGACCTGCGCCTATCGTTTACCCAGAGTGGAGCGGAGGAATTGTTACATTGAAGGTTTATAACCACCTTTAAAAAAAAAAAAAATACAAGATAGATCAGTACGCTAGCTCAAACATTTAAATAGTTTAAACAGTTTCAGAGCTTCCAGCATCATCATGCTACTCTATGAACTCCAAACTCCATTCCATGGGAATAAGCCCTTAGAGAGTTGTTCTCTTGTGCATGATTTAAAACCTAAAGGCCCTGTATTCCCTCAGCCACCTCCTCCCCGGTCCCCCCCCCCCCACGTAGCACCCCTTTAAAGGGAACACACCTGTCTGGGCTGACCACAGTGCCAATGGTCTGAACTATCAGCATGATAGATCCTGTTAACGCTGTTAGTATAGTCCATGTGATCTGCGGTGGGATATCTCCCTGCAACTTTTGATGGGCACAAAAATATGGCCGCATTACAGTCCACCGGAATAGAGGCTAAAGCAGAAAACTTTTTCCTTTACAACAATGGTTTTAGCAAACATCTTTCTTCTCTTGGATAAAACGACGACCCTTCTAACCTGCAAAACATAACAGTAAAGTCTAACTCCACTAAGAACCTAAAAGAAAATCAGGCATGACTGTAAATAGCCCCTTTCCCACTCTGAGGGTTGGGAGGGTCAAGATACAAGTAGATGTTTGATGAGGTCCTTATACTATAGAGCACTACTTGTACCTGTCTGTCACTTCAAGGGAACATTGCTTGTTTTTTCTTTTCCTAACAAAATAGCTGCAGGGTCAGTGAATCTCTTTCTATTTTCTAACCTCACCTAGACGCTGTTCTGTTAGAGAACACAGGTGAACTCGGAGCCTCGCAGACAAGGACGTGTATCGCTATATCAGGTTTTCAATAGAATTGAATTTTAAATGTAATATTTCTGCTTCTAGCAAGAATCTTTATATAACAGGTGGCCTGTTTGAAAAACTCATCATTACCATATAGCGTGTGCTAGAAGAGCTCAACTTTACATAGCCAGGGTAACATAAGGACACAGAGTCTCACTCTTTTATAGGTGCTTTCAGGACACTACAACCCTTAATCAATCGATTTAAAGCAAACTTGTCAGTTCAAAAGATTGTTATATACCTGTATAGCTTCGGAAAATTAACCCTTCAGAGTGATTAACATTGTCATGCAGAATTCAGAAATAAAGAAAAACGAAAAATAAAGAATATCCTGTTAAAGTGTATATAAATAAAACTGGTGGGAGGGGGAGCGGGGATTAGGTAGAGGTAGACCTAGAGCTAGTCCTGTTAGAGACACATTAACCCCTTAAGGTCAAAGCCAATTTTCGTTTTTGCGCTTTTGCTTTTTCCATTTTATGTTTAAAAGTCCATAGCGCTTGCATTTTTTCACCTAGAGACTTACATGAGCCCTTATTTTTTGCTAAACCAATTGTACTTTGCAATGACAGGCATTATTTTTCCATAAAATATGCTACGAAACCGGAAAAAAATTATTTTCGCTGTCAAATTGAAAAAAAAAACGAATTTGTTTTGATTTCGGGGAGTTTTGCATTTACGCCGTTCGCCCTATGGTAAAACTGACTTGTTATATATGTTCCTCAAGTTGTTACGATTACAACGATATATAACATGTATAACTTTTATATTATGTGATGGCCTGTAAAAAATTCAAACCATTGTTAACAAATATACGTTCCTTAAAATCGCTCCATTCCCAGGCTTATAGCGCTTTTATCCTTTGGTCTATGGGGCTGTGTGAGGTGTCATTTTTTGCGCCATGATGTGATCTTTCTATTGGTACCTTGATTGGGCAAATACGACTTTTTGATCGCTTTTTATTACATTTTTTCTGGATTTGCTGCGACCAAAAATGCGCAATTTTGCACTTTGGAATTTTTTTGCGCTGACGCCGTTTACCGTGCGAGATCAGGAATGTGATTAATTAATAGTTCGGGCGATTACGCGCGCGGCGATACTAAATATGTTTATTTATTTATTTATTTATTAATTTATATTTATAAAATGGGAAAAGGGGGTGATTTGGACTTTTATTAGGAGAGGGGATTTTTTATTAATTAAAACACTTTTTTACTTTTTTTTTTACATAAACTGGAAGCCCCCCTGGGGGACTTGTATATAGACAGCACTGATCTCTCATAGAGATCAATGCTGTGTATATACACAGCAAAGATCATTGTAATCGGTGATAGATTGCTATGGCCTGCTGCAGGCCATAGCAATCTATTGCCGAGCCGGGATCAGCGTCATTCCGACGCTGAGACCCGGGCCGGCCAGAAGAACGGATCTCCCCCTCCCCGCGATCCCATCGCGGGGGGGGGGGGAGATCCGTGCCACTTGACACCAGGGATGTGCAGTACAAAGCACTTCAATGCAGCTGTCAGGTTTGACAGCTGCATTGAAGTGCTTAATTAGCCGGCGCGGCAACTGGACCCTCGCCGGCTAATAGAGGCACTGCCCGGCTGCAGATTGCAGCCGGGATCGATGCCGTTCAGAGCGGGGTCCCGGCGGGACCCCGCTTTGAACACCCCCCGCGGCACCATGACGTACCAGGTACGTCATGGGACGCTAAGGGGTTAAAGGGGTTATTCAGCCAAAATCTCTTTCTTTCAGATCAGCTGATGTCAGAAAGTTATATAGATTTGCAATTTACTTTTATTTAAAAATCTCAAGTCTTCCAGTACTTATCAGCTGCTGTATGTCCTGCAGGAATTTTTTTTTTTTTTCCAGTCTGACACAGTGCTCTCTGCTGCCACCTCTGTCCAGACCAGGAGAGGTTTTCTATGGTGATTTGCTCCTGCTCTGGAGAGGGATGGATCGGTGCAGTAGTCCCGCCCCCAGTGCACTAAGCTGCCTAATATAAATATTAATTACATAGAATTTTTTGCAAATACATTCATATTAAGTCGTATTAAGTTCTGTAGACTTCTAACAGCTATCACTGAGATTGATGCGATAAGAACAGAAGGAAGAAGAGTCACGGATCTGCATTCTTTCTCCTTTGCCCTTAGGGCCCTATTACACGGGATGATTATCGTGTGAAAAATCGTTAAATTGTCGAATTTAAGCAATAATCGTTCTGTGTAATGGCAGGCAATGATCTGAAAATTGTTCATATGTCGTTGATCATTTATTTAGATCTGAACCTAAAATCATTGTTAATCGTTCGCTGTAATTCCACATTCGTTCGCTCAAGTTCTGCATTTGTTCACTAACCGTTCAGTGTAATTGCACATTGTTCATTGTTTTTCTGGGATCAGAAGGAATAAACGATCATAGTAACGATCGTAACTAACGACCATTGTTCTGTGTAATATGGTGAACGATTTCAGGTTAACGATAAACAATCTCGTTTGCGAATGTGTTATAGGACCCTAGAGGGATCAGTCATTTATCATTTACTTTGATTCCTCTTGCATTCACTAGCTGGAAGCAGCCGTCCCTGCCATGGAGGTAAATCAGTCTACTGCTATAGACCCCTGGGGTTGTAGGTGACCGAGGTTCAGGGCCGATTCTAGAGGCGGGCGGGCCGGGCGACCACACGGGGCACCCCCAGACTCCACTTAGCTGCGCGCACACCCGGCCGCTCACCCCATCATCTGCCCCTCTGCCCCATCATCTGGCAAGACTGCCTTCTGCCCGTCCGTAGCTCCGCCACGGACCGCCCGTAGCTCCGCCCCCAGACCGCCCGGACCTCTGCCTTCAAACCACCTGTAGCTCCACCCCTGGATCACTCCGACCCAGCCGAACACTTTACCTGCAGACATCTTCTCCCTCCAGCAGCGCAATGACGTCATATCACTGCATTTGCTGGAGAGAGCAGTGTGCAGGGGCGGCAGCGGCCTGCTCCTTCCAGGCTGGAGAGGCTGTTTTTTTTTTTTGTGTGTGTGTGTTAGGCAATGCAGGGGGAGCAGAGGGGATTATTACTGTGTGTGTGTGTGTGTGGGGGGGGGGGGGTGCACAGGGGTGATTTTTTTTTATGGGGGCAGCCAGGGCCGCCGATAGGGCAGTACAACTGGTACTGCCGTATAGGGCCCGGGCCCTAAGAGACATGGGGGGGCGGGGGGGCCCGCCGCCCCCCGACCGCTACGCTAGGGGGGCCTTGCCACCTGTTTTTGAGCATCCCGAGAAGCTGCGGCCGCGCAGCTTCTCGGGATGCACTGATCGCTTTGATGTTCCGCCCGCACTGTGAGCGGGCGAAACATTAAAGCGATCAGAATACAGGAGCAGGACCTGTCAGCGTCCTCCTCCTGTATTCTCTCCCATAGGCTGCCAGCACTTCATACCAGCAGCCTATGGGAGGCCGGGACGTGACCTCTCCGGCAGGCGTGATGATGTGACGTCATCACACCTGCCGGAAGTCCCATCCCTGCGGCTCGCAAGATGGAGCCCGAAGAGGAGGAAGAGCTGCTGCCTGCACAGCGCGGATTAGGCGAGTAGGATGTTTTTTTTTTTTAGGGGCACCTCTGGGGGCATTATTAGTATATGGGGGCACCTCTGAGGGCATTATTAGTATATGGGGGGCACCTCTGGGGGCATTATTAGTATATGGTGGCACCTCTGGGGGCATGATTAGTATATGGGGGCACCTCTGGGGGAATTATTAGCTCATGGGGGGCACCTCTGGGGGCATTATTAGTGTATGGGGGCACCTCTGGGGGCATTATTAGTGTATGGGGGCACCTCTGGGGGCATTATTAGTGTATGGGGGCATTATTAGTATATGGGGGCACCTCTGGGGGCATTATTATTGTATGGGGGCACCTTTGGGGGCATTATTAGTGTATGGGGGCACCTCTGGGGGCATTATTAGTATATGGGGGCACCTCTGGGGGCATTATTAGTATATGGGGGCACCTCTGGGGGCATTATTAGTGTATGGGGGCACCTCTGGGGGCATTATTAGTGTATGGGGGCACCTCTGGGGGCATTATTAGTGTATGGGGGCACCTCTGGGGGCATTATTAGTGTATGGGGGCACCTCTGGGGGCATTATTAGTGTATGGGGGCACCTCTGGGGGCATTATTAGTATATGGGGGCACCTCTGGGGGCATTATTAGTATATGGGGGCACCTCTGGGGGCATTATTAGTATATGGGGGCATTATTAGTATATGGGGGCACCTCTGGGGGCATTATTAGTGTATGGGGGCACCTCTGGGGGCATTATTAGTATATGGGGGCACCTCTGGGGGCATTATTAGTATATGGGGGCACCTCTGGGGGCATTATTAGTTCATGGGGGCACCTCTGGGGGCATTATTAGTTCATGGGGGCACCTCTGGGGGCATTATTAGTATATGGGGGCACCTCTGGGGGAATTATTAGTTCATGGGGGCATCTCTGGGGGCATTATTAGTGCATGGGGGTACCTCTGGGGGCATTATTAACTCATGGGGGCATCTCTGGGGGCATTATTAGTGCATGGGGGTACCTCTAGGGGCATTATTAGCTCATGGGGGCACAGCAGGGAATCCTACATACAGGGGGCACAGCAGGGGATCCTACATACAGGGGGCATCCCACATTCCTACTCGCTTTACTGCACATAACACCAAACAGCGCAGTTACTATGGGAGCCTACAGGGGGGAGAAAGAAATGGAAGTTGCTAGAAATGTGCGGAGCCTAAATTGTTTGTCTCGCAGGTTCTAAGGGGATGAAACGTATCTGGAAGGAATCATCATGGAGGACTGGGCCGGATGGAGAGGAAAAGGGAAAGTGACTCCTCAGATCAAAGAAGACGTCACCTGTGAGTCCCTGTATGACACTTTTCGAACCGCCTGTAGCTCCACCCCTGGATCACTCCGACCCAGCCGAACACTTTACCTGCAGACATCTTCTCCCTCCAGCAGCGCAATGACGTCATATCACTGCATTTGCTGGAGAGAGCAGTGTGCAGGGGCGGCAGCGGCCTGCTCCTTCCAGGCTGGAGAGGCTGTTTTTTTTTTTTGTGTGTGTGTGTTAGGCAATGCAGGGGGAGCAGAGGGGATTATTACTGTGTGTGTGTGTGTGTGTGGGGGGGGGGGGGGGGGGGGGGTGCACAGGGGTGATTTTTTTTTATGGGGGCAGCCAGGGCCACCGATAGGGCAGTACAACTGGTACTGCCGTATGGGGCCCGGGCCCTAAGAGACATGGGGAGGGCCCGCCGGCCGCCGCCCCCCCCGACCGCTACGCTAGGGGGGCCCGCACGGCCCCGCTTGCCACCTGTTTTTGAGCATCCCGAGAAGCTGCGGCCGCGCAGCTTCTCGGGATGCACTGATCGCTTTGATGTTCCGCCCGCACATTGAGCGGGCGGAACATTAAAGCGATCAGAATACAGGAGCAGGACCTGTCAGCGTCCTCCTCCTGTATTCTCTCCCATAGGCTGCCAGCACTTCATACCAGCAGCCTATGGGAGGCCGGGCCGTGACCTCTCCGGCAGGCGTCATGATGTGACGTGATCACGCCTGCCGGAAGTCCCGTCCCTGCGGCTCGCAAGATGGAGCCCGAAGAGGAGGAGGAGAGCTGCTGCCTGCACAGCGCGGATTAGGTGAGTAGGATGGGTTTTTTTTTAGGGGCACCTCTGGGGGCATTATTAGTATATGGGGGCACCTCTGGGGGCATTATTAGTATATGGGGGCACCTCTGGGGGCATTATTAGTATATGGGGGCACCTCTGGGGGCATTATTAGCTCATGGGGGCACCTCTGGGGGCATTATTGGTGTATGGGGGCACCTCTGGGGGCATTATTAGTGTATGGGGGCACCTCTGGGGGCATTATTAGTATATAGGGGCACCTCTGGGGGCATTATTAGTGTATGGGGGCACCTCTGGGGGCATTATTAGTGTATGGGGGCACCTCTGGGGGCATTATTAGTATATGGGGGCACCTCTGGGGGCATTATTAGTGTATGGGGGGACCTCTGGGGGCATTATTAGTGTATGGGGGCAACTCTGGGGGCATTTTTAGTGTATGGGGGCACCTCTGGGGGCATTATTAGTGTATGGGGGCACCTCTGGGGGCATTATTAGTATATGGGGGCACCTCTGGGGGCATTATTAGTGTATGGGGGCACCTCTGGGGGCATTATTAGTGTATGGGGGCACCTCTGGGGGCATTATTAGTGTATGGGGGCACCTCTGGGGGCATTATTAGTGTATGGAGGCACCTCTGGGGGCATTATTAGTTCATGGGGGCACCTCTGGGGGCATTATTAGTATATGGGGGCATTATTAGTATATGGGGGCACCTCTGGGGGCATTATTAGTGTATGGGGGCACCTCTGGGGGCATTATTAGTGTATGGGGGCACCTCTGGGGGCATTATTAGTGTATGGGGGCACCTCTGGGGGCATTATTAGTGTATGGGGGCACCTCTGGGGGCATTATTAGTATATGGGGGCACCTCTGGGGGCATTATTAGTATATGGGGGCACCTCTGGGGGCATTATTAGTAAATGGGGGCACCTCTGGGGGCATTATTAGTAAATGGGGGCACCTCTGGGGGCATTATTAGTGTATGGGGGCACCTCTGGGTGCATTATTAGTGTATGGAGGCACCTCTGGGGGCATTATTAGTTCATGGGGGCACCTCTGGGGGCATTATTAGTATATGGGGGCATTATTAGTATATGGGGGCACCTCTGGGGGCATTATTAGTGTATGGGGGCACCTCTGGGGGCATTATTAGTATATGGGGGCACCTCTGGGCGCATTATTAGTATATGGGGGCACCTCTGGGGGCATTATTAGTTGATGGGGGCACCTCTGGGGGCATTATTAGTTCATGGGGGCATCTCTGGGGGCATTATTAGTGCATGGGGGTACCTCTGGGGGCATTATTAACTCATGGGGGCATCTCTGGGGGCATTATTAGTGCATGGGGGTACCTCTAGGGGCATTATTAGCTCATGGGGGCACAGAAGGGAATCCTACATATAGGGGGCACAGCAGGGGATCCTACATACAGGGGGCATCCCATACTATGGGAGCCTACAGGGGGGAGAAAGGAAAGGAAGTTGCTAGAAATGTGCGGAGCCTAAATTGTTTGTCTCGCAGGTTCTAAGGGGATGAAACGTATCTGGAAGGAATCATCATGGAGGTCTGGGCCGGATGGAGAGGAAAAGGGAAAGTGACTCCTCAGATCAAAGAAGACGTCACCTGTGAGTCCCTGTATGACACTTTTCTTATTTTGTAGAACATCATTTAGTAGGGGTGCCCCGAGGTGCCAGCTACTACATTATCTGTACTCAGAGATATCACTGTGTTATCTGTGCTGTTACATAGGACTGCAGGTGACTACTACATTATCTGTACTCAGAGATATCACTGTGTTATCTGTGGTGTTACATAGGACTGCAGGTGACAGCTACTACGTTATCTGTACTCAGAGGGATATCACTGTGTTATCTGTGCTGTTACATAGGACTGCAGGTGACATCTACTACATGATCTATACTCAGAGATATCACTGTGTTATCTGCTGTTACATAGGACTGCAGGTGAAATCTACTACATTATCTGTACTCAGAGATACCACTGTGTTATGTGGTGTTACATAGGACTGCAGGTGATATCAGGTGATTTCTCCAGGTTGCAGAAGTTCAAACTTCATTGTGCCCTGGTGTCTGTATGTCTGTATACATGTGTGCTGGTGTCTGTATGTCTGTATACATGTGTGCTGGTGTCTGTATACATGTGTGCTGGTGTCTGTATGTCTGTATACATGTGTGCTGGTGTCTGTATACATGTGTGCTGGTGTCTGTATGTCTGTATACATGTGTGCTGGTGTCTGTATACATGTGTGCTGGTGTCTGTGTGTGAGATCAATTCTAGAGAACTGGCTCATATATCCCATTTTCCCCAGTGGCTTAAAATGTAACCTCTGTTATACAGTTATAAAATTGTAGAACCTAAATGTGAACAAGGTGCAATTCAAATAGACACTTACTTGTATAGCTGTCTCTTGTGCTCTGTATGCAGTGCATTATATTCACCCTTGCAACGTACAATTTATAGCGTGTCTATAAGCCCAGCGGGGATCATTATGATGGAGACTAAAACTTATACAAGAGTGGGGTAGGGGTTCCCCTGTATTCAGAATGCTGTTGAGTGCTAGGCAATGCCCCGTCTGGGATTATTGAATTTCGAGGGTCTATGCATAGCAGGATAAAGACACCTCTGCTGCACAAACAGGATCTCCTAGAAAGCGCTCTCACCGCCATGTATTCGCTATCACTGTCTTGGGTGAGCTAAACTAGTCTGCCTGGGGGGGGGGGGGTGATTTGTATATGCTCACTAACATGGAACAGCTTCATTATATTAGCCTTATCAACATATTCTATGTTGGTGAGCATACCGGGGGGGGGGGGGGGGGATATTGGTGAACATATACAAATCAAACAGCCCCCCAGACCCTCGAAATTCAATAACCCCAAACGGGGCATTGCCTAGTACTCAACAGCATTCTGAATACAGGGGAACCCCTACCCCACTCTTGTATAAGTTTTAGTCTCCATCATAATGAGCCCCGCTGGGCTTGTAGACGCGCTATAAATTGTACGTTGCAAGGGTGAATATAATGCACTGCATACAGAGCCCAAGAGACAGCTATACAAGTAAGTGTCTATTTGAATTGCACCTTGTTCACATTTAGGTTCTACAATTTTATAACTGTATAACAGAGGTTACATTTTAAGCCACTGGGGAAAATGGAGTATATGAGCCAGTTCTCTAGAATTGATCTGAACCAAATTATACCTCCCAGAAAGGCGTGGGTCGAACACACAATTTTTTTTTTTTTATTAATGTGGGGGGCCCAGACACTTTGGTTGTATGGGGCCCCGAAATTCCTGATGGCGGCCCTGGGGGCAGCACAGGGAGGGGAGGGGTATGACCAATGGGGACAGCAGGGGGGGTTATTACAATGGGACAGCACAGGGGGGATTACAGGGGGTGGTCAGCAAGCTTTCCCAGCATCCTGTATGTCAATATAATGGAGGTCACTCAGCTTTCCCAGCATCCTGTATGTCAGTGTGTAATGGAGGTTATCCAGCTTTCCCGGTATCCTGTATGTCAGTATAATGGAGGTCACCCAGCTTTCCCAGCATCCTCTATGTCAGTATAATGGAAGTCACCCAGCTTTCCCAGTATCCTGTATGTCAGTGTAATGGAGGTCACCCAGCTTTCCCAGCATCCTGTATGTCAGTGTAATGGAGGTCACCCAGCTTTCCCAGTATCCTGTATGTCAGTGTAATGGAAGTCACAACTTGCAGACTTTACTGCACCAGACAGCAGAATTACTACAGTTTAGGAGCCTATAGAAGGGAAAAGGGAAGGAAGTTGCTGGATAAGTGCGGAGCCTGAGATGTTTGTCCGGCAGGTTCTGAAGAGACGAATTGTAGCTGCCAGAAATCATCATGGTGGTCCGGTTGGAGAGGAAAAGGAAAATGGTGCCACAGATCAAAGAGAACGTCACCTGTGAGTCCCTGTATGATGATTTTGTATTCGGTTGAACATTATCTCTTAGGGGTGCAACACCGACCTATGCCTTAATACACACACTGCTTCTTCCTAACAACCCGAACCCTGATAAAAGCCCCCCTTCCTTCTCCAGGGCGCTTTTATCAATATTCGCCCTGTTGCCAAAATGATCTAGAAACTGCCCTGTCAAGGTTCACCAGCTTTAAAGGGAACCAATCAGCCCGCCCACCATGACTACTTCCCCGCTCGTAGCCGGGGAATAAAAGTCATTTTCTCCGTTACAAAGCACCTGCTGCGGCCGCGGCCGGTACGTGCCGGGGCAACTCCAGGTGCTTTATACAATGCTCAAGGGAACCATATCAGCCCAAACGGGCTGATTGGTTCCCTTTAAAGGGATTATCTCATTACAGATAATATTACTGTGACAAGGCCGTGCCCGTGCTGTCTACCATGGAAGTTATGTAATTCATGGTGCTGATTCAAATGGTCACAACAGAAGGAAATGAAAATCAAAAGCAGACCAGCACCCCTACAGTGTGCTACTAACTCTGTAGAACTTTAAGGGAGGGCAGAATCCCAAAGAGGTAGCTAGGAGTACATTCTGCTAACATTGGCAGCATGGGGACAATAATAATGCAAGGAATGGAGACGATGCCAACTTCATCCACTTCTGCGTTATACTGTCAGCTATTCCAACCATGATGGGAAGAGTTAAGAAAATACATATACTTACCTTCCCTGCTCCCCACCGCTGCCATCTTCACAAAGTTCTGGTCCCACTGCACAACACTTCTGGGGTTGAGGTTTGCATGAGAAATTGCCCACAACTCCACACAGCCAAACAGAGGCTACAGTCGTGTCCTGCCAAAGCCCCCGATTGGCCTGAGAAAAGTAAGTACAGTATATATTGGTGTTTTTTAAAAAAAAATTTTTATTAAAGGGGTTATCCAGTGCTAAAAAAAACATGGCCACTTTCTTTTAGAGACAACTTGTCTCCAGTTCAGCTGTGGTTTTCAATTAAGCTCCATTTACTTTAATGGAACTGAGCAGCAAAACCCCACCCAAGCTGGAGACAAGAGTAGGGCTGTCTCTGGAAGAAAGTGGCCATGTTTTTGTAGCGCTGGATAACCCCTTTAATTCTTATCACCTGCCTGAGTAGATTTATTATAAATCTGTTTCTCCTTGTAGATAAGCTAAGCATTGATCATACTGGCTCTTTCCTTCTACCTATTAACTATGTCGGTGCACAAAGGAGAGAATTTACGGAGGAGCGGGTGGCATGGATGTCGCTCTACGTCCTCCACAGCCATATACAGGCACATTGGAGGGCGCCAAGTGATGTGCTTGTCATATGCTTCACGGTGCTCGGCTATATCCTGGATGGGATCACTGTATAAAGCACAGAAGCATGTCGAGGGGGCATGTCTATAATATGGGGCATAGCAGAGACAAATATAAGTGAGTAACTTGCTGCTCTATTATAGTGAATACTTTTAGGTTAAAGTGACCAACCCCTTTAAATGCCTATACTTGAGGAGTTAGACTTCTCTTTTATTAAGATTGCCCATCACCTTAATCACATATAACATCCACAAGTCGTGGAATCTGTTTGAATATAGTAGTCAAATGGATCCATTTACATTTTCCGGACAACCTATTTATAAAATATTTTAGATTTATATCCCTTATTTGCATAGCGTCTTTATGGAAGTACATCAGTACATCGCTTTTCTGATTTTTACATGGATAGACTGGCGGTGCTTTTTTTTTTTTTTTAACTGCGGCCTGGTTCCCGCATATGTGTATTACCGAGCATCAGGCTCCGCCCATCCCCAGTGTGACGATCGTCCCTCCCCCTCTCTTTGATTCTAATAGAGCCACGTCACAGAGGGGAGGGGGTTTTGTCACACTGGGGGTTGGCGGTCAGACCCCCAGTGCTTCGCCCCCGGTTGGTTCTCAATAGGCTGGCATCGATCCGCGGTTAAAAAAAAAAAGTGGCCTCCCCATGCTGGCGCCAGTCTATCCGGTTGTACATTTGCTTTAACTATTAACATTTCCCACTTAGTTCTTATTTACAATATAATCACCATAATGGGAAAGTGAAATCTGATCCTGAGTGCTCCTGCTGCAGTAATTCCCCCTGTCCACCATATCCAGGGATTAAGAATACACAGAATTTTATTAGTGTGAATTGGGGTTTTCAGAGATTAATTAACACCTGTGAATGAGAATGGGGGGGGGATGGTGTATTTGTACAGTGATTCCTCAGATCATACTCAAGAGGACACATGGTTGGAGACCTCCTCCAGATGCTAATAAACCTCTTCTCCAATTCCATCATGTAATCCTCAGTAGATTTAGAGGCTGATGGAAATCTCCCATACCAGCTTTATTACAATATATTTATTTCTCCTTCAGTATTACAAGAGAGCCCCTGTAGAACATGGTTGTTACCATTTGTTTAGCATAATGTCTGTTCTGTAATGTACAGAATGACCCTAATCCATAATGGCTATATACAGTACAATGCATTTGGAACATCTTGAGACCATTTTACTTTTTGACATTTTCTTCTGTTTTGCCTTTATCTAAAATATAAAAAAAAGAAATATTTTTTTTTTCTTTCCATCATCCTGCACTGAATACCCCTTAATAAGGGTGTAAATTCTTTTTTTTTTTTTTTTTTTTTTTACAATTTTATTACAAATGAAAAGCTAACCTTCCCATGCATGGTGTTCAGATTAGAGAAGAGCGAATTTACACTACAAACAAAATGAATCACTTCTTTAGCTCGTCAATGAGCCGGCTGCTTTTAAAGTCAGTGCCGCTCTGTGCTGCTCCATGTCGGGTGCCTGGATAAACTGGATGCAGTCCTGGGAAACTTCTCCCAGGACTGGATCCAGCTTTTCCAGGCACAGAGCAGCATATACTTTAAATCAGCAGGCTGTTAAGCAGATTTGCTTTGTTTGTACTGTAAATTTGCTCATTTCTAGTTCAGACCCTTTGCTATAACAATTAAAAGTCAACTCTGGGGGTCTCTGTTTTTCATTGCTGAAATGTTTCTGCGCCATGCTTGTAGTCACCTGGGTTAAATTGAGCTGATTGGACATGAGTTGGAAAGACACAGCCCTGTCTACAGTATATAAGGTCTCACACCTGACAATGTATACCAAGCCAGGGACCTGCTGCATTCATTCCCTGTAGCATCAGTCATCACAAGGCAGCATGCTGTAATCACACTCCCTAAATGATTCACTAAAGATATATATGTATCTGTGTATGTGATGGGGAGATGGTGATATAGGTTATAGGGAATGGTCAAAGATAGTGACATCACTCAGGGGGTGGGGCTAGATTTCCAAGAGAAGATCCAGCTGAGCCTCCTGTGACATCAGAGAATGAAGTGTTGTCTACGGAGAGAAGGAGGAGTCTGCAGCTGGAGACAATACATATTTTGTAGTTTTTTTAGTATTACCTTCCTGTTAGTGGGGAAGAACACTAAAGCGTGTACTAATAGTGATAACACTATATTAGAAAGTTATTTATCTTAGTTTTATTAAAGGGGTACTCCAGCGGGGGGGGGGACTTTTTTTTGCTGGGACCGGGGAGTAGGTGGGCGAGGGAAAAAACGTCCACTCACCTCCCCAGTTCCAGGCAGGCCGAGACGTGACGTCTCAGGTCCCCTCAGCCACTCGTGAAGGAGGCGGGATCCGTTTCAAGTCCGCTCAGATCCCGCCTCTGTCACTGAGTGGCTGAGAGGACCTGAGACGGCACGTCTCGGGCCCGCGTCAGACACCCGGAAGTGGCCGGGAACCGGCCACCGGAGCGCCGCGATTTGGGACCCGCCGCTGGAACCAGTCCCAGCAAAAAAGTGCTTCCCCGCTGGAGTACCCCTTTAAATACCATTTTTTTTAATACCAGAATACCCCTAGGTAGCTGAGGAAGGCTAATGAAAGCTGAAACATGTCCTTTTCGAGTGTGGAGTCTGTGAGTTTTCCTGTCCTATGTATCACCACAGAACGCAGTGCCATGATCCTGGTCTACATTAATCAGTACTGGAAGACTTGAGATTTTTAAATAGAAGTCATAACTTTTAACTTTAAATAGAAGTATAACTTTTTGACTCCAATTGATTTTAAAGAAATTCTTTTATGCTCGAGTACCCCTTTTGGATTGGTCGCCTGGTACACATAATGTTAACTCCTTGGGCTGTCTTCCAATTACGTACTCATCTCATACTCACCCTTACCTTCTACCAGAAATGACCATCGGCTTTACTACAACTCTATTGATGACCACCCAAGGAATCTGGAAAAGGACCCCATGGACATCCTAGGGTGAAGAACTGCGTAATTTTTTGCATACTCTGTTTTAGTTTAGCCAGCATCACACCAATGATCAAAGACGACCCTTTTCTCCATTGAGAACCGTAAAAATGTTCAACATTCTGTTGTGATGAAACTTTTTTTCATCCCAGTATCGCAAAGATACAATAAAATAAAGTATATGACCTCAACAATAGTAAAAGAAACTGATAAACTTCAGTTTCCTAGAGAATCCGGATAAACATGAACAAACTCCAAAGTTTGGAGGCAGCAGATTGTTTTGTTCATATAATGACTTTTTTATTTACCTACATTAAAAACAATAAAAATCACACTGCGTTCCAATGGATATCAATTTATTCCAGATTTTTAGGGACAAAAAGGAAAGTCTAGACAAACCTATTAAATGTGAAAGTTGCACAAAGCGGCTTCTCCAAAGACTCCCTGCAAGAACAGATTGTTGGGGAGAAAGAGCACACTGTCTGCTATGAATATCTTTTATCTAAGATGTTCAATATATCAAGAGCCCTTGGCGGTGGTAAAGCCATAATGAGATATACAAGCACAGACCAATTTCATCTTCTTACTAATGGCGCCATGATAAGTCATTACCTGGCGATAAGTCATGGGACATGCCACAGGCAATATTTTACCAGTCACCAATATTTCACTTTGTTCAACAACCAGAAGGAGCTGTTCTAAAATGAAACATAGAGATTTCTAGATGAGACATGAGATGTACAAGGCTGTTGTGAGTGTCTGAGTGGGGTACTCAGAGCCCCCCCAGAAGAATTGTCTCTAATCTCCCTTCTATAGAAGAACAATGCATGGTCACTTTTAGCTTTTTATTATCATTGATGCAGATTGAAAAGTTCCCTAAAATGCCTCTTCTCTTTACACGATACCCAAACTAGTTAAACAATCAATAAATCATACAGAATAGTGACATGAAAACCAAATGTAGTGACTGTACACCGGACTTAGATCATATATACAATACTGTCTCCTTGGGATAAAATATATGAGGAATAAAGAAGAAATATAGCAGAAAGAAAAGTAACCTGGGGGAGATTACACATCTATCTATTATCTATGTATCTATCTATCTATCTATCTATCTATCTATCTATCTATCCCCTATCTATCTATCTATCTATCTATCTCCTATCTATCTATCTATCTATCTCCTATCTATCTATCTATCTATCTATCTATCTATCTCCTATCTATCTATTATCAATCTATCTATCTATCTTCTATCTATCTATCTCCTATCTATCATCTATCTATCTATCTATCCCCTATCTATCTATCTATCTATCTATTTATCTATCTATCTATCTATCTATCTATCTATCTATCTATCTATCTATCTCCTATCTATCTATCTATTATCTATCTATCTATCTATCTATCTATCTATCTATCTATCTATTATCTATCTATCTATCTATCTTCTATCTATCTATCTCCTATCTATCATCTATCTATCAATCTATCTATCGATGTGCATAGAAATAATACTGCCATATAATGTACAAGTGAATAGTACTGTTAATTGTACACAAAAACACAAAGCTTACAAACATATATGTACACTACACACTTACAAAAAACAATTCTGTGTTTGTATACATTTATACACTCTACACACCTCTACTGATTAAAGGGGTACTACGGTGTCTGAAAACTTTTTAGATATTGCTGCAGTTATATAGAAAGTTATGTTATTCTTACCTCCCCTCGTGTCCTCCTGCGGTGTCTCCAGGATGACTGATTCCGCTGCCACTTCTGACATGGATGCGTCCCAGCAGTGACAGCCCGCTCAGCCAATCACTGGCTGAGACGGGACAGCACTACAGCCAATGATTGACTGAACAGGATGTCACTGCTAAGAAAAGTCTTCCTCGGGAGTGGCAGTGGGATCATTCAGCTGGGGACCCTAAGACACCACAGGAGGACCCAGGGGGAATGTGGAGAGGTAAGGATAGCATTTTTATTGTTTTCTATATAACTGCAGCAATATATTAAAAGTTTTCCAAAGCCGCAGTACCCCTTTAAAAATAATCATATTACCCACATATAAACTATAATGACTGATAACTTTTGAGAAGGGACGTCAGGGAAACACATATATACTTTGTGTGTAATACAGAACACCTTTCCCCCATACGGGGGTTCATGGAGTGAAGATGTTTATGCAATTGGGACCTGCAGCAACTAAGGGGATTTGGAGGACAAGCAGTTCTTTGTCAATGTCACCTAGAGGTTTTTGCCATACATTATCGATTGTCTTGTATACCTTATATTGTAGCTCTGGCAAGCAAAGTTCAGTAGGTGGTCATATGAAATTCACAAAAATTGGCTTATATGGCTGAACAGGTTGCTAGTTTGGCAAAAGACTAAAGACCCAAGTCATCTTTGGAACCTCCCAGGGAACTCTATCACTACTATACAGCTCACAATTTTGCAGGTTGCAAATTATTAATTATTATTAGTATCTCTCTGAAGCAGGTAGCCAGGTAAAGAACCAATAATGCCACGTTCCTGTCTATGAACTTTATAATAAGGGCCGGCTCCAGGTTTTTGCGGCCCCCGGCGACATAGGCTCAGTGGGCCCCTCATCCATCCATTGTGCACCCATCATCCACACACTATGCACAATCATTTGAGACACCACTAACTTACACAAACACACAATATTGACACAGACACTGACTGAATGACTGACACTGACTGACACAGTCACTGACTGACTGACACTACCACAAAGCACTTACAGCTCAGTCATCTCCCTCTTCCTCCCTATCGAGCTGCTCTCCACACTGTAAAGTTGAGGACCTTTGGGTCATGTGATCAGGTCCTTCACCCTTTTCTCTCTCTCTCTGCTCCATCTTCTGATGTGTATCCCCTCACCCTGCACTACAGTGAGCAGGCTGAACATTAGAACACCTGGCCGCTCTCCCTCCCTGGGCCTCTAGAAGCGCTGTGGGCCCTTGCGCTTGCCCAGGTAAGCCCTGTGCTGACGCCGGCCCTGTTTATTATAGATGTGGAAGCCATCTTTGTACAATTCTTATCACCGATGCGAGGAACCAGAAACCAGTTGTAGTAAAACTTCCCAAACTTTAGCTTCCAGTCTCGGTTTCCTCCAAGGGTCTCTATTGTCAGGGACCATGTTGGGGCTTTGGGATATTTGCAAAGTTAGTTAGGGCCCTATTCCATGGGACGATTATCGTTTGGACGAACAAAGCAACAATCGTTCGGTTGAATAGCAGTTAACGATTAAACGACGAATGAGAAATCATTGATCGCTTAATGAGACCTGGACCTATTTTTATCGTTGCTAGTTCGCAAATCGTTCGCTTGGAATAAGACGTATGCAATGGCGATGACAAGACAACCACAAGAACGATCATAAGTAACGATCATCGTTCCATGTAATTGGGTGAACGATTTCAAGTCGTTTACAATAGCGGTCGTTTGAGATCGTTTATCGTTAACGATTATGCGAACGATAATCGTCCCGTGGAATAGGGCCCTTAGTCCCCCTGCTCTAGATAAGGCATCTAGATAGGGCAGATAAGGTTGAAAATATTTGCATTTTTTCTCAGAAAGAGGGACGTCCTGTACCCTGAATGTCACATACTGAATAACCATTAGAGACGTTCATTTGTATACAGTGTGATACAGCTACTGTAGTCATTACTTGATATTGGAATCAATGATTTACATTTGCCATTTAATCTCTTTCTTATTGTTTGTTTTTCCGGCAGCGCTTTCTTCTATCTCCCTAGAACTGGGACTAAGCAATCAATGATCTCGGAGGCAGAAATCATAATGTCATATCTTATAACTCAGCTGTGTAAATCAATTATCTTCCCTCCCATCAGTAAAGGTCATTACGGATGAGTCTGCTATTGATAATAAAGTTATTTGATAAGGGATACGCAGCTCTATCAGTGTTACACTTCAGCATTGTCATCAGGAGTTCTCATCTCTTTCCCGGAATCTGTTCCTTACAAAGAATATGTCTTTATTAAATTTTAAGGCTTTCTGGTTCCAAAAGTATAATATAGAAGTTGACAGAATAAATATTATCAGACAGTATATAGGAGATAAGGGTAACATGGTGCCAAACATCAGGCAGGTTAATCTAGTATCTGTTATGAAGTTTTATCTCTGATTTATAAAAGAATATACATGTCAACATGTAGCAGAACAACAATATTCACTCACCTTCAAAGACACGTACAGAAGACTCTTCAATCTGATATCTTTATTGCAATCTAATACAACACGCAGAGAAAAAAATTTAATGAAAAAAAAAAAACAAAACAAAAAAACAAATTTGTACATAACGTAGGTCTTAAAACCTGGTTACATCAGAGGGGCATGCTTAATGTGGAACAGCTTAAAATCCAGGCAAGATACCAAAAAATCATCATGAGTAGGGGAGGAGAGAACATGACAATAGGTATAAATATATAATACTTACCTGTCCGAGCACTGCTGCCCTTGCTCTGCTGCTGGTCTGCTATACCTCCCCATATCTGTGACATCACAGGTCCAAAGGAACTGCCTGCTCAGCCAATCAGTGAATGCAGTGCTGTCCTCAATCACTGATTGACTGTGCAGGAAATTCCTGCAGGAAACCGTCCATGATGTAGATGCAGAGGAACAGAGAAAAGTAAGTATTACTTGACTACTACGTTCTTACCACCTGATGCCCATCCTGTTTTTTATTTTGCCTAGATTATCCCTTTAATTCATACCTATAAGGCCTATATTAGAGGACTATCATCTAGCCAACCAGTACCCTTGCTCAGTCTCTTTTGACCCAAAACAGCTTTCTATATATAGATGTCTCCTCCTTTTGGAGGAGATTCTGTATTCGTTAAAATCCCTTTGGGATAGACATGGACCCACAGTGAAGCTACCTCCAATAGGAGGCACTAGAGAGACCTCTTTCTATCTCTTGGAGGAGACTTAATTTGTACAAAAATGATAGGATGCTCTTATTAGTCCCAAATAATACGCAAAAATGAACAAACAGTAATACACTGCATACAATTGTGCTAATGTACCACAAAAAAATTTATAAAAACATGAAAAACTATTTTGTCTGGCTTGCCCCACATGTATACTGCAGCTTAATCAGGGGTAAGGTTTTTGGCTATGTTCACACAACATTTTTCAGCTAAAATGATTAAATGATGTTTGTAATTTTGAGTTTAAAATGATGGGTGTCATTTTGCTGTCTGGCCGCCTGTGAGTGCAATGATGGCTGTTACACTATGTAGGCTGGTACATTATTCTACTTTGGGTTACTAACTGGCCTTTGGGTGTGTCTGTAATTGCAAAGTCCATTGAATTTAATAGTAAAGATGATGAAAGGAAGAAGAAAAACTGTGTGAATAACAAAAAAAAAAGACATCTGTTTGCAATAGACGGAAAATAATTGACATAATCATCATTTTGATGTCCTCTGTTATTTTATACAATGTGTGTGTTGGACGTCCGTCTTCCCATTGACTTTAATGCATTGCATTGACGTCAATTAAATCGCGGCAATAACTGACGTCTTTTTAAATAGTAAGAGTGTTTGCCTTTTCTCTTTTTTTACGTTGTTTCAAAATAGAATTTGGCTGTTTATATAATGATGCATATTTACTTTTTACTTCTTCCACACTTTTAATTAGAGATGAGTGAATATACAGTAAAAACGAAGAGAATAGCTTCGTTATCTCTGCGTTATCAGCCTGCTGCCTGTTTCCCAGGACTGGGTCCAGCTTTTCCCTGCACCCAGGGAGAAGCAGCAGTTAGGGTCCTATTACACGGGCTGATGAGGGCCCAGGGCCAGGACAAGGAGTTTTGGTGCCCTAGGCAGAGAAAGCAAATGGCGCCCCCCCCCCCCCCAGTCTATTGCTCCCACAGTATAGCCTCCTGACGGTCCCCAAACTTTTCACATAGGGGGCCAGTTCACTGTCCCTTAGAGCGGTGGAGGGCCGGATTATATGCTGCTGCTATAACTGGTCCGCAAGGAGCTGTTGCCACTGGAGAATGACGCTGCCTCTGCCCATGAGGTAGAGTGGAGGCTCATACTGCTCATCTGTCTCTGGTCCAGGGGAGGAGCCTTGGGGGCGGCTTAGGATGGTGGAGTTGTAGTTCTATCACAGCCACACAGGACCATGCTGGGAGTTTTAGTTCTACCTCAGCCACACATAAGCATGCTGGGAGCTGTAGTTCTACCTTAACCACACAGGTCATGCTGGGAGCCAGGCCCGGACTGGCCATAGGGCAGTTCTGGCAAATGCCAGAGGGGCCGACCCCCTCTGGGCCGGTCCCGACCCCCTACATGCTCGCCCGGCTACTTCCTCCCCCAACTCTATACAGCCGCTGCTGCACAGGGCCGTTTCTAGAACAGCTAGGGGGCGCCCGGCCCCCCTGCACTGACGCAACTTTGCTCACTGAAACACCCGGCAAGCTGACTCCCCCACTCACAAGAACAGACCCTGAACACCGGACAGTATGTGATGTCGGTACCTCCCTCCCTCTAGACCAGGGTTTCTTAACCTGCGCTGAGACACAGGTTGAGGGAGTACACTGCAGGCATCACGGCAGAAAAGAAAGAAGAGGATGGGAGAGTTTGGAAACTGCACAGGTAGAGCACTGTCGGCTCCTCTCACATGCAGCCCACAGTGCAGTGTGTAATGTTAAAAACGGCCCTGCAAGATAAGGCTGAAGCCGCCCCATACACCGAGCTGAACAGTGAGCTGTGCAGAAAGTAACATCAATCAGTCGGCTGTATGTGGGGGCAGCAGCAATCCTTATCTGTTAGACAGGCCGGGCTTCCTGTCAGTGTGCTGACCTGTGACCTCTGCCGGCCTGTGTGCGTCCTCCCTCCTCCTCCCCATGCAGCTCCGGGATCCTCTGCCTCTCCTCCATGCCGTCCTGTGCCCCTGCTGGTTCCTTAGTAAGTAAGCCTGTCTATGTCCTCTCTCCTCTGTCTGTCCAGCAGTCAGTCTATCATCTATCTATCTATTTATCTATTTATCTCCTATCCAGTGGCGGTCTTTGGCACCAAGCACCCCAAGCGATCGCTTGGGGCCCCCAACATCCAGGGGGGCCCCCATGCCCCGCTCTTGTGCTCAAGACCGCTGGACAGGGCCGCTGCCCGCTCGCTGCTGCCATCTGAACTGTAACTATGAGCACTCGTAATGAGCGCTCATAGTTACATGCAGCAGCACTGACAGGGCGGGAGATATTGGCCCCCTTCCGGTCAGTCACTCTTGTGGCCGCAGGAAGGGTTTTCCCTGCGGTCACAAGTGGCAGCTTTGTCCTTGTGGTGTCAGCGCTCCAGTGACATCACTGGAGCATCGGCACCAGGACAAGGGGAGCGCGGCCTCTTGTGATCGCAGGGAAAACCCTTCCTGCGGCCACAAGAGTGAAGAGAAGAGGAGACGCCCAGACCCAGGTGACTATAAGTGTTTTATTGTGTTATATACTATATGGGAGGGGGATCTGTTTAACTGGGGGAGCGCACATCGGGAGTCTATATAAATGGGGGGGCAAACAGGGGGGCTATATAACAGGGGGAGCACACAGGGGGGCTATAGACTACTGGGGCTTCACAGAGGGGTCTATATACTACTGTGGGCAGCACACAGGGGGTCTATATACTACTTGGGGCAGCAGAATGGGGTCTATATACAACTTGGAGAGCACACGAGGTCTATATCCAAGTGGGGGAGCACACAGGGGGGCTATATACTACTGGGGGAGCACACAGGGGTCTATATACTACTGGTGGGGCACACAGGGGGTCTATATACTACTGGAGGAACACACAGGGGGTCTATATACTACTTGTGAGGCACACAGGTGGTCTATATATAACTGGGGGATCACACAGGGGTCTGTATACTACTGGGGCAGCACACAAGGGGTCTATATAATACTGGTGGGGCACACAGGGGGTCTATATACTACTGGAAGAACCTCACAGGGGGTTTATATACTACTGGAGGAGCACACAGGGGTCTATCCAAGTGGGGGAGCACACAGGAGGTCTATATCCAAGTAGGGGAGCTTACAGGGGGGCTAAATACCCCTGAGGGAGCACACAGGGCCTATATACTAGTGGGGGAGCACACAGGGGGTATATACAACTGGGGGCAGCACACAGGGGGTCTATATACAACTGGGGCAGCACACAGGAGGTCTATATACTTCTGGGGGAGCACACGGGGGCTATATATAACTGGGGGAACACACGGGGGTCTATATACTACTGGGGGAAGCAAACAAGGGGTGTATACTACTGGGCGCAGGACACAAGGGGTATAAACTATTGGGGGCAGCACACAAGGAGTATATATTACTGGCGGTAGCGCACAAGGGGTATATACTACTGGGGGCAACACACAGGGGTCTATTGTTTTAGACCGCATGTCAAGGGGGGGGGGGGCAGACATAACTTCGCTTGGGGCCCCAGAAATGCCAAGACCGACCCTGCTCCTATCTATCTATCTATCATCTATCTATCTCCTATCTATCTATCTATCTATCTATATCCTATCTATCTATCTATCTATATCCTATCTATCTATCTATCTATCTATCTATCTATCTATATCCTATCTATCTCTCTATCTATCTATCTATCTATCTCTCTATCTATATCCTATCTATCTATCTATCTATATCCTATCTATCTATCTATCTATCTATATCCTATCTATCTATCTATCTATCTATCTATCTATCTATCTATCTATCTATCTATATCCTATCTATCTATCTATCTATCTATCTATCTATCTATCTATATCTCCTCTTTCTTCTACCTATCTAATAAGAGTATGCAGCAGGACAACTACACAGGTGGGCAGGTTTCCAGTAGGAATGATCTCAGTTGTGGTCCAGTAGCTGCAGTTTCCCATAGTACTTCCAGTTCCAGTGATAGATATGTGCTTTTATTCCACAGCAAAGTAACATATGCAGCACAGCAATACAAAAAGTCAGATGCAACATTTCATCGTTCTCTACCGCTGTTTTTGAGCATGCTTGTAAAAGGTGGTGGAGATCTAATTTTATTTTTAGGCTCTGTTCACACAGAGCAAAACTGGCTCCGCTGCAGAATTCCACCAGCTTTCGTGTCATAATGGGAGTCTATTGGAGGCTTGCGCGCCTCCTGTCTTTGCGCTGAAGAATGAACATGTTCATTCTTCAGCGTGGAGAGAGGAGGCGCGCAAGCCTCCCATAGAGTGTCATTATGACAGGGAGGCTGGTGGGATTCCACAGGGGAGAATTAAGCCAGTTTTGCTCTGTGTGAACAGAGCCTTAGGCCATATCGCCCAGCCCTAAAAACAGCACTGGGAAAATTTGGCTACTATATAGCCATTATATTATTATGATTGACATATGACAGGAGAGCAGACATCCTGTATAATTGTTCTGTATTCTGCATCTGATCACTGCTGTATACTCTTCTATATCCTGCAGGACAATAAGACTCTGTATAGATTGGTATCTGATTGTATGAGAAACTTTTTCTGTGCCGCACAGTTAACACAAGGGATTCGGGGAGAATTGTATGTGGGCTGGTGGGGTGTGTGTGCCAGGGCTGCTTTTCAGTCCCAGTCCGGCCCTGCTGGGAGCTGTAGTTCTACCTCAACCACACAGGTCATGCTGGGAGCTGTAGTTCTACCTCAACTACACAGGTCATGATGGGAGTACTTTAGCCACACATGAGCATGCTGGGAGCTGTAGTTCTACCTCAACCACACAGGTCATGCTGGGAGCTGTAGTTCTACCTCTTCCACGCAGGTCATGCTGGGAGCTGTAGTTCTACCTCTGCCACACAGGTTATGCTGGGAGCTGTAGTTCTACCTCTGACACACAGGTCATGATGGGAGTACTTTAGTCACACATGAGCATGCTGGGAGCTGTAGTTCTACCTCAACCACACAGGTCATGCTGGGAGCTGTAGTTCTACCTCTGCCACACAGGTCATGCTGGGAGCTGTAGTTCTACTTCTGACAAACAGGTCATGCTAGGAGTACTTCAGCCACACATGAGCATGCTGGGAGCTGTAGTTCTACCTCTGCCACACAAGTCATGCTGGGAGTTGTAGTTCTACCTCTGCCACACATGAGCATGCTGGGAGCTGTAGTTCTACCTCTTCCACGCAGGTCATGCTGGGAGCTGTAGTTCTACCTCTGCCACACAGGTTATGCTGGGAGCTGTAGTTCTACCTCTGACACACAGGTCATGATGGGAGTACTTTAGTCACACATGAGCATGCTGGGAGCTGTAGTTCTACCTCAACCACACAGGTCATGCTGGGAGCTGTAGTTCTACCTCTGCCACACAGGTCATGCTGGGAGCTGTAGTTCTACTTCTGACAAACAGGTCATGCTAGGAGTACTTCAGCCACACATGAGCATGCTGGGAGCTGTAGTTCTACCTCTGCCACACAAGTCATGCTGGGAGTTGTAGTTCTACCTCTGCCACACATGAGCATGCTGGGAGCTGTAGTTCTACCTCTGCCACACATGTCATGCTGGGAGCTGTAGTTCTACCTCTGCCACACAAGTCATGCTGGGAGTACCTCAGAGACACACACACACACACACACACATACATATACTCACCCACAAACCAGTAGCTGTTGAAGAGGACACTGTCTGGGAGCGGAGGACACTCCTCATCTGTCTCTGTCGGGAGGGGGCAGGGGTTGGGGCATCTGTCACTAAAGTTGCAGTTCTCCCCTCTCCTGATTGGCCCGGAGGTCATGTGACATTGGTCAGAAGATTTTCGCCCCCTGTAATTCACTAGGAGATGGCACACTAGGCCATCGCCTACCCTGGCCCACCCTTTGTCCCGGCCCTGTTGGGGCCTGATAATAACTGTA
Source organism: Dendropsophus ebraccatus (assembly GCF_027789765.1). Taxonomy (NCBI): domain Eukaryota; kingdom Metazoa; phylum Chordata; class Amphibia; order Anura; family Hylidae; genus Dendropsophus; species Dendropsophus ebraccatus. Next base: position 191,686,680 of record NC_091454.1, on the reverse strand, counting down.
AACGAGCACCTATTACACTGCCCAATATCGTTTAACAAGGGCTGCATGGACATCGTTACTGATGCCCTTGCAGCCCTTGCTTAAACGGTATACATTACCTATCCATGCTGCAGGGCTCCTCTTGCACTCTGCTTCTCACCAGGTCCCGCGCACTGCAGCTCCTCAGCAGCCTATGTGAGATGACAGGCCGCTAAGCCAATCACTGGCTGCGGCGGTCCCAGCCAATAATTTGCTCAGCGGCCTGTCGGGCCGCTCTGGAGCTGGAGCGCGCGGGACCTGGGGAGAATCAGAGTGCAAGAGGAGCCCTGCAGCATGGATAGGTAATGTATACAGTTTGGAAATCGTCAGCCGCCGGCCGCACACCGCTATTATGCATAGCGATGCACGGTTAGCCCCCGACAATTATAGGTCCAAACCTATATCAACGATCAGCCGATGATCGTTGTCATCGGTTGATTGTTGTGTTTATTACACAGTGCAATAATCAGCCGGATAGGGCCGATTCGGCCGATAATCGCTCCATGTAATAGGGCTATTAGTTATAAGGCAGTCGGCTGATGAGCGGATTGCAGAGATAACAAAGTACTTTACTATGTTATTACTGTAAATTCCCTCTTCTCTAATTAAAGGTGTAGAAGAAGTAAGTAAACCACATAACTAGGATAGGATAGTCACTCTCCCGATTATGATGTCACACAGTGAAAAAAGTGATTGGATAGGACATACCCCCAGTTAAACTCTCAAAAACTCAGTGTGTTGCAGGTATACGGTAGTTGTGCATGCTCTCACATCCCTAGGCTGTAGATTGTCAGCCCTGGCAGGCAGGGTTCTATCTCCCTATGTACCAGTCTGTCAGTTGTTTATTTATGAAGGTTTTTACTTGATTTCATCTTAAAGGGGTACTCCGGAGAAAATCTTTTCTTTCAAATCAACTGGTTTCAGAAAGTTTTATAGATAAAGTCTTCCCGTATTTATCAGCTGCTGTATGTCCTGCAGGAAATGTTGTTTTCTTTTTGGTCTGACACAATGCTCTATGCTGCCAACTCTGGAACTGTCCAGGGAAGAAGCAAATCCCCACAGAAAACCTTTCCTGCTCTGTGCACTTCCTGACAGAGGTGGCAGCAGAGAGCACTGTGTCAGACTGGAAAGAATACACCACTTTCTGCAGGACATACAGCAGCTGATAAGTATGGAAAGATGAGATTTTTAAATAGAAGTCAATTACAATTATATATAATTTTCTGAAACCAGTTGATTTGAAAAAAAAAAAAAAAGATTTTGGCTGGACAACCCTTTTAAGTTCTGTATATAAGCCCTCCTTATTTCTACAGCGCTTTAAAAATAAAATAAAAAAAATTTGAACTTTCTGAAGAAGCAAACATTGACATATATTCAACTATTAGGCGATGTTCACACTACGTAAAAAACACAGCCGGATTTCATAACAACGGCCGTTGTTTGCGCAACTACAGCCATCGTTATGAATTACGGACGTGTTTTTTTTACGTAGTGTGAACCCGGCCTTACTCTAGACACCGCATACCTTAACAATGTAAAAAAAAATTTAAGTAAAAGACGGACGTCCCTTATGCCGCATAAATTAAATAAAAATGCAACATTCTGAATGATATTATTAGATTGAGTAAATGATTAATTCCAGAAGGATGAAGAAGTCACTGAGCATAAATCATTAACAAAACAAAACAATAATTAATCTGCTGTAATTATTCCATAATAAATGAATAGGAAACTAAATAATGCACGGCAGGTCTGTAAATGACATACCACATAAGTGCCGTGAAATTGACATTACTCGTAAGCCGGAAATCCTAGTAATACCACCGAGAAAATGTTCTCGTGATCAATGTAAGCTATTATATTATTGTCTCCTGAATGGATATCTGAAATACAAAGAAAAAATCATATTCAGTAAATATGCCACCATTCATATATAGACATGTGACAAACTAATACATGTAAGAAGCCTATCATAGGTTATAAATAGTTAATAATATAATGGCTATTATAATAACATATGATAGAACATGGTGAGCCAAATCTGCTCCAGACTAAAGTATCTCTATTCAGTTGAATCATTTAAAATAGATTATAACAGATTAAAACTATTATACCGTATCAGTTTCATAAAATAATAATGAAACAATAATTCTCCAAAGATGAAACGAGAAGCGGGGAGACGACTGCAGCCGAAATAATAGAATGTTCATTAATACACAGTAAGATACAGAATCCTAGTAAGACATCAATAAAAAAACTAAACTTATATTGTTAAGCGGCTTATACTAGAAAGCATAAAGCAAATAAGCTCATATTCAGGAAGCCCGTTAGGACGAGTCCATAGAATAACTAAACATAGAAAACCAAAATAAGGTCAGCTTTTTGTGTACATTAAAAAACAAAAAACAAAACAAAAAAAAAACAGATGCGTTTTGATTCTTTTTTTTTTTAATAATGGAAGTCAATTAGAAAATGGATCAAAACAAATGCACACAAATGCATCAGTTTTTTCTCAAAAATGGATAAAAAAAAAAGGATTGCAGAAACCTAGTGTGAACCCAGCCTTAAGAGATTCCAAGTTGTACTAGTTATGTATTTAATATAGATCAAGTTGTTATGGAATATAAACTCAGTGGAAATCAAGATACACTCAAAAAGTAAGTTTCAATCACATTTACAGTGACTGTGCATCTCAATAAATACAGTAATACACCTTACAAGAGTCAAGGAGGAGTTCAGGTGTCAAGGAGGTGGGGTCTAGGGTCTTTAGACCACCCCCTTCCTGTGTAATGGACATGTAGGGCTTAGCACACCAGTGGGCCCTGCACAGATCCCAGGCAGACGCCATTGATACCAATTGAAAAATGATGGCCATAAAAAAAAACTGGTCCTTTCTCTCTGTTGGAGCATGTGTGATGAGTGTGAGAGCTGGGGCTCAGTTTCAGTCGATCATTGAACCTGCGCAGGATTTAGGCAGGGAAAGCTGTATGCACTGAGCTATGTATGTCCATCACACAGAAAGATGGACCAAAGAGGCGCTGCAGCCCTAGGGCTTATAGGTCCCTAGACCCCGCCTCTTTGACAATTAAACAGGCAATATAAAATAAATTTTGTGGAAATAAAAACATAAAGAGAGTGTTTAGAGGTATGATGGTAATGCATTTATTGAGATGTAAAGAGCTAGTGGATGACAGATTTAAAATGTATCAATGGTTTAAAAAACTTTTTGACAATTTTTTGATCAATCCCTGTTTGAATGTTAAACCTGTACTGATCATGAGAACGAGCCAGAAGATCGCTGCAATGCTTCCTCTCCCCCTTTTTGTTTGAAAAAAAGAGTTGGGCTCCACAATGTAAGTCTATGGAGCCCGACTCTTTTTTTCTTATACAGAGCGGGGAAAAGATCGGTATGGGTTTAAACACTCAGACTCGGACTGATCAAAACTTTTGCTATGTCTCTATAACATGTCAAAAGTTGTTTTTAAAAACAACAGTGACACTTTAACTTTGACTAACTCTAGATCCATAAAAGTCAATCGGACTAGACCAGTGCTTCTCAAGTCCAGTCCTCAGGCCTCACTAACAGGCCATGTTTTGAGGATTTCCTTAGTATTTCACAGGTGATATAATTATACTCAGTGCATCAGGTATTATCACAGGTGATCTTTGTATGGGATATCCTCAAAACCTGACCTGTTGGTGAGGCCTGAGGACTGGATTTGAAAAGCACTGGACTAGACAGACCAAAGGTTGAAATTCCCAGTGCGATTTACAGGAAAGGATGAATAGTTACTCCATACCATATTGCTTCATATCAATCAAAGTTGGGTAAGTTCTTTATAATAAACATATATTGTAAATGATTTCTGGTGTTCGTGGAGTCCATTCTAATTCTGAGTGGTAAATCTGAGTCCATTGTGTATCAATTGAATCTGAAAAATTTAAAATGGAACAAGAGTAAAAAAAAAAAATATATATAAATAAAACAAATAAAATTTGAGAAGAATTTATATAAATAGTGAAAAATAACACCAACAACTACATAAATAAATGATTTTAGGTTGGGATTATGGTAAACTGCTGACCTTGGGTCTGTTGACGGGATTTAAGTAGATCAGTTACTGTCACATTCCCTTTGGTAGGTTGTAGAAATTCTTCAGGGATTCTTTCTTTGCCTCTTGAACCTATATGTCAAGGTTCCCAGGTCTTCAGGACATCAGTGGTTTCTGTACTTACCCAACAAAAAGGATGACATTGACCTTTGGGGACTCCAATTTATTGGGCCCCAGATGGAAACCAGGGAAGTGAAACAAATTGTTGTTGACGGTGTATTTGTGATACAGCTTGGTGGTCACCATGCCATTGGTATTGATATTATTGATAAACCAAATGATGTGGTCATTACATGCAATGAATACTCCTGCTCACCTTGTCATCAGTTCAGTAAGGGACCACACGGCTATCATGTGTCACGGCTATGAGGGTGGCTGCCTCTCTCATTCAATTAGCAGTTAGGGAATGGATGACCCACATGCTGTTTCTATACCTACCACTTTTTCAGCACCTGGGACTCTTGGGTACTGACGCTATTATTTTAACAATATTGACATGTTACTAATGTAGGAACCTAGCCAAAGGGGGTGACGTTCATGGCTTTTCCCCATCAGGTCTTCTCGATGTAATTTACACATCAGAGCATAACTAAATAATGGAAAATACTCAAAGAGCAATAGTGCGTGTCAGACCTGTAGTCTGTTGTTCAAACACATATCATATCCGTGTAACATAATGAAGTGGAAGCTGCCCATCCAAGCAGAAACTCTTTTACATAAACGTCTATTATTAATGCTTGTATAATTCTAACAGGTTTTCCAATCGTTTCTTGTGAGTGAAGGGAGCGCCGGATGGGCCATATATTACAGTCACCTTACATCTTTGGCATTTAACCCCTTACTGATTTGATTCTATTAATTTGTCATCTATATGCGTAACGTGATAAGATAATTTTGCTTGTATCGTTATTATTATTATTAGTCTCTTCCATAATTATTATTTTTACATAGTAAATTGTACTGTGCATATTACTGTTATAAAATTATATAATCTATGTCGCTTGTCCTTTGGTTGTCCATTCAATTCAGCTTCTGTATACTTTTAGGTATCAGACTATTTCCTTGCACCCATTCTCTAACCACCTCTAAGATGTTGCTTGATAGTCTTAATACTAGAGGCTTTTTATTGCATCGGTCATTGACATAGATGTCTCCAAGAAGGGCCAGCAAAGACCTTGATGAAGAACTTCCTTTGAAGCAGTTTTGCAATATACTGTCTTCATTTTCTTGTGTTTTCTATGTTCAAATCGACATTTTATGGCCACTAGGTGTCTCCCTGTGGTCCATGCTCCATCTGTGCCGATATTTGGTCTTCTCTCTGTTCAAAAAGAGAGACCAAACCGTTCCTTTGCACGCTCGCAGACATGGCCTGGTATTGATTGACAGCCATTCCTGGGTGCACACAGAATGGGACAAGTCTTCGCTCTGCTTGTTTACAGCTGCTGTTCATCCATATTCCTGGGGGTCCTTGCATTGTATGGTAAGCTCTCCTGTCAAACAGCACCAAAACCTCTGAAACCACACAGTGGCATTATATTGACTGAACTGTTGCATAACAAAGAGCATTGTCTCCTGGTAAGCATAGATAGCTGCTAATAGAATTAGCAAAAGTTAATAATACAATTAGCCTAAGTTAATGGCCCTAAGTTGATATATAACCTGCATGATGAACAGGTGCTATTCCTTTTCTGAATGTGCAAAGAATGGGGACTACATTTGTTTGGTCTCTTTTTATGAACAGAGAAAAGACCAAATATTGACACGGAAGGAGCATGGACCGTAGATTGGATGTATAATCTTGATTTGAACATTTAAAACTAAAAAAAAAAACTAAATAAATAAATAAAGAGATTATATGGCAAAACTGCTTGGGATTACATTAAAGCATTGTGCAGACTGAGGATAGGCAAAGGATTCTATTAATATGCTCAACTGATGCACATTGACCTTCACAATACTGATGAATGGCTTGTAGACTGAACCTCTTTGCAGTCCTCTCTGGGGTCAGAGACTGCTGCTCTCCTTTACCTCACTTCTTTGTATGTGTTGTAGAATGCTTTTCGGATTCAATTAAGCAGAAGTAAGAGATCAGAGGAATCACTGAACCATACAACGCCACCATAAGCTCAAGTGCTGGCTGTACAAGGCTGACGTGACCATCTTCTTCTGTGCTGATCAGCATTCGGTTACTGCACTCCTCCAGAGCTGCCAAGAGTAGATAGTTTCTCCTAGTACTTGTATACAGTGGTACCTTGGTTTAAGAGTAACATGGATTAAGAGCGTTTTGGTTTAAGAGCTCACAGTTTTTTAAAATTGTAACTTGGTTTAAGAGCATCGCTTTGGTTTAAGAGCTCCCTGTACTGGGTGGGAGGGGGAGTGGGGGAGGTGCATGGTCTGCACAGGGTGGTCTACAGCCCTGTACTCTGACCCAGGAAGTCTCCCTCACCTTCCAAATCATAGTAGATCCACTTCAGGCTGGGGCTTACATCAGGGGACAGGACTGTGGGATAATCTCTCCATAGCTGTAACCCCTCTCTCCCCGGACAGAGAGCACTGCATGCATGTGCCCACATCTGTCCTGCTCATTCCTTCATACTCCCTGCAGTCTCTGTCAGCCCTTGTGTTTCCCATTCTCGCCATTATGGGGATTTGCATCTCCTTCCTGTATCTACAAACTGCTGCTGTATTTCAGGTTTATACAGTTACTATACATTATACTCCACATGCTAATTGCTATACTGTACAGTAACTTATAATATCACATATTTAGCTGTTTCTAAATTTTTGTTTCATCTGTCCTACATGTTATTCAGAATTTTAAAAAATCATTATTTTGGGGGTGTGGAACCAATTGTCTGCATTTCAATGATTTCTTATGGGAACAATGTGCTTTGGTTTAAGAGTGGATTTGGATTAAAAGCACAGCCCCGGAACGAATTATGCCCGTAATCCAAGGCAACGCTTTATATCGTACACTTAAGCCTGAGTTCACATTGCCTTTTTGTAGTCCGTTTAGTCAGTTGATGTGCTCAACCACCTTTTTGTGCCCCCCCCCAAAAAAGGATTCATTTTGCATCTGTTTTTGCATCTGTTCTTTTTCTATTAAACAGATACATTAACCGGACTGTAAAAATGCAGTGTGAACCCAGCCTAACAGTGTTTTATTAAATTGACCGTGTCTATGATACCTATATTTATAACCGTATACTCTAATGAGCAAAATCTCCTGTAATTGTAATTTTCTTGATGCTGCACAAGTTTGCCGAATGATGATACGTGATGCCATATTATCCCTATTGGAATTGTTTAGTCACTGGTGATCTATGGGGTCCATCATGCCTGTGAGATGAAGGATTTGCTCGCTGACAGTTGCTTGGAAGTCCCATAATATTGCCGAGGCTTGACTTTACATTCCTGAAAAAATCTTCCATAATTTCTCTTACCCATTAACTGTTATGTGGAATATGGAGTTTCCCATTTTCTAACAGAGAAAAGGTTAAGAGGGGTAGGTTGTATTCTGTCTTTCTTAATATTTTTTCATTCTTCTGTCCTGAACTTGTACCAGACAGCTGTGATTAATGTTCCCCTGCCTATGCCTGGAGCCATTACATTGCACCATTCCGTTGAAGTCCCAACCGAGGAATATATTTTAAATGGTGACCTTAGATTTAGAACAAATGGGAGACTTGGAATAGAAGGATTTATGCGACCCTTGTATGAATAGGGTCAGATATAGCCTAAATTAACCTACACTGGCCTAACTTAGAAAAACACAACAGGGAAATCAGCAAAAAAATAAATATCAAATACTCACTGTCCTAACTTATCTTCTTATTAAAATAACTTTCCTGCTTTAGAATTGATGACTTAATAAAATTGTTTTATTGCAAAAGCTGTCTAAGTGCAGCAAGCATGTAGCTAAAGAAAAGATGGCTGAGAAAGCAGAAAGTCAAGGTAAAGCAAGCCAATGAAGGCACAACTAATCCAGCATCCGGGCCGCACAAATGATCCTTGTATTGTTAGTGCAGCCACTTAAATTCATTGTTATCAGCCTCACATCCCCTGTTTACACAAGGAGACGTACTGCCAGAAAAAAATAATTTTAAGACCTGCTTTTAAGATGGGATCAGCGAGATCAGTGCTCGTTTGCAATGCCTTCCCGGATGATCTTTACATTGTCAGGGGAGCCCATAGTAGATAGCGGCGGGCAGTCTGCTGCTGCTGCTTCTCCTATTGCACTAAGCAGTGGAAAGAGATGGTTGCTATCCCCATAGTTTTTCTTGTTGAAAGACAATAAAAGAAAATGATCAGCTGACATTGTGCATATAGCTGGAATATGCTTTATAACTTCCCATTCACTCGTAATGAACATGTGGCTACTATGGGATTTCTGACTACAACACAAAGCACCATGGGGGAGATTTATCAAACATGGTGTAAAGTGAAAGTGGCTCAGTTGCCCCTAGCAACCAATCAGATTCCACCTTCTATTTTCCAAAGAGTCTGTGAGGAATAAAAGGTGGAATCTGATTGGTTGCTAGGGGCAACTGAGCAAGTTTCACTTTACACCATGTTTGATAAATCTCCCCCCATGTGAACTTGGCTCAAGCATTTTCCCAGTTTTTAGTGTGTTTGCCTCCTTATTCCTCATAATCAATACTCGCCATCCTTTTTTTTTTTTTTTTTTTTTAAAGAAAATTTTATTATTTTCAAAAATTTTCAAAATACAAATACACATAGGGCGAATCGAACACTTCGCCACTCACAGTATAACAAGAGATACAACATTCTGAGCCGTGTATCAGAGAATAGATTCTTAACAAAAGAAGTATGCCTAGGCTAAAGCAATCCATCTGGTCCATGGACCCGTTACCTTCATGGGAAATCATCACGGTCCTTATAACACAGAAACAACTGCGAACAACAATTTATAACTCCTCCCTCCCCCCCCCCCCCGTGCTCACGTCCAACTTACAACTACGTGCCAGCTACACTGTCAAGAAACATCTCAGCCTCCTCACACTCTCAGTCTTCCTAAAGTGCCCGCCACATCTCTCCTCATATACCACCTTGTGCTCTGGAAATGCGTCATGATATGAACAATTTCCTCTCTGGACAAAAAGGAAAGGATAAACGTCTTCCATTTAAAAAAAAAACCCTTTGCCAGTTTGTCCTTAGATCTGAGCACTTCCATTTGGTCCCAGACCATGTACTTCTTAACCTGGTCCACTACATCAGTAGAAGTGGGCATTGATTGCACCAGCCATCGTGCAAGAAGACACCTTTCTGCGACCAATACAAATACATGGGTTAGTCTGGCAACCTCTCCGTCCCCAGGCGGCACATGTAGGACCAAGAAAGAAGGGTCTAAGGGAAGGGAGACACAAAGTTTCTCCCTTAGCAGATCTTTAAGAGATAACCAAAAACGCCTTGTGAACGGACAGGTAACCAGACCATGTAGTAGGTCAGTGCCCCTTTCTGTGCAATTTGGACATGCTTCTATTCTATCCAGGTGAGCAGCGGTTTTTGGGAAGGAAAATCCGTAGGTTGCGTGATGCATTATTTTAAATTGGGTTTCTCTCCAGACCTCACCTACTACCGCTTTGCACCCTTCCAAAATAAGTTCACTCAGATCCATCCTGGGGAACCGGGATTCCCAATATGAAAAAATGCCCTGCGCAAACCTCTTAGAAGATAACCTCCTAAGGGTCCAATAAATATGAGATAGTGAGTGGATATGATTCTCAGTTTGGACTAGGTCCTGGGTGAAGTTAGCTTGATAAAGTGAAGACACGTTAGCCAACCTGGCTTTTCTTCACGAATTTGCGTGTCATCCTTGCGCAGGGGCCATGCTAATCTTCTCTGTATCGTTCCAATTTTAGTATATGTGCTGCCGAAGCGAGCACTCGCCATCCTTTTTAATGAAGAATAAAATTGCTAAGGCTTTAATGGGGTTAATGGTGCAAACAGGAGTAAAGCATTAGACCACTTAACTTCTTAATAATAGGTGATAATGCAGCATTTCTGCCACTGACCCCCATGATAACTCCTGTCACCACAATGTGTGACAACCTCTCCGGCGCTGAGACAACATGATTAATGACTACACATCCTCCCAGGCTTGTAGTAGTGTCATTCATGGCAGCGTGATGCCATCTGACTGGAGAGGTTGGGAGCTGAAGGGAAGAGGCCATTGTGTATTCTTGGCTTGGTCTTTGCCATATGCAAAATTAGCTCAATATTCAATAAGTGATTTTAAACGTATATTTTGTTTTCACTTCAGGAATAGTATTCTGTGTGTGATGGATAGTTATCTAATTTTTCCATTCTGTATTGGTTCCTCATGGTTTTCAGACTCTCCGCTCGCTGTCAGATTTGCTTCCCTAGGAGTAAACGATAAATGCTTCTTGTAAATGACAGATATTGAAAACCATTAGTAAGTGAATGTATAACTATTATATAAAGAATAACATTTATTTGCTGAGCCAGAAATAGAAATAAAAAAAGAGATAAATATTTCTCTAAATAATTAGATATAATTTAATAATTTACCTTATATCTGTAAACAATAGGTTACTTGATGTTCAAAGATAGTCGGGTTCAATGTAGGCAATTGTATGCATAATTACTAAAAAGCTGCTCTATGTGAGCAGTTATGTTTTTCACATGAAATTCGTCAGGGATATAAGGGAGTCAAGTATGTAAACCCATAAAGAATGACAGTACTAAACAGCGGCACATGCAGTATCTATACATATATAGTTACTGCAATTAATGCATGTGTATGACCCCTAAGGCTGTTGGCTTGATGCAAAAAAAAATAAAAAATTGGGAAAAGCTCTAGACAGATCCACATGCCATTGCCCAGGACACTGAATACTGGTGTTGAACCAGCTAGTGGGCTCTGGTGTTTTGGGGCGACTTGTCACAGAAGCCATAAGAATAATACTGGCCTCTATGGTAATAATACTTGTAATACCCACCCCCAGACACACGGGCACCAGACCTTTGGTAGAACTAGTGTGAGGTGCAGGGTGTGGCGACAGAGATGACAGAGTCCCACTTGAACAATGCTTAAACCTTACATTATCAGGCCTCTGTCTCTGGGTGAAGCTAACTAGTGGAAAATTTCCTGCATAGTCGAGCTTAGTCAGTAAAGAGTGGCTAACTTGCATCTGTGCTCTACTGAGGATCAGTCTTACTGCCTTTTCTTTCTAAGGGGTTACTCCTGTAGCTCCGGTTACCTCAGGGTTAAGTTCAACAGTGCATGACTGCTGTTAGTCTCTCTCTAAAAAAACAGGTTTTGTCTCTTTTCTGTCTGGAACTAGACTGCACAGGGACTACCCCTGGACTAGAACTGAACTGCACAGGAAGTCCCCTATCTTATATAGGGCTGTGCGTAAAAGAGTGTGTGAAACAGGTTAAATCTTCTTACATGTACTGCAAGGAGGAGTGAGACACCTAGTGGCTGGGGCAGGGCACAACAACTAAATAACCTAGCTGTGGCACCTGAATAAACTAGTTTTATCTAGGTGTGTAAGACAAGGAAACTACCCATAGTGGAACACTTCACCCACTTTTAAATATCTAATCTAAAGGTAATAAAAGAGGCCAAAATAATTTTATCTAGGCAAAGAACAATGTTTCCTAGTGCCCTTGTTCAAAGAAAGGACCTGAACTTCAAGTCACCATGACGTTCCCTGTGGATTCTCCCCACCCCATTGACCTTGATTGATTTCTACCTTTAGCCAAACTATCTATCAGTCAATGTCGATGGGATGGGGAGAAACCCTGATGATTTATTGGTCAGTCAGCAAGAAGGTGACGATCAATCCCCTTTAACTGTTCCTATATACAGTACAAAGTTTAATCCAGCTCTGAAATCTTGACTTAGACTCAAATTTCCTTGAATCAGCGGTTGCAAAGCTCCACTTGATATGACTACATTCTTTGATCACATTGATGGATAAAACCGCCTGTTTTTCTGCAATGACAGGGCCTCCCTAAATATTTCAGAATAACCTTCACATAATATCAGCCGTCGCTTTCCCTTTACATCCTATTTCATCAGTACGTATTAAATGTGAACACACCCTGCCAGTCTGGCTGATAACATCGTATGGAGCAGTTTTTAATCTAAACTAAGCCGTGATATGGGTTGTAAGAACCTAAATCTAAAGGATCTTTATCATTTATGAGAATTAATATAAATGCCACAGGCATATACGTTTTCAAAGCGCTTTGCTCAGCAGAGTAGGAAAAAACTTTCAAGAGGACTTGTAAAAGTTGTACCATATTTAAAGGGAAACTATCAACAGGTTAGACAAATCTAACCTGCTGATATGTCCCAATAGTGCCTGGAGTGCTGAGGATGAAGGTAATTTTTTTACCTTTATCTGTGGCGTCAATTCCATGATATGAGGAGTTTAATTCCTGTCTAGCCGCCTACTAGAATAAGACACTGAGAATGGATCCTTATTGGCTCAGCTCCTCACAGTGAGGCAGGTAGCCACGGTAGCCCAAAGTAGTAAGCATATTACATAATGTTACTTTAAAGCGATGTTCCCACCCAGTATTTTTGCTCAGTATTTTGCAACCAAAACCAGGAGTGGATTGGAAACACAGAAAGGCTATGTTGAAATTAAGAGTAGATGGCCACCATTTAACCCCTTAAGGACAGAGCAATTTCGATTTTTTGTTCGATTTTGTTTTTGTTTTTTCCTCCTTGTGCATCAAAGGCCATAGCAGTTGCATTTTTCCACCTAGAAACCCACATGAGCCCTTATTTTTTGCGTCACTAATTGTACTTTGCAATGACAGGCTGAATTTTTGCATAAAGTACACTGCAAAACCAGAAAAAAATTCCAAGTGTGGTGAAATTGAAAAAAAACAAACGCATTTTGTTTATTTGGGGGAAATGTGTTTTTACGCCATTCGCCCTGGGGTAAAATTGACTTGTTATGCACGTTCCTCAAGTCGTTACGATTAAAACGATATGTAACATGTATAACTTATATTGTATCGGATGGCCTGTAAAAAATTCAAACCATTGTCAACAAATATACGTCACTTAAAACCGCTCCTTTCCCAGGCTTATAGCGCTTTTATCCTTTGGTCTATGGGGCTGTGTCAGGTGTCATTCTTTGCGCCATGATGTGTTCTTTCTATCGGTACCTTGATTGTGCATATACGACTTTTTGATAGCTTTTTATTACAATTTTTCTGGATTTGATGCAACCAAAAATGCGCAATTTTGCACTTTGGGATTTTTTTGCGCTTACGCCGTTCACCGTACGAGATCAGGAATGTGATTAATTAATAGTTCGGGTGATTACGCACGCGGCGAAACCAAACATGTTTGTTTATTTATTTATTTGTTTACTTTTATTTATAACCTGGGAAAAGGGGGGTGATTCAGACTTTTATTAGGGGAGGGGGCTTTTTATTGACAACAACACTATATATTTTTTTTTTACACATATACTAGAAGCCCCCCTAGGGGACTTCTAGTATATACACTTTGATCTCTCATTGAGATCTCTGCAGCATAGATATGCTGCAGAGATCCATGAGATAGGCACTCGTTTGCTTTCGGCTGCTGCAGCCGGAAACAAACGAGTGCCGAGCCGGGGACGGCGCCATCTTGGAACGGTCCCCGGCCGGCTTCAGAAACGGAGATCGCTTCTCCGGGATAACATCCCGGAGGAGCGATCTCCGCCACTAGACACCAGGGAGACGCTAGAGCTGGTAATCGGATGCAGCTGTCATGTTTGACAGCTGCATCTGATTACTGTATTAGCGGGCACGGTGATCGGACCGTGCCCGCTAATACCTACGCTCCCGGGCTACAAGCGGCACCCGGGACCGCCGCGGTTCAGAGCGGGGTCGCCGTGCGGCCCTGCTCTGAACGCCCTTACCGGCAATAGGGCGTACCTATACGCCCTTTGTCGTTAAGGGGTTAATGGCAAACAACGGCCGTTATTTGACATTAAATGGCTGCCATTCACTAAATTTGAACAGTGTGTGAACATAGCTTTTCTGTGTTTCCAATCCACTCCTGGTTTTGATTGCAAAATACTAAGAAAAAATACTGTGTGGGAATGTAGCCTCAAACATTATGAAAATACGGCTGTGTATTTAATGTCTATTGAAGTCAATGGGAAATTGGATGGCAATGAAGACATCAGATAGAAGAAAAGCCATCAAGTTAATGAACATGCTCATCATTTACCACCTGCTTTTGCAAAAAACAGTCTGTTTTTTTCCCCACCTTTCACCAGTATTTATTATTCAATCAAAATTACGACAGTATTTTGGTATTATTTTACCATGTATGAACACAGTGTAGAATCACCGGGTGAAATTTATCAAGCGCTTTGCACCTATTTTTAGGTGAATAATTGGATTTTTCACCCACATGGTCTAAGTCATATGAACCAGTATTTGACGGGTGAATATTTTTTTGATGCAACTTTTTTTCATCTGCAGGCCTACAAACTGGTGCAGGTCTACATCTGGCCAGTACCAGGTGAATATGCTTGAGCAATTTTTGCAACTTTTTACTTAGATACATTCACTACAACGCTACATTTTAATAAATCAGTCACAAGATATTGGAACAAAATATCCACCAATCCTCATTAGAAGAGTCACACACATTAGACTCCATAGTAAATGTCCCCCACTGTTTTGTTACAATTAGGCCATGTTCACAAATGGTAAAATAAAAAAATATGACAGTAAAATAGTTCTTAAATGCAGACGTATTGTTATGTAATAATGTGATACATTAAAGTCTATGGAAAAACATAAGTCTGTGCACACATTGTAAAAAAATATATTTACTTACTATGGCTATGCTCACACAACGTTTTTCCCTCTCCGTTTAAAATGATGTCGGTCATTTTGAGTTTAAAATTACGCCTGTCATTTAGGTGTTGGGCAGCCCGTCATTGTTCATTGTTCGTCAAAGTTCATTGAATTTAATAGTAAAAACGTTGTAAGGACGGTGATAAAAGAAAAAAATGTGTGTGAACAACTAAAAATAACGGTCGCTGTTTGCAAAAGACGTCTAAAAATAATTGTCATGATCATTATTTTGCCGTACTTGCAGACAACGTTCCTTATTTTACACACTGTCTGCATTGGATGTCCGTTATTCCATTAACTTTAATGCATTGGATTGAAGTCAATTACATTGCGGCAATAACGGACACCTTTTTTTTGTTGTTGTTCAAATTTTTTTATTTTTTTTTATCAAGAATAACGGACGCCTTTTTAACCCCTAGATGACCTAGGACGTACTGGTACGTCCTGGAAGTCTGTGCCCAGACGACCCTGGACGTACCGGTACGTCCTGAGCTATGAAGCTTTATAGCAGGTGGGGGCCGGCTGCTCATTGCACCTCACCGTTAATGTTGCACTGCAGCGTGACATTAACTCCCTAAATGCCGCGATCGCAGCACGGCCACAGCGTTTAAGTGTAAGTGACAGGGGGAGTCCCCTGTTACTTACCAATTGGGACCCCCGCAGTGTGACTGCGGGGGTCCCGATCGTTAAAACGGACCACCGGAGGTCTCTCACCTGCCTCCGCGCGGTCTGATTTGTGATCTGTTCACTGAGCATGCACATGCAGGCTCAATCAGCAGAGCGCCGATAACACTGATCAATGCTATGCCTATGGCATAACAATGATCAGTGTAAAAAAGGAAAGTAATGAATGTACAAGTCCCCCTTGGGACTTTAAGGGACTTAAAATGTATATAAAAAAAGTTAAAATCACTAACACACTACCCCAAATCCCCTCCCCCAATAAAAGTTTAAATCACCCCTCTTTCCCATTATATAAATAAAACATATAAAAATAAATAAACATATAATATACCGTAGCGTGCGTAATTGTCCGATCTATTAAAATATAACAAGCGTCATTGCAAACGGTGAACGGCATAGACATAAGGAGGGAAAAAATGCGCGGGTTACCGATTTTGTTACATTATATATAAAAAAAAATTATCAAAAGTGATCAATACGTCCGATCTTCACAAATATGGTATTAATAAAAACTAGAGATCATGGTGGAAAAAATGACACCCCATACAGCCCCGTAGGTGAAAAACTAAAACCGTTATAAGCGTCACAATAGGCCCATTTTATTAATAATTAATTGCCAAAAAAAAAGGATTTCATTAAAAAAATATTAGAGAATCTGTGTAACCTGCATATGGTTGTGTTCGGGCTGACCTATAGAATAATAGTGTCATGTCGCTGTTACCATATAGTGTATTACGTAGACACAAGAACCCCCCCAAACGTTACCATATTGCATTCTTTTTTACGATTTCACCTATTTATATCTCCATAAATAATATATTTGGAATTCCATCATACATGTTATGGTAAAATGAAAGGCGTCATTACACAGTACAACTATTCCTGTAAAAAACAAGCACTTACATGGCTTGTAGATAGAAAACTGAGAGTGCTAGAGCTCTTAGAAGGGGAGGAGGGAAAAACGAAAGCGCAAAGATCAAAATTTGCGCGGTCCACTGGGTCATTTTGGGCCTGGTCCTCAAAGGGTTAAACAGAAAAAGTGGACACCTTTTCTCTTTTTTTCATGTTGTGTGAACATAGCCGTATGGAGTATATGATTAGATTCAAAAAACAGCTGCATGTTATGTCTATTTTACAGTGGTATTTTGCTGTTATTTTCTCGTGTGTGAACATTCTCTCAATCCACAGTATTTGTATTTCCAGCTCCCAAGATTCATTTGCTTGGTTACAAACCTTTTGGCCGTATAATAACACAGAGAGGTTCTGTACAGAATTTACCATTCTGCTTTTCCTTCTTATTTATGGTGGCAAAATCCATACAAATAGTATATTAGTACTTTTATGTAATTGGATTTTTCTTATTACAGGATGTATTTTATGTTTTGGGGCTTTATATAATTGTACTGGCCCACTGGGGGGACGTTCACAACATATGGTCTTGGTTCTATTTCTTGGGGTTTAAAATCAATAGTTTTTTAACATAGGAGACATTGTCTCATTAATGTTGTAAAGGGGTTTCCAGAGCAATGGGTCCAGTCTTATACCTGAGATGAATAGGAATTTGGTAGAGGTTAAAAGCTCCTTCACAACTAAAATTGTAGCTTCGCGAACTAAAAGGGAAAAAAAAATTTTCAAATAAATTGGTGACTGATATTTATACAGATCTGTAAATTACTTCTATTAGAAAATCTCCAGACGTATCTTACTGACTACGCACGGCTCTTCTGGGAAACCTCAGGAAGTCTGCTATGTCCAGTAGTAAAGGCCTAGGGCTGGTACTACCCAACCTAACACTCGCAGAACTGTTGGGCAGAAGGCAGTCAGATAGAAACGTGAGTACGAATATTCTTCACACTCTTCTTCTTCACTACAAACATCCTGATACTTGGACAAGGCCCTCAAGATGATCCCTATGCCTACTCTAAGGCTAAGTTCACACTATGTATATTTTCAATTAATCATGGCCGTTGTTGCAAATTGCAACACCGTCCGTGATAAATTAAACCTATACATTGCGCTTAAGCCTATGGAGTCCCAGCTGGAGTGTATACACTCTGTATAAACTCCGGCTGGGATTCCTTGCGGCCGCACGAAAAACTGACATTTCAGTTTTGTGCGGCCCCTATTCATTGAATAGCGGCTGCACAAAACTGACTGTGCAGACAATGTAAAGTGCGGCTCCGGCTTTGTCTGCTATGGGTAATTGGAATGCAGTACTGGCCTGGATGAACTGCATTGACACCGGCGATTCTTTGACACGGCCGTGTCACAGAACAACCGGTGTCTAACGTTGAGTGAACCCGGCCATAAAGGAAAGAATGAGATTTCTCCTGTTCTCAAATCCACAATCTGGATTTGGCTTAAAAAATCTGTCAGATAAATCTCTCTGTGTAAACACACCATGAGCTACCTCTACTACTTCTCCTCCTATTTTCCACCTCTGTCACCTGCACCCACTCGTGTAGTTGTTTTTGTCTGGTATTGCACTGAAGTCTTCTCAAGTAAAGAGGTCACCTTGTTCAGATGCTGGACCTATTTTTATGTCACCGCACCTGCACCCACACTGCACCTACTGTACACCTTACACTTGGGCTATCCCCTTTTCAAGCACAGTGCCTGTGTGTCCGGGGAGGGTTCCTACACCACTCCTGCCACCGTGACAAGTGCCCAAGTGTACCCAAGCCCACCTTGCTGTACCACCACCTCACAGCACCCCGGTGCATGGCACTTAACCACTGAGGACAATCACTAATCATCCTCTCCACTCCTGTAAATGCGGCTAATTGCGGCGTCTAATGATTTGTAGATCACATCCGCCCTTCTCTTTGTTATAATTACTTTTGCATCTAGCAAGAAACTTTCTAATGAGAAATGAAATTGAAACCCAGAAAAAAAAAACACATTACAGGAAAAGTTATAAATATATTCATTTCATTCCACAATTTAAAATTACCTTTAACTGTGAGATTTGTCTTCCATCAGATTTGGAAAAGATGAGCGGAAAGTTCAATTGCCATTCTCTCCATACTTTTGTGTTGGATCATCAAATGGATTATTAAATCTTTTTCTTTCAAATCATCTGGCTTCAGAAAGTTATATAGATTTGTAATTTACTTCTATTTAAAAAAAAAAAAAACTCAAGTCTTCCCATACTTATCAGCTGCTGTATGTCCTGCAGGAAGCGGTGTATTCTTACCAGTCTGACACAGTGCTCTCTGCTGCCATCTCTTTGCATGTCAGGAACTGTCCAGAGCAGCAGCAAATCCTCTCCTGCTCTGGACAGTTCCTGTCATGGACAGAGATGGCAGCAGAGAGCACTGTGTCTGACTGGAGAGAATACATCACTTCCTGCAAGACATACAGAAGCTGATAAGTACTGGAAAAATTTAGATTTTTGAATAGAATTAAATTACAAATCTATACCACTTTCTGAAACCAGTTCATGTGAAAGAAAAACATTTTCACTGGAGTACCCCTTTAAACGTTCCCCTCTGTTATACTCTGGGATCACACAGAGAATTAGTAGGATGATTCCTGCTCACCAGGACTTGCATCTGTAATACCGACACAAAACACCAGTCTGTGGGAAGCCTAACTTGATTACATTGTTTCATTGCAGATTTCAGAATAATTTTCTTGGCTGGCTAAATAGCATAGCATCCCCCTTGTATCCCATGATGCTCAGTGAACATTTTTGGGTGCAAGTAGAAATACATAGCATTATTGCTTACTTTTTTGTGCCCAAGAAAAGTGAGCAGCAATGTATAGACCATAGTTACTTATGGAGATGAACAAAGAAATTCTGGCAAATCAAGATTCGCTGTGAATCGCGCTGTCAGTTCACTTCATTCAGTTCGATTTGTTCCAAATTCGCTAAACATGGCTGCCGCACATGTTAGCTTACAGTACAGTCACTGGGCGGGAGCAAGGCATTATCCATAATTCCTTGTGCCCATCCAATCAGCTGCAAACCCCTCTGTGATGTCAGCCCATCCCCCTATATAAGGTGATTGGCTTTCTGTAGGCGGCCAGTCGGCTGTGTATAGTAGAGAACAGGTTGCAGCAGGGAGAGAAATACAGAGAGATAGAGACAGAGAGGAGAGGAGGGGGGATTGTGGGTGTTTTTTGTGGGAGCAGTGAAGCCATTGTCCAGTATATTAAGTAACTGGGTGACCGTAGTTCATTATACCAAGTCACTGGGTGCTGGGTGTGCATTATAGGAAGTCACTGGGTGCTGGGTGTGCATTATACCAAGTCACTGGGTGCTGGGTGTGCATTATACCAAGTCACTGGGTGCTGGGTGTGCATTATAGGAAGTCACTGGGTGCTGGGTGTGCATTATACCAAGTCACTGGGTGCTGGGTGTGCATTATACCAAGTCACTGGGTGCTGGGTGTGCATTATACCAAGTCACTGGGTGCTGGGTGTGCATTTTACCAAATCACTGGGTGCTGGGTGTGCATTATAGGAAGTCACTGGGTGCTGGGTGTGCAATATACCAAGTCACTGGGTGCTGGGTGTGCATTATAGGAAGTCACTGGGTGCTGGGTGTGCATTATACCAAGTCACTGGGTGCTGGGTGTGCATTATACCAAGTCACTGGGTGCTGGGTGTGCATTATACCAAGTCACTGGGTGCTGGGTGTGCATTATAGGAAGTCACTGGGTGCTGGGTGTGCATTTTACCAAATCACTGGGTGCTGGGTGTGCATTATACCAAGTCACTGGGTGCTGGGTGTTCATTATACCAAGTTACTGGGTGCTGGGTGTGCATTATACCAAGTCACTGGGTGCTGGGTGTGCATTATAGGAAGTCACTGGGTGCTGGGTGTGCATTATACCAAGTCACTGGGTGCTGGGTGTGCATTATACCAAGTCACTGGGTGCTGGGTGTGCATTATAGGAAGTCACTGGGTGCTGGGTGTGCATTATAGGAAGTGACTGGGTGCTGGGTGTGTATTTTAGGAAGTCACTGGGTGCTGGGTTTTCATTATACCAAGTCACTGTGTGCTGGGTGTGCATTATACCAAGTCACTGGGTGCTGGGTGTGCATTATAGGAAGTCACTGGGTGCTGGATGTGCATTATAGGAAGTCACTGGGTGCTGGGTGTTCATTATACCAAGTCACTGGGTGCTGGGTGCTCATTATACCAAGTCACTGGGTGCTGGGTGTGCATTACACCAAGTAACTGGGGGCTGGGTGTGTATTAGACCGAGTCACTGGGGGCTGGGTGTGTATTAGACCGAGTCACCGGGAGCAGTGAAGAGAGTGTCCATCTTAATAGCTCTCTGGGTGCTGTAAAGAGATACCGCTAAATCACCAACGTCCATTGCTGTCCTAGGATAAAACTTGATTTGATGCCGCTGGTCCACCAATGTCCATTGGTGTTCATGGCGGATATTGAATGAATGACATTTTTTTTTTTTCATTTTCCAATTTTTGACACTGTACAACATCTGTTGAACTGGCTACCTGTAATAGTCCCAGTATTGTAGCTACTACAGTTCGCCTGTTTTAATGAGATTCGTTTATATACGATTGGCAAATTTTTATGAATCCGACCCAAAGTTTGCGAACCTCAGGAAACGAATTTTCAGCTGCTTCGCTCATCTCTAGTTGCTTACAATAGTAGTGACTCCTGTGTTTGTTTGGCACTCCATTGCCATGGTCACTAAGTACTGAGCGCTCATGACCAGAAGTTATAGGAACAGGGACTTTGACAGGCGTCCCTGCTCCTGTGTTTATTTGCTCAAAGTGAATTATGAAAAATTATAAGTAGTTTTTCTGAACAAATTTAGATTTTTTCCAATGCAGTTCCCTCATCTCTATTAAACACTGTTTTAAGCCTTTAGGTTACAAACCCACTTGGCGGGTCTGCAGCGAGTCTCCATGCTGCGTTTTTGCAGCGAGACTCGCTGCAGATCCCGGCCCTATGCTTTTAATGGCAGACAAACACGCAGCAGGGATGTACATCCCTGCTGCGAGTTTGTCTGCAGCCCACCCCATTAACCCCCCGGCCGCCGGAGCTGATACTTCACCTGATCCCGGCTCCGGCGGTTCCCGATGTCTTCAGCAAGCCGGAGCGGGGACCAGGTGAAGTATATGCTCCAGCCAGCCGTCCGCAGCCCCGGCCGCCCGATCGCCCCCCCGCAGCCCCGGCCGCCCCCCCCGCAGCCCCGGCCGCCCGATCGCCCCCCCGCAGCCCCGGCCGCCCCCCCGCAGCCCCGGCCGCCTGATCGCCCCCTCCGCAGCCCCGGCCGCCCCCCCCCCCCGCAGCACCGATCGCACGCCCCCCCCGCAGCACCGATCGCGTGTAAGCGATCGGTGCTGCGGGGGGGCGTGCGATCGGTGCTGCGGGGGGGGGGGGGGACGATCGGGCGGCCGGGGCTGCGGGGGGGGCGATCGGGCGGCCGGGGCTGCGGGCGGCTGGCTGGAGCATATACCTCACCTGGTCCCTGCTCCGGCTTGCTGAAGACATCGGGAACCGCCGGAGCCGGGATCAGGTGAAGTATCAGCTCCGGCAGCCGGGGGGTTAATGGGGTGGGCTGCAGACAAACTCGCAGCAGGGATGTACATCCCTGCTGCGTGTTTGTCTGCCATTAAAAGCATAGGGCCGGGATCTGCAGTGAGTCTCGCTGCAAAAACGCAGCATGGAGACTTGCTGCAGACCCGCCAAGTGGGTTTGTAACCTTAAAAGACTTTAAACTGGATTTACACACCATGTTACAGGTTTTGAACACCTTTACATGATTTTTGTTTTTATTACTTTGTTTCCTGTATGCAAAATTAGGTAAATGTCTAAATAATCTTCACAGTGATCTCTGCTGCCACTTCTGCCCATAACAAGAACTGTGAAGAAAAGTAGCACCTCTCCATAGAAAACCTCTCCTACTCTGAACAGTTCCTGTCACAGACAGAGGTGGCAGCAGAGAGCACTGTGTCAGACTGGAAGGAATACACCACTTCTTAAAGTGCATACAGCAGCTGATAAGTATTGGAAGATATATTAAATAAAAATAATTTACAAATCTGTATAACTTTCTGGTATCAATTGATCTGAAAACATTTTTTTCATGCCATTTCTAGCTGTGTTTTGTTTGGGGCAATTTTTTGTTGTTCAATCTTTGTTGATAGCCAGTAGGAGGATATGAAGTACTGTACAGCCCACTAACATGTTCATTGCCAGCTATTCTCTGGGCTACTTGTCTCATTTTATGTAAGAACAATAACCTTTGGTTACAGTATGGAGGTGACCTTATAAACAAAGTAATCTCAGTCATACAGGACCCCAGCTGCCCTTCAACAAAGGCAGTGCTATTGTTATAGCTGTCACTGCTATACCACAGTATAGCGACTCAATAATACATCTCAATCTTTGTGTCTTTTCTTTGGAGACAATGTTCTTCTCTTCTCTTTTCATCTGTCCTCACAAAGACCTTATTAGCTTCTTTAAAGAGACTCTGTCAGTAGGTTTATGGTATGCTATCTCAGGGTAGCATAAAATAGTCACAGAGAAGCTGAACAGAAAGATGTATTACTTACACTGTTCTGTGTAGCTGATCTGGAGATATTCTCCTGAATAACATGGACAATAAGTAGCCCTCTCTACTATGTGCATGAGCCCAGTAGTCCTGGATATTTATGAGAAGCAGAAAACTCCGCCCACCAGCTGCTGATTGGCAGTTATCTATCCATGCTGTGTGTAGTCAGCAACTGTCACTAAGCAGCTGGAGGGCGGGGGGAGGGGTGTGAAAAGAATCCTTTTTTCCCACATATTAAGAGAACGACCGAACAAAATGATGTAAGTAATACAC
Source organism: Dendropsophus ebraccatus (assembly GCF_027789765.1). Classification (NCBI taxonomy): domain Eukaryota; kingdom Metazoa; phylum Chordata; class Amphibia; order Anura; family Hylidae; genus Dendropsophus; species Dendropsophus ebraccatus. The sequence goes on along the minus strand of NC_091454.1, from coordinate 191,663,183 downwards.
CGATGTGTTTAACATTTGTGTCACTAGTTTATGCTGCCCTCATTTTTTTTTAAACATCTTTTTTTATTGACAAATGTCAAAAGAGATGCAAAACCATGTTACACCAATTTAGAAGGATAGCAGGGATGACAACATAATGTCTATAGAAAGTGCAAAAGCGGTCAGGTACATCCTATCAGGTACATCCATATCACTCAGCAAAACAACCAATTTCCATAAGCATAGATCAAGAAACTTACCCTTCCTCCCTTCTTTACTACCTCACTGGTGAAACCCACTGTTACCACCAACCCCAAACATTCCCGTGTCCCCTGTTTCTATCCTGGATCCGTAAGGCTTGAAGAGAGAAAAGGTGCCCACAATTTTCCCACAATAACATACCCCGCCGAATCCCCCCAACACCTCCCCCCCCCCTTCACCTTATGGAGCTCTCCTATCTGGGAGTTTTAGTTACCCAAGATTGTCCCTTAAAGCCTCCTTCTTATACCATTCAGTGCACCGAAATATTTTCATTAGCTCCTCTATTTCTGATGGGTTAAAATGATATTTAATAAACACTCTCCATTTGTTGCAAAAATTCTTTGCCTCTCATTCTTTATGTCTCTCGATTTCAATACGTTTTAAGTGGAGCATGTGGCTCATTGTATCTTTGATTTCTGACAATGAAGGAACTTGTTGCTTGTAACCAGGGCCGGCTCCAGGGTTTGTGGGCGACAGAGCATCAGCGGGCCCCTTTGTGGAGCAAATCACGTGGCAACAGCAAAAGAGTAGGTCTCCCTCTGTGTAGCCCATCTTAGGCATTTCAGCACCTTCCTCTATACAAGCTACCAACAGTAACGGGGTCCTCTTTGTCCCTCTAAAATGATGTCTTTTCTTTATGCCTTATTCTGTAGTTGGGATCCCATCTGTAGTTGTGCCCCCTCTTATTCTTATTCAATCTGTAGTAAGGCCTCTCTTTGTGCAAAAAGAACTTTGCACCTATAAACTGCGCCACTGCTCCCCCCTCCCCATAAACACTACCACTGCCCCCCATAAACAGTGCCACTGCCCCCCCCCATAAACAGTGCCACTGCCCCCCTAGATAATTCGTGCCATTGTCCTCATAAATCAGTGTTTCTCAACCAGTGGCCTGACAGCTGTTGCCAAACTACAACTCTCATCATGTCCTGCCAGCAGTGTATGATGGAAGTTGTAGTTTTGCAGCAATTGGAGAGTCACATGTTGGAGAACACTGCGCTAAATAAACCAGGGATAGGGAACCTTGGGCCCTCCAGCTGATGCAAAACTACAATTCCCATTGTGTCCTGCCAGCAATGCATGGTGGGAGTTGTATTTTTTCAGCAAGTGTAGAGTTACATGTTAGAGAACACTGCACTAATAAACTGTCCCCCAAATCAGTGTTTCCTAACAAGTAACCCTTCAGTTGTTATCAAACTATAACTCCTATTATGTCGTGCTAGCAGTGCATGATTGGAGTTGGAGTCTTGTAGCAATTGGAGAGTCACATGGTCTCTCAACTCTCCACAAACCACTGCCCCCCTACTCCTTAATACACTCACCAGTCTCCTGGCCTGGAGCTGCTCTGCTGCTCTGGTCTCCTCTAATCAGGTCTGGGCCAGAGCAGAAAGGTGAAGGAAGTACAGATCAGGCTGATCTACAGCACAGAGGAGATGCTGGCTGCCGGGCAGGGAGGTGAATGTTCCCTACCTACCTGCCAGTCTCAGTGAAGAAAGAAAACAGCCCTGGCAGGAATGGGCCCTAGGGATGCTGTGGGCCCAGGCACTTGCCCGGGTAAGCTGAGTGCTGACGCCGGCCCTGCTTGTAACCAGTGTCTAAGGGTGCTGAGGTAAGCTAAGACAGGCCACTCTGAAGCTGCATCATGGAAGACCAGGGAGGAAGCAGAGCGCAGGAGAACACCAGGAACGTGGACAGGTAATGTTAACTGTTTGTTGAATCATCAGCTTCCAGCCACGCATCGCTATTATAAACTGCGATGCACGGTCAGCACCCAAGATTTTTTTTTGAACTGGGCCTAAAGAAACAATCAACTGGTGATCGTTTCATTGGCTGATTGGTGTCTCTATTACACGGATCGATAATTGTTCGAATTGGACCGAATCATCAGTTTCTAGGAACGTGGGGAAGCCCCACATGATATGCGACCCTATAAAGCTAATGTACCATCAGGTACATTCGCTTTAAGTGTTGAACATGAATATAACAGCGCCATCGTGGGGAAGCCGGTGCCCCAGTCCTTTTTTTTTTAACCATGGCCCGTTTCCTGCGTAAAGGTGCTGGTCTTTTACCGAGCACCAGCCCGGGCTGAAACACTGGAGGCGGGCCGGTTTGCCCCCAGTGGGAGGAAACCCCCGCCCCTCTATGATGCGGCTCCATTGATTCTAATGGAGCCGCGTCACAGAGGGGTGAGGGTTTTATTTCCACTGGGGGCGGGCTGGCGCTTCCAATGGCGCCATGCGTGGGAATCGGGCAGCAGTTTAAAAAAAGGACAGCGGCATCAGCTTCCCCACGATGGCGCCGTTATATACATGTGCAACACCTAAAGCGTATGTACCTGATGCTACATTCACCTTAACGTAAGTATCCACCAGGGACAATATTAAAGGTGCATGGTCGGAGAGCACCATGTACGAAATATGTACCTCAAGGATTTCCTGTTAGAGGCATGACGATGCGAAGAATAGACTATTCTGGACCACATGTTATGTACTGGTGAATAGAAGGCATATTCTCTTTCATGCCTCCCTCATTTAAGGCGGCATAAACCTAGTGACAGATTCCCTTTAATAATATAATCCCAGGAGCTCTATGGGTATACAGTATATAAAGATCTATTGGTTTATTATTTGCTTTGGTTTAGTTTGTTTCCACATAACAGCGATGAATGAATCATCAGCAATCGGCGTCATTTTGTGATGATCTTAGCACCTAATGGGGCTTTTATTCCTCCGCATGTGATCGAAAGAAAAGACCTTTAAAGTGATACCATGCTTGGTCCCATTGCTTCAAGCACAGAAGATACTTTCAGCTTCAGAGTGTATTGTACACTAAATTGGGCTGGAATTCTAGTATTAATAGTAACATGGTCTCCAAACAATGATCTCTTTGGTAACTTAACATAATAATCTTTGAATTCTCTACAAACCAGAACCTGACATAGAATAGAAGGGACCTTGAGAGGAGACATGTGGATGTAAAGCTTTATTGCTCTATCTGTGTTATCCTGGAATCCTGCTGTTCAGTTGATGAAGATTAACATTTCAGACTTGGTTGTAAAACGTACAGTGGATGCGATCTCAAGGAGAGAAGAACAAGGCCGGGATGGCGTCTCCTAATGAGCCTTTTTTGTATTGTAAGATCCAGAGAAGAATTCCAATAAAAAGGACAACCTCAAAAGAATATTTTACTTCTGCGTAACGTAAAGTCAAATAATTATAGTCTATTTTTGTCATTGCTTAGCGGTTTTCATAAAGTGTAAATTTGAAGCATATCTGTACTTTCAAAAGATTTGTAAAACCCTGATTTGCTTACATTAATTCTTCCAAGTAGTGATAAGGTAATTTTAGTGCTCTCATGGCTGTTATTGAGCTCCTCTCATCCTCTACTGTTTGCCAGTAGTACCAAAACAGGGACTTCCTTCTTCTTATTAGTCTGGCCAATCACCCTCCTGTGCTTGGATCAAGTCTTTTGTCTTCAGCATCAGATTGTCACTTAACCCTTTACTTGCTGGGACGGGCGCAGCACGCTCAGCACAACTGATAGAGCACATTCTGGTCTCCAGGGTGTTAAGTGTTGATGCTATGCATCTCAACTTAACTCGTTGGGTGCCAGACTGGCAGAGCAGACATTGCAGGAGCTGATGCTGAACACAGAAGACATGAGCCGAGCCTAGGAGGGTAAAGTAAAATCCCTTACCCCAAACAGAGCACAGTCTGGACCCCCAGGGGGTTAGGTGGGGATGCTAAGCATCCCCACTTAACCCCCTAGGGGTCAAGCTGTACTTAATTTTGTAGGTTTGCTGCAACAAACCGGTAAATGTTTTGGGTTAATTACAATGCCCGCAGCCTTAAAGCTTGTTGATGATGATGAGCAATTGACTCTTGTCGGCTGGAGAAGCTGGATGCAGTCCTAGGGCTGCCTATGGCTGTATCCATGTTTTCCCTGACTCCCTAGGGCTGCATGCAACTTCTCCAGCCACCAGGTCAAATGCCAAACGTACAGGTTCAGCCGAGCATTCAGGTTCAGGTTTAGCCAAACGCTCGTTACTACTTGTTAATTGTCTGTTCAGCAGCATTTCAGCAAGCTTTATTTAGTAGCCAAAGGCCAAATCTGAACAAAGACATTTGCAATGAAGTCTGTGTTTGGGTCTGGGTACCCGAACACACAGATTTGGGCACGGACCAGGACTTTGCAGTGCAGGCTCACTCATCACTAGTCTTTACTCAGACCTGGACCAATTAAAACTTTTGACATGTCTCTGTTTCATGTCAAAAGTTTCATTATGGGAAGTTTAAGTTTATTTATGAAAAATGCACATATGCTGCTATTTCCCTAAATTTAGTAGATCAGGGAGGCTTTAGATTCAGTATACCAAACCGTGATGTCACAAATCAGGTGTAATTCCTATGGAGTGTCCAGCAGGGGGCGCACTATATATAGAAGTCTATGGCACTATATTGTGGGTATAGAAGTGAATGTAAAGTATTTAATGTATGTACACTGTGCTTTATTGATTGAATACATTCATGAAATACTTTGGGGAGCAAGTGTCCTTGCTCCACAAAGTATTCCATGAATGTATTTAATCAATACATTTGGAGGGCACCGAGCAGGGAGGGAGAGAGGTGCCTGTGCATCTAACTACCTCCCCCTTCCCTCCCTCTTCTCTGCTGTGGGACACATATACACTGTACTACTACTCCCATCATCTGCTCATAGTATGAGCAGATGATGGGGATGATGGGGCTGGGAGATGGCTCTGCTACTACTACCCCATCATCTGCTCATATCTCTGATCACCTCTCTCCCTCCCTGCTCGGTTCCCTCCAAATGTATTGATTAAATTCATTTATGGAATACTTTGGTGAGCAAGGACACTTGCTCCTCAAAGTATTCCATAAATGTATTTAATCAATAAAGATAGTGTATATACATTACATACTTTACATTCAATTTTATATGCACAACAAAGTACTATAGCCTTCTACATATACTGCGCCCCCTGCTGGACACTCCTTTGGAATTACAACTGATTTGTGATGTTACGTTTTTTTACAGAATCTGAAGCCTCCCTGATCTACTAAATTAAGGGAAATAACAGTATATGTGCATTTTCCATAATAAATGTACATTAGGAATTTGTCTAACTTTCCATAAGTAATAACATATTAAAAAAATACTTTTGGCCGAACTTCTCCTTTAAGCTGCCATGTCACCTGTAACCTGGAATTACTATGAAGTTCACATTTATATCCATATGCAAAACATATAACCATATATGCAAGGGTCCATATAACCCTATAACATTAACATTCTATTATTGTCATACAATGAACAACCACTAGGGGTAAGAATCAGAAGGAGGACAGAATCTTCCTTCTATCATGTGTAATGTCTTGCCTGAAGTAAAATGTCCATGCTGAGGATATCACTGTATCTCTGTCTGGATGTATTCTGCTTCATTGCAAAGATTGGTAGATTTGTATCCTTTGTTCTCAGTGCGGAGTATTCACATGAACCCGTGCACGTATCTCCGCTCCATTATCTCTATTGCGTCTCGTTCCATGGATTTAGCAGATGACCCTATTTCCGTCTTTAAAGTTACAGATAGAGATTTCCTTCTCACCACAGAAATTATCACCACAGGCATTAAAAAGCAGTGCAATTCTATGCAGATGGCACTCGGAGTATATAATAATAATCTAAAATATGTGATGACTAATCTTACTGGGTTCTCGAAGGAATATGAACAATACAGATTTCTGTGAATTTCTGCCAGATGTTGTTTAGACTGCTCAGATCTGACGCAATATTGGTTATTAATTCACAGAAATTATATACTAAATGTATTTTATTCTATAAGAAAACCCCTACTGTGTCTTCCAACCTGTTAGAGCTTCGCTCATGTTTGCTTTGGTATAACAATAGGGGGTCTGGGTATTACATCTAGAATACAGAAAGTTTAATGTGGGTACATTATGCCATAATGAATGAGTTCTAAGTTGTCATGCACTTTGCAAAACTGCATGTCTAAAACCTTATCATGGCACGTCCCAACGTTTCTGTACTAAGGATCCATGGGCACACCATATGCCACCCCATGGTGCCATCATAAAACACCATTCAATGTTGCATGTTCCATCAAATATTATAATATCCCCATGCACCATATGGTGTCTTATGAAGTGCATATGGGTCTCTGATACCATGTGCATAAGATCTGAGGATTTCATGAATATAGGGCACCCATACCTTTCTAAATGCCCATATTATACCTCTGCCAGGCTCTATGTGGTGGCAACTGCATGTGAGCTGTATTTTACAGATATCATATCCTTGAAGATTTGCTACTAGGTAAGAAGGCCTGTCACTCTTGATGGTAACATTGGGACCAACAAGCCACTCTTCCTTGACCAGTAAAGTAAAGAGGTACTTCAACCTATAACAGTTATTCATAGGAGGGAGGATGGTTCTGACTGCTGGGACCCAGGTTTCCCATCAGAATGGAGTGATGGGTTGTGCACGCACATAGTCACTCCATACTTTATCTATTTACAGTACACATGTAGTTTCCCAGTACAGCTGTGCCACTAAGTCCTGCATTCCACCTGTCAAAAGGTATCTCTGTCGGGTGTCACACTCTGGAATGATGGGTGTTGTTTGTACCATCACCACTTGGTGTCTCCCTATCCCCTGTCCTTATGCACAGCTGAAGGGTAAAGGGTTAACTTGGTGTGTTTCACTGTTGACATGTTGACCAATCATTAGCTTGGGTGCCTCTTCACCCATCACACGCTTACACCTCACTCTGTCTAGCTCTTTACCCACCAATAGGAGGTTAGTCCCAGTCACCCCTATTTAGTGGATAGGGGAAGGAGGGAGACAGACTAAAACAACTGTTCCTGCAGAAGTTTATGTCCCGGCCTGGCCTGAGGGCCAGAGCCTTAGACAGGAGCCCGAGACTTATGATTGTATGAGAGACTTTCAGTAACTCTCTATGCAGTGCTAAACCTAAAGGTGGGGTAATTGTCACCTAGCATCAACCTTGCCTATGCCTGGGATAGTCTATATTGTCAGGACAATATAGGGGCAGGCGCAGTGTGCTCACATCAGCAGATGTAGAACATTCTGGTCCCCAGGGTGCTATGCATCTCCACTTAACCCCCTAGGGGCCAGACTGCTTTCTATTGGGAGGAGAAGGGTTTATACTTTTTCCTTCTGAGCTCGGCTCCTGCCATCTGTCTTCAGTGTCTACTCCTGCAGTGTTTGCTCAGACAATCAGCAGCTGTGGTGAGGCACTGCTGCAGCCACTGATTGGCTCAGCGAACACTGCTGGAGCCGATGCTCAACACAGAAGACATAAGCCAGGCCTAAGAGGGTAAAGTAAAATCCCCTCCCCCCAACAGAGCACAGTCTGGACCCCAGGGGGTTAAGTGGGGATGCTAAGCATCCCCAGTTAACCCCCTAGGGGCCAGGCTGTACTTCATTTTGTCACAGAAGACATAAGCAGAGCCCAGGAGGGTAAAGTATTATCCATACCTCTAGGCTTTACTTCATTTTATCAGTTAGACGTGACGACCAGGCCAGGTCCGTTTTAATACAGTGGTGGGCCCGGTGCCTAGCCCTTAAGAGTGGGCCCCTTCCCTATTTGGCAACTAGCCCTTAAGAGTGGGCCCCTTCCCTATTTGGCAACCCCCCCTAACCCAGCGTTATCAGAATCAGTGCTGCACACACAGTATAATGCCCTGAAAGTGCCCCCACACTGTATAAAGAGCCCCAATACATACGGTAGTTACCTTATAATCCCCAAGTAATCCCCAATGATGCCATTACATAATACTGCCACACCATGACCACTATCACTACAGACCCTATAACAGAGTGCAGTTACATCCATTTACTCAGGGGGTGTCTTCTCTGATTAGAGTCTTTTACCTTTTCTTTCACTCCATCCAGCGTGGGCCACCTTGAAGTCTCCCCCGGCTGTGAATCCTCTCTCCAGAATCTGTCAGAGAAACATTTAAGGCTCCAACACATACAGTAATTACCCCCCTCTGTGCCCCTATATAGTAGTTACACCCCTCTGTGCTCCCACTTAATAATAAGGTATGCTTTGTGCGCCCCCTCCCCGTAGTATATAGACCCCTGTGTTCTGCCCCTCAGTAGTATAGACCACTAGGTGCTGCCCCCAGTAGTATATAGACCCCATTGTGCTGCCCCCAGTAGTTTATAGACCCTATTGTGCTGCCCCAGTAGTATATACCCCTTGTGTGCTGCCCCCAGTACTATAGACCACTATGTGCTGCCCCCAGTGGTATATAAACCCCTTGTGCGATGCCCCCAGTAGTATATAGACCCCATTGTGCTGCACCCAGTAGTGTATAGCCCCCTCTGTGCTCCCCCAGTTATATATACTCTGTGCACCCCCAGTAGTATATAGCCCCGTGAGCTCCCCCAGTTATATATACCCCCCTGTGCACTCTCCCCAGTTATATATACCCCCTTGTGCATCCCCCCAGTAGTATATAGGCCCCCTTGTGGCACCCTCAGTAGTATATAGACCCCCGCTGTGTGCTGCCTCCGGTTATACAGCCCCCCTCTGTGCTCCCCCTCCCATATAGCATATAACAAACAAAAAAACACTTATACTGACCTGGGTCCGCGCGTCTCCTTTTTTCTTCCCTTCACTTCACCCTTGTCGCCGCAGGCAGTGCTTTGCCTGCGGTCACAAGAGGCCGCTCTCCCCCCTTGTGGTGCCGGCGCTCAGTGACGTCACTTGAGCGTCAACACCACAACGGGAGAGCGGCCTCTTGTGACAAGAGTGACAAGAGTGGCTGACAGGGAGGGAGCCAATGGCTTTCGCCCTGTCAGTGCTGCTGCTGCCTGTAACTATGAGCGCTTGTTACGAGCGCTCATAGCTACAGTGCAGTGCGCAGCAGCAGGAGGGGGGGGCCTGCAGGGGGTACCATGGATGGGTAAGTAGATCGCACAGAGCAAAGGCCGCCCCTGCTCAGGTTGGGCCCTTTTTACCAGTGGGCCCAGTGCACGTGCACCATTTGCCCTTTGGTTAAAGCGGCCCTGGAACCGGCAAAAGTTTTTGTTCGATCCTGCAGCCTTAAAGCTTGTTGATAGTCATGAGCAATGGAATCTCGGTGGTTGGAGAAGTTGTATGCAGCCTATGGCTGTATCTTTTTTTTTATCCACGACTCAGTTGTGCTGCATCCAACTTCTCCAGCCACTGGGAGTCAAATTCCGAGTATTCAGTTTGAGGTAATAGATGAATATAGATTTACCATCCAGATGTGTACAACACTGATTCCCAGGCTGTAAGCAATAATGTTGGTTTCCAGCCGTTTAATCCTTTTGATTTTGTTCAATAGCAACCACATCATGTAAAGTTTTTAAAAATGGCAGAGGGCTTTCTTTGCCACACCATTGGCGGCCCATGACCTGATCGCTAGACAATTGTGAAGCTAGACGATGCTTCACTATAGTAAGCTGAGGAATACTAATTATGTCTAACACTGACAGGCGGTAATGCTTTGAAATACTATGTATTGTATATATTGATAAGAATTATAGAAGCAATCAAATAATCACTGCTTCAAGTTCAACAGCCAAACAATTTTTTTTTTTAATTTAAAGTGTCACTGTCATTCTAACTTTAAAAATCTAAATCAACAGCAGATGTGAAATAAAGCAAGTTTGCAATATACATTCATTATTTTTGTTGCTGTTATCATGCTGTAAAACAAAGCTGAACTTACCAGAAATCCAGGTCCAGTCTCCTGAAGGCAGATTTTTTGACTTGTGCTGGTTGAAAAAAAACGGACTAAACACAGGAATTCCGGCCAGTACAGAGAGTCACGGCTCAATGTGTAAATCAGTCACATGACTGCCTTCTCTCTGTGAGCGCTCAGATGGCCTGGGATACACAGAACTTCTTGTTTTGTGACTGCTTCCTGTTTTTTTTTTTTAGAAAAAAAAAACAGTCAGAAAACAGGAAGTGCCGTGTTTGCCATAACTAAAAAAATAAATAAATAATGAATGTATATTGCAAACTTGCCTTAAATCACATCTACTGTTGATTTAGATTTTAAAAGTTAGAACGACAGTGACACTTTAATTAAAGTTAAATAAAGTTTAATAAAGTTTAATAAATGCTTTCCCACCCCCCCCCAAAAAAAAATTATTATATTTATTTTTTATGTTTTTGTAAATAGTTCCTGATAAAATAAGATGCAATTTTATACAAACACTGAATATATTTACCATCTTATGTAAACTTAAAAAATAATAATAAAAAAAAGATTAAAAATAAATGGCATTCCTCTTCCCCGCAATAGTACAAAACAATCAATAGTTAAAAAAAAAAAAAAAAAAAAAAAAAAAAGGTGAAACTCAATAAATTATATGTACTCCAAAATGATGCCACAAATCCTCTCTGAAAAAAAAAAAAAAAGCTGTGATAGAGCTACATTGATGGAAACATAAAGTCATGTCTCTTAAAATTTTTAAAAGTGAAAGAGATTACTTGGTCATTAATATTCTTTGTGGGATAACGCTCCCCTTAGAGAGCAATTCTAGTGGCACTTAAGATTGATATCAATGATATCATAATTATTTCTAAGTTGCATGGTGGGAAAAAAAGAATAAAAGTCTTGCTAAGAACCATTTTTTTTAATGTCGTATGATGAAGCAGACATATGTTTTTTTTGGTCCTGGGGGGTGCACTTCATTGTCACCTCCTGCTGAGTAAAGCACTTTACATGATCTGCCAAGAAGCGTAGGAGACAAAGTGACAACCAGTCGGAGAAGGTTTCTGGCTCGGTAAAGTGATTGTCATTTTTTGAGTTCATTTAACCGTTGACTTGACAATCTAAGTACAGTATTTTTGCGAGGCTTTGTCTTACTTCACATTAGACAATAGTCAGGATTAAAGCCATCTAACATTTAAGCCACAGCCACTAAAGATATATAGATGGGCCGACACCCCATCAGCACCTTTAAAACTCCTTAAGAAAGACCCCCGGGTCTACAGTCTATGGTCAGTCAGATTTATTTGTCCCATCTAAGTTACATGGTCAAAAATCTAAATAAAAGTGAACCCTTTAAAAATATTTAAAAAGAAACAAAAACACAAAAAAAGTATTTCCCATTAAATTGGTTTATTATGTAAAAATTAAAAAAGATTAAAAAGTATACATAATTATTATCATTGCATTGGAAGTAACCCACACATTACATCAAAGTCAATATATTCCACATGGTGGATGGCTCAAAAAAAAATACATAAAATACAGATCATTGCTTTTTTAGGGCTCGTTCACGCTGAGCAAAAGCAGCTGAATTTCTGCGCTGAAGCAGCGCTGAAATTTCAGCCGTTAAAATAGGTGGAGAGCTAATTTCCGTTGTGTTGAATGGAAATTCTACTCTGCAGTTCATACGGTGGAATTTCCGCACTGAACGTTCCGCGGCTAATCCGCTGTCCACCAGAAGAATGAACATGTTCATTCTTCCGCTAGCGGAAGCCTATACCAGTGATTTTCAACCTTTTTTTCGCCGCGGCACGCTTTTTATACTTAGAAAATCCCGGGGCACACCACCAACCAAAATGGCACAAAATGACACTAAAACAGTACATATTATACATTTATACTCTTATATATTATATATTATAGTATTTATACTCAGTGTAAAACCTGGGCTTGTTTTCTTCTCCCCCCTGTGCTTCTCTCCTGTGCTTCTCTCCACCATACTTCTCCCCCCTGCTTCTCTCCTGTGCTTCTCTCCACCATACTTCTCCCCCCTGCTTCTCTCCTGTGCTTCTCTCCACCATACTTCTCCCCCCTGCTTCTCTCCTGTGCTTCTCTCCACCATACTTCTCTCCCCCATCCCCATGTTTCTCTCCGCTGTTTCTCTCCCCCATCCCCATGTTTCTCTCCCCCCGCTTCTCTCCGCTGTTTCTCTCCCCCATCCCCATGTTTCTCTCCCCCCTGCTTCTCTCCCCTGTTTCTCCCCCATCCCCAGGTTTCTCTCCCCATTGTTTTCTCCTGTTTCACAGGGGCACCATAGTTTGGGGAACTTTCCCCGCGGCACACCCGACCATGTGTCGCGGCACACTGGTTGAAAATCACTGGCCTATACAAACCAATGGGGCTCTGATTTTCTGTTTCAGTGCGGAATACAAGCGTAATACAAGCGGAAATTACGTGCTGAATCAGCGCGGAAATGGGGAAAAAAGGGGGGGAAGAGGATTCTAGTATATGTTCTGGTATAGTCTAGTTTACTCGCCAAATACTCGCTGAATTTCAGCGCTGAATGCATGCGGATTCAGCGCGGATTCCTCGAGTATTCCGCACTGACTTTGTCAAGAGCTGATTACAAGCTGAACACTTTCCTAGCGGAATACGCAGGGATTCTGCTTACATTCTGCTCATATTCTGCTCAGAATTCAGCGTCAGTTGATTTCAGGCGGAAATATTTCCTCGCGTAATCCTCGCGTAATCCTCGCCCCTTTTGCTCTGTGTGAACGTAGCCTTAACCCCTTAAGGACAGAGCCAATTTTGATTTTTGCGGTTTGTTTTTTCCTCCTTGTGCTTAAAAGGCTATAGCACTTGCATTTTTCCACTTAGAAACCCACATGAGCCCTTATTTTTTGCGTCACTAATTGTACTTTGCAATGATAGGCTGAATTTTTGCATAAAGTACACTGCGAATCCAGAAAAAAAATAAATGTGTGGTGAAATTGAAAAAAAACAAACGCATTATGTTTATTTGGGGAAATGTGTTTTTACGCCATTCGCCATTTACGCCATGACTTGTTATGCATGTTCCTCAAGTCGTTACGATTAAAACGATATATAACATGTATAACGTATATTGTATCTGATGGCCTGTAAAAAATTCAAACCATTGTCAACAAATATAAGTCACTTAAAACCGCTCCGTTCCCAGGCTTATAGCACTTTTATCCTTTGGTCTATGGGGCTGTGTGAGGTGTCATTTTTTGCGCCATGATGCGTTCTTTCTATCGTTACCTTGATTGCGCATATACGAATTTTTGATTGCTTTTTATTACAATTTTTCTGGATTTGATGCGACCAAAAATGCGCAATTTTGCACTTTGGGATTTTTTTGCGCTGACGCCGTTTACCCTGCGAGATCATGAATGTGATTAATTTATAGTTCGGGCGATTACGCACGTGGCGATAGCAAAAATGTTTATTTATTTATTTACTTTTATTTATAACCTGGGAAAAGGGGGGTGATTCAGACTTTTATTAGGGGAGGGGGATTTTTACTAATAACAATCCTTTTTTTTTTACTTTTACACTTATACTAGAAGCCCCCCTGGGGGACTTCTAGTATAAGTGCTTTGATCTCTCATTGAGATCTCTGCAGCATAGATATGCTGCAGAGATCCATGAGATAGGCACTCGTTTACTTCCGGCTGCTGCAGCCGGAAGTAAACGAGTGCCAAGCCGGGGACGGCGCCATCTTGGAGCGGTCCCCGGTTGGCTTCAGTTACGGAGATCGCTCCACTAGACACCAGGGATGACGCTGCGTCTGGTAATCGGATGCAGCTGTCATGTTTGACAGCTGCATCTGATTACTGTATTAGCGGGCACGGCGATCGGACCGTGCCTGCTAATACCTGCGGTCTCGGGCTACAAGTGGCACCCGGGCCGCGGCGGTTCAGAGCGGGGTCGCCGCGCGGCCCCGCTCTGAACATCCTTACCGACCGCAGGGCGTAAATATACGCCCGCGGTCGTTAAGGGGTTAAACAAGTAGAAGCAAAGTAGAAAAAAAAGAAAACAGACCTGGTATTATAGTCACCATGGAAATTATTTCCCCCCCATATACAGATGTCTGGGGGGGGGGGGGTGTTGGGCGAAGGGGCCAACAAGTTATGTTATGTTTTGTTTTTGAGTATTTGTTTTTGTTGCTAACATGGGGCCTTAATGTTAGTTACATGTAAAAACATTTTTTTTTTTTTTTTTTTTACAAGTAATAAAAAAAAATGTAATCATAAAAAAGGAAATTTTTTAAAGGTAAGTTTCAATGTGACAAAAAAGTGAGACATTAAAAAAACATATAAATATAGTATAGTATAATCTAAATATAGCATAGTATAATATAAATAATTCTTATATAAGTATTGACTAGGGATGAGCGAATTTATAGAAAATAACTAAGCAAATTGCTTCGTTATCTCTGCAATCTGCTCATGAGACTGACTGCTGCTCCGTGCCACTCCTCTCCGGGTGCTGGGAAATCCACTTTTTTATTGACTTCCATTATAAAAAAACTAATCAAAACTAATGTGTTTTTTTAATGGACACAAAAGTAGTGTTAACTACGTTTTTCTGTCAGTTAAATGTAACCAATTAAAAACGTATACGTTGAACGGATTTCAAAAACACAGTGTGAACCCAGCCTAATGTATTAAATATTGAATATTAAACTGCTGTTTAGGCTGGGTTCACGCTGCGTTTTTGCTGTCCGTATAAATGATCTGTTTATTGAAAAAAAAATGATGAAAAAACGGTTTTAGCATACACAAAAACTTGGTTGACTACATTTTTGTGTATGTTAAAAAATAGATGCATTTTAATCATAATTTATATATATATATATATATTAGAAGTCAATAGAGAAATGGATACGTATGTTAAGCGGATAGCAGAAATCAACCCAGCTTTACCTGACTTGTCATATCCCAGGGATGGTTTGTGAGGCCTTGACAGGTTCACTTTAAGACCTGGTTTACACAACGTAAGACACCGGCTGTTCTGTGACTTGGCCGTGTCACAAAATGGCTGGTGTCAGTGAAATTCATCCTTGCTGGTACTGCAGCAATTCCACATAGTTGGTGGAGATCTAAATACTGTTCTTAATACAACTGAAGATAGAAAAAGAACTAAGACCCCTACTGTATATACTTCTTCAGATAATATTTTAATAATAACTTCCTTAATTCTACCTCCCTATCTGATTCTTGGCGTCATCTACACCAAGATGGTAGACAATACTCTTTTTACTCTCACTCCCAAACGGCCTGGTCAAGAATAGACTACTGTTTAGTGTCACCGGACTCTCTTGGCAGAGTAGAAGACTCTGAAATTCATGATATAGTAATTTCGGATCACTCCCCTGTTAGTTTACAATTAAGAGATATTTTTCAGAAGGGATCCGATATTATAAGAGAGAGACTCTGTCATTAATAAATTTAAGGAAACTGATTGGTATTGCATGGCCGCCCAAAAGGGAACTCTGGGAGCACTCCAAATATCTTAAAGGACAAGTGCCATGAAAAACTTTTTCCCAGTAATTGAAGCACATTACAAAGTTATATAACTCTGTAATATGCTTCAATCACCCATCTGCCTCCCTTCCCTGTCTTTTCCCCCTCCACCCCCCACCAGGAAGTGTCCTGACTCACACAGACCTGATTACTGTCACCGTCACCAAGCTCTCCTCTCAGCTCCTTCTCCTGTTACACCAGCCTCCCCCTCCCCCGCCTTGTCAGGTGACTCTGCTTGCTCAGCTTATCTTCTCTAGTGACATGACTCCTTCACTGAGTCCACGGCAGCAGGAGAGAGGGGAGGGGGGAGGGGGGAGCTGCCTATGTGCCGGAGTCAGTCTGAGGGAAGATAAGCAAGTGAGATGTGACAAGTGATGGCTTGCAGTTGTTCAGCCAATCGGAGGTGAGCAAGCTGAGTCACCTGACAAGGCAGGGGAGGGGGAGGCTGGTGTAACAGGAGAAGGAGCTGAGAGAAGAGCTTGGTGACGGTGACGACAGTAATCAGGTCTGTGTGAGTCAGGACACTTCCTGGTGGGGGGTGGAGGGGGGAAAAGACAGGGAAGGGAGGCAGATAGGTGATTGAAGCATATTACAGAGTTATATAACTTTGTAATGTGCTTCAATTACTGGGAAAAAGTTTTTCATGGCACTTGTCCTTTAAGCTTTTCCCTTTCTCTGTTAAAGACAATTCTCTCCATTCTATTGATAGCATATTTGAATATCTGACATCTATACCATGTTTTAAGGTGATATTATAGGTTACAGTTTTTCTACCTATGTTTTTGGTAAGACTACATTGTATTGTATATGATAATATGTCTTTTAAGGTTAATACAAAGGCTCATTGTATCTGTATGATATTGTAAACATACAATCCTTTGTTGCCTGCGAGCGACTTTCTTTTTAAACATGTAATGAATTTTCAATATGTATGTTCAAATATTACATAAGCCACTAATAAAATATAGTAAGATGACAATGGCTGAATTAGAAGGGGATTTCCATCCTTTTAATAAGTGATGACACATGACATTAGGATCAGCAGGGGTCGGACCTCTGGGATACTGACCAATCTTGACACTAAAAAGGCTGCGGCAGGTTTTAGCACCGTGCTCCTTCTTAGTTCACCCTGCACAGCATGGGCCGCCTTCACTTCAAGGGGGCTGGGTTGCAGTTCCATGCACAGCGGGTAGCTGGGGCATGTACGGTACATGTTAAAACAGTGAAGAGGACACAGCATTGAACCAAAGCCATAGATCCTTCATTCTCAGGTTCAGTGGGGGTGCCAAAGCTCAGGTGCCCACTGCTCATATAGTGTTGATATGTCCTAGCAATCTGATATCATATTGTATGACAGCAATGGCAGCTTTAGAGGGTCATGAAGACACAAGAATTATGTTTCTAGCATTACACTATACAGTGGTGCCTTGGATTATGAGAATAATTCATTCCGGGACCGTGCTTGTAATCCCAATCCACTCTTAAACCAAAGCAAATTTTCCCATAAGAAATCACTGAAATGCAGACAATTGGTTCCACACTCCATATATAATGATTTTTTTTTTTATTCTGAATAACATGTAAAACAAATGAAACAAAGATTTAGAAACAGCAGAATATGTGATATTATAGGTTACTGTACAGTATAGCAATCAGCATGTGGTGTATAATGTATAGTAAGTGCATAAACCTGATAACACAGCAGCAGTTTGTAGATTCAGGATGGAGCTGCAGATCCCCATAATGGCGAGGATGGGAAACACAAGGGATGACAGAGACTGCAGGGAGCATGAAGTAATGAGCAGGGCAGATGTGGGCACATACATGCAGCACTCTCTGTCATGAGAGAGAGGGGTTACAGCTATGGAGAGATTACCTCCACAGTCCTGTCCCCTGATGTGAGCCCCAGCCTGAAGTGGATCTGCTATGATTTGGAAGGTAAGGGAGACTTCCTAGGTCAGAGTACAGAGCTGTAGACCCCGCTATGCAGGACATGCCCCTCCTCCACTCCCCCTCCCACCCAGTACAGGGAACTCTTAAACCAAAACAATGATTTTAAACAAAGTTATAATTTTAAAAAACTGTGAGCTCTTAAACCAAAACGCTCTTAATCCAAGTTACTCTTAAACCAAGGTACCACTGTATAATAATTACATGTCATGAATAAATAATAATATATATATTTTTTTAATATACTGTATAGTGCCAACAGATTTTGCATCTTATTATCAGGTAAGGCTGGGTTCCCACTGCGTTTTTGCAATCCGTTTTTTCAATTCATTTTATGCAAAAAAAAAAATTGAAATAGGGAAAATTTGTGTTCATCTGTTTTGATCCATTTTTCCATTGACGTTCATGTTAAAAGAAAGTATAAAAAAACTGAAGAAAATGCAGCAGGTTTTTTTGTAGCTGAATGCTAATGCATCCGAATGCATCATTTTTTTTAAAATCCTTTTTCTGCATAAAAGAAATAAAAATAACGGATTGCAAAAACGCAGTGTGAACCCAGCTTTAGTATGACAAATACTTTCCTTTTAGCTGCTGTTAACCTCTCACTGACCACCGATTCACCTTTTTTTATAGCGATCGAGGGGTTTTATCCTGGAGCACCTCTAGAATAACAGCCGGACAGACAGACAGATCTCCACAAACAGGCAAAAACAGTATATTACCATTCTGTCTTTTAGATCTTTATGTACAAAGCGTTCATATGAGTGGGGTTCATGCGATGGAAGGGGAAGCCATCACTGCATAAAGCTCCAGGCACTGTACATGAAAGGTCTGTCTCCTGGGGACTTAATATCATGGTGCACAATGTATATACCAGTCACGCAGGTGCATGGCTGAACCTTAGAAATGTTTTGAATCTTCTTCCATCCTCTGTATAAAACTGTCAAGAGCTTTGAGTATTGAAAACTGCTGACAGATTTCCTTTCAACAAAAAATATTAATTGTAAGGCAACAGTGTAGTATGATAGAGTATGCATAAAGACAAGGGTATAGTATAGTACTATAGGCAGCAAGATAACGATATATTATAGTAGTGTTGACAGGAAGACTAGCCCTTAGGGGACACAGCGATTTTTCATTTTTGTTTTTCCTATTCTAAAATTCACAACGCCTTCATTTTTCCATATATTTCACCATACAATGCATAATGAAATGGAAAAAATTCTGTGTGACATAAAAATTAAAAATCTATTTTAATCCGTTATCTGGAAAGTTTTTCACAGGACAAAACTAAAATCTGATCCTCCTGCCACTCTAGAAGTGGCTGGTTTATAAAATAAAAAAAAAACATTAAAAAAATGACGGTTTGCTTAATAAATCTGTCGGTTGTGGCAGGTTTTAAAGGATACACCCATGACACACCCACGACACGCCCATTTAGCAGGTTTTTGGACAAAAATTTGTATGACAAGTTGTATGCCACACACTTAATAAATGTGTCAGAACACTAAATCAACAAGAAAAATAGGTGAAAACCTGACAATTTTCTGCCAGGAAAACGGGGAAACTTTCCATTATAGGCCTTCCGCATTGGTAAGGTCTGCAAAGTTTACAGACATGTGAATGTGGCCTTAAAGTCCCCTATTTAGACCCTTTTCCCACTTTTTTTTTTCACCTATGGAGCTGTATGAGGGCAATTTTTTTGTGCCATGGACTATTGGGGCCAGGTCAGGGGTCTAACTGCTGGACCACCCAAGAACATTCACAGGGTTATCCCCAAGACCCTCCTGCATTGTCTTGGTTGTGTAGTTTTAGAGTCATTGTCATGTTGGAAGCTGAAGACTTAGCCCAATTGGAGGTCCAAAACACTCAAGCTATCGTGTCTTTTATTGAGGAGAGGCTCTCTAGTACATAGAGACAACTGTGTTTTTGGATACTTTCCATGCAGCAGAAAGTTTTTGTACCCTTTTCTAGATCAACTATGGCTTTTTTTTTTTTTTTGCTCTGATCTGCATTGTCAGCCAGGTGACTCCAATCAAGATGGAGAAATATCTTAAAGATGATGAAGAAGAATGGTTGGTCCCAGAGTTGAATTTCAAGTGTCATAGCAATGGGTGCACAATGTTAGGCTGCATTCACACGTCCGTAATTTTGCAGACCATATGAATGGTGAAGGCTTCTTATGGATGGAGCCGTGCGGCTCTGTCAGTACAGTGCCACAGACATTTAAACAGTCTCCCTGCATGATGTTGATACATCATGCCGGGCGACAAATCTCTCCATTACAGGCCTTCACAGTCCATAAGGTCTGCAAAATTACGGACGTGTGAATGTGGCCTTAGTCATTTTTTTTTTTTTTATAATTTTTTTAAATTCTTAACATTCTTATTATAAGGTACAGAGTGCAGAATGATGGGCAAGACCATGATTTATTTTGATTGCAGAAATCAATAGTACAAGCAATTTTAAGAAACTCTGTAATAATTTATTTTTATTTTTTTTCAAAAAAGGCTCAAAAAACTAAAAAAAAGCTGTTTTCCTACCTCCCCCCTCACTTTATCTGCTCATTTTCAGGCCAAGCCGTTACAGAGGAGCAAAGTGAGGATGGATTTGCTGAGTCCTCTATAACCTATGGGGGGGGGGGGGGGGTCGAGGGCGATGAGTGAGCAGGAAGAGAACAGAGCCAGCTCCTTCAGATTGCAGACTGTCTGGGCACATAAAGCGCTGGATTCAGAGGTCAGAAAGGTCAGTGCTGGGTTTTCTTGGTGAGAGAAGACTGCAGGATGATGTTTGTACAGGCCTGCTTTTCTCCTCTCCCTGCTTACTCACCCCCTCACCCCCTCCCCTCTCCATAGAGCATAATGTACCCGAGCAGTTGCTTGACACTTATTTATAAATCAGTTTTTTCTCCATCTCAGACCTGTCATGTCATGTGCACTTCAGATCATTTGCTCCAGTGCACTTTTGTAGGTCTATGTGCAAATGGAGTGAATTTAAAGAGTGATGTGAAGGGTCTGCTCTTTGCATAGAGCACATAAAATAAATGCTCCAGTGGTCCTAGCCATTGAACCACTATGTGGGTGTCTGTAATAGGGGAAGGAGCTCCAGGGTAAAGTTACAGTGACAGCAACATAAACGTCCCTTAACTCGTCCCACCATGACTTATCCTCTTTTCACCTCTTTAATATTTCAGACTGGTTTAGCACAAGAACGAGTAACAACAAGAGGAGCAACAGAATTGTCTCGACTGTGTACAGATAAGCTTATTGCCTTTCATGTAAATGTCATATTCAATGGCCTGAAGATTACACCTGCTGACAATTCTGGCCTAGTCATCTGGAAATGTCATACAAGGGAAGAAATGTTCACTTACATCAATTAAGCAAAAAAAAAAAAAGTTATAAATTGAGTTTATGTTCACATTGTACTGATTCCACCCCTGAAACCAAAATAATACCCTCCTGATGTACTGTACCCCTCATATAACTTTACTCTCTTACATACATTAGACATTTGCTCTGTATTTGTTGCTGACGGCCATGCATAAAGAAAGGCTCTGTATATAGGAATATGATTAAAGGGAATCTATCAGCAGATTAAAAGGATCTAACATGCTGAAATTTCCCCATAGTGGTTTTTTAACATTATCCTGTGTCCCGTGTTCATGATATTACTTTACCTCCTGTGTTATTGAGGTGACTACTGCCCCCCCAGTGTACCTATCCGCCCCAGCCTGTCAGACCCTCCTAATAAATATCAGCAGAGGGGGGGGAGACCAGGACTGATCGGTGCATTGGGGGTGGTAGTCACTTCATTAACATAGGAAATAAAATAGAAACTTCCGTCCTCCACACCCCGTGTGCTGCTTACCAGGCTTACCAGAAGTTTTTATCTTGAACATATTTTTTTAAGAATTCTTTTTGTTTTTAATTTTCCATTTTACTATCGACAGACATCAGGGGTGCCAACACACACAGTGGGCTAAATAAAAAATTGTTGACAAAGGTCTCAGGCAAACCTTAAAGATTTATTGAAGCATTAGCTCCAAGAGTGGTGTGTGTCTCCAGACGTTTTGCATTATAATAAATGAGGTCATAAATTGCTATAGCATGACAAGTATAGGATAGGAGGGTAGAGGCCCCACCCATGTCTGCAATTAAATATGTTATCTGGCACCTAAAAACTATTGTGCTGCAGTTATAAGGTAAATAATAGAGCCCTCTTCTTACCCTGGTGTCCTTCTGAGGCATCTCCAAGTCTCAGCTGGGGACCCAAAGATGGTGCAGGAGGACACTGGGGGAGCGTAGAGTGGTAAGTATGGCTTCTTTATTATTTTCCTAATAATTGCAGAACTATATCAAATGTTTTTAAGTGTGGGATAGCCTTTAACTCCCGCCCCCCAATGTCTACTATTACCCCCCTACATCTGCCATTAATCTCTTCGTGTCCCCATCAGCCATTAACCAGCTCTACTCTTCCATCTCTGCTATTAGCCTCCATGGCCCCCCGGACATCTGCTATTAATTGCCTCCTCCTGATATCTCATATTAATCCACTGTCTCCCCCTTCTATTAACCCTCTCTGCCTCCCATTTCTGATTTTAACTCCCTTCACTGCTTTACATTTTTTATTAGCCCACTCTGCCCCCATACCTTCTATGCACCCCTCTGCCCCTTCCACTTCTGCTATTTACCACTTCCTCTGTGACATCTCACCAAGTGCAGTCTGTTGGTGCTGCTGCAGGCTCTTCTGCATGTAACAGCTGTCCCGTGGGTACATACGGCAGTGATGTGGATGCTTCCCACCCTAAAAGGACCCATGGGAAAAGCTGGGATGCATCGCCAGGCCAGCTGTAGGAAATAACTTAAAAATAAATAATTTAATCCTGAAATCTTGCAGTTTTCTTTCTCACCACTGGGGCTAAAACTAAGCTGAGACTTCCAGGTCTGTGTGTAGGGATAAGAGGAGGCTGCGGTAAAGTGATCTGCAAAGCATTGCAGCGACATGTGACACCAGCAGATAAAGGAGACAAAAGCAGCTCCTTGTGGAATGACCTCTTCAAAGGTCACAGAGTACGCTCAGTAATGTTTTTACATTGACCTCAAGGGGGCAGAGTCTGTCTATTATCATCTATGTCAATGAGGCTTGCCATAATGCATGTCACTAAATGCTTCTACAAAATAGTTCAGGCAAGATGGCAGCCCCTGTAACAGTGTACAAAAATGAAATTGAAAAAATTGCATTGCTGAAGTAGAAACAGATTAGGAAAAAGAACATGATTCCCTTCAAGGCCACTTTCACATACAGAGCAGAGCCATGGTCAGGCCTGGACTTAAAGGGGTTTTCCTATTAAAATGTATCCCCTTTTCAAAGGATAGGGAACAAGTAAGAGATCCTTGTGGGTCCGACCTCCATGCCGCCTGGCGATCTCCAGATCAGCCCCCGATTTTTTTGTTTTGAATGGGGACGCGGATTGGTGCTTGACCCACAGCTCCATTAATTCTCTATAGAGCTGCCGAAGAGAGCCGAGTA
This sequence comes from Dendropsophus ebraccatus, assembly GCF_027789765.1. Lineage (NCBI taxonomy): Eukaryota > Metazoa > Chordata > Amphibia > Anura > Hylidae > Dendropsophus > Dendropsophus ebraccatus. Next base: position 191,640,157 of record NC_091454.1, on the reverse strand, counting down.
CAGCACTAGGCTCTTACCAGCGGCTCTATAAAGAATGAATGGAGCTGGGTCACGTGGGTCACGTGCCGACCTGCAGCTCTCTTTAAAATGAAGTAGTCGAGGGCCGACCAGGAGATTGTCTGGGGGCACCTCTTCCTTGCCCCCTATCCTGTGTGTAGGGAACAAGTAGGTTTGTATATGGGACCTTTCATGATAGAACAACCTTTGCTTTGCACATGGTTAAATCTTCAAATAAATGTCTTCAAAGTGCATTGGATTCTTAAAAAGAAAACTATTCTATTTCCTTATCAGTTCTGAAGAAGTTGGCTGAAGTGTAAGCGTCTTTTTTCAGAACCTTCACAATTTATAAGACTAGGTCATTGTCGCCTGCAGTAAGTTTATTCTGGAAAGTAAAATATTCTTCTGTTCAATGTTCTTTCCGACATCAAAAGCAATTATACAATCGCCTAGAACACAAAAAAAAGACATGATATTCTTTGTACTGGTGACAGCTCATTTATCAGATGAAGATGGCTTCCTTAAGTTTAGGATCATACATCAGAATGATTTTCTCCTTGGAAAAGTAGTATAATCAGGTGAGAGACAGATCCTACAGTTTCCATCAATGTGACATTAAAGGTAATGTGCTGTAGGGGATAACAGGTGTATATACAGCTGTGGTGCTGCTTTACTGCTGTCTGCATCATATATCAGCTACTCCTATAGAGGTAATTTTAGACTCTTATTAATATATATAAATATATATATATATATATATATATATATATTTATATATATATTTATTTTTTGATTTTTTTTTTTTGTGCTTCAGGCTTAGACATATCTATATTGCTAATTTGTAACAGATGATGACTTTGCCGCTAAAAGTGAGTATAAGGGAGCAGATCCTGACTCATGAAGGAATTATCAGCTTGGGATGAACTTTGTTCCTTCTGTAAATGCTGTAATAATGTAATATTCTTTGCAGAATGAATCACCGAGAAAGACATTTTTCATATTCTGTGTCCCTGCTTAGTTTGTGACGTGCTGTAACAGTGAATTTGCACTATGTTCCCACATCATTTTTACTTCTTCACAGTTTATCTGTTGGTAGAGATGAGTGAACATGGCAAAGTTTGGTTCGGCAGGTTTGCCGAACTTTGACGTAAAGATCGGGTTCATCCGAACCTGAAATGAACCATACTAAAATAGCGAAACTATTGCAGGCGTTTAGCTGTTTTAGTGTGGTTCAAAAAGTCTGCTCATCAATACTTACCTGTCTGTGTTCCTCCTGTGTACTCCTTCTCCGATGTTCTGTGTCGCTTAAATCCCACTCAGCCAATCACTGAGACGAGAGAGTGCTGCGGGCAGTGATTGGCTGAGTGGGTTGTCCCTCTAGCGACGAGTGACAGCCCGCTCAGTCAATCACTAGCTGCAAGACTGTCCAGTCTCAGTCAGTGATTGGATGAACAGGCTGAAGGAGGGCACCAGGGGAGCGTGGACAGGTGAGCATACCTTTTTTTAAATTAAATTAATTTGTGCGGCTGCCATCTTTACAAACTAGTTCTAAATTTTTAAAAAATGCCACTTTCTCCTCTGAATCTCGGTTTAGAAGATCAGAACTTTTGGTTTTGTGTTACCTGTTTTTAAATTATAATCCTATTTCCCATTCCCCCCAAAAAATGATAAATGAATAAATCATAACTTTTATATAAACTAAGCATATTGTTAAAAACCCTGTTCCGTACTTTCCTTCAGGAAGAAAATACAATGTACTTTCTTGATGAATTGGCTATGTATGTCTGCTGCACACACTAGTGATCTAGAATCAATAATAAATTATAATAATAATAATGATAATAATAATAATACTGCCTACTAGACTTTAGCACTATATTTCAAAACATAAGAGCAGGCCCCTCCAACATGTTTCAGTGCATCAAAGTTTTGTCATCAGGGGTTGATGGGGCAAAGTGAAGGCAGGTGCTAGGAATGAGATTATATACCTTTGCTAATGATGTAACACAAACAAAATAGGGACACAGGACCAATCATGAGGAGAATAACAGGCTGAATGATATAGGTTAGCCAATAAATAATTACTGCCACACATTTGTATATTAAGAATCCTTTAGGCAGGGACTAATAGGTTAAGAGGTCCATGCGGGTGCCCAAATGGTCCTAAAAATAGCACATATATTGGCTCATAAAACAAGCAATACCACTCAATAAATTTAACTTTTTCATTCTATTTGATGCTGTCGGACCTCTTCTTACATTAAATACGGGCAGACTACCCCATTCCTGCCCCCACTGTGGCTTGGTAGCAGGACATGGATGAGCACCCCCCCACTGTGATCCCTTTCACCATCACTTTATGAGATGGAAATGGGCCTTTAAGCAAAAAACTAAACTAGTAATATATAGCCTGTCATTGTACATGACATATCCCATACATCAGAGCTTACCCATGGGGTACTGGCATCCCTGTGTGTAAACTGATGCATATATGTGGTTATAAACAAACTCCCCTGTGAGCTCCCCTGGTGTAATACCGCAGTCATTAATGCAACAAAACGGTGACCATACTGTACATGCCCATAGATTGGATTTTCAGCAACTTTATACAATAGTAAGAAACTTTGTTATGTGTCAGATCAGCAAATAATGCTTCTTTCTCCTCTGCAAGAAGTAAGCTGGAGGAGCAGACAATGGACTCTGAACCTCTAAGACAGAAACTTTGGGCTTTATAGGATTGGAGAGGAGGGGTGGGGTATGGACATTACCTGTGAATTAACTAGGGCACCTTGTCACATTGCATTCTGCCCGCAATAGCCGCAGTTTACATTGTGTGGCACAGCACAATCCTTTCCATTTATAAATATACAGTATAACTCCTTGATCTGCACCTCCATCTACCCGGCACCTTCCCTGCCCTAAATGAAAAGCATCTCATTGGTTTAAAGTGTTTCAAAAAAACTTTCGCCATATCATAGATATCATTTGATTGGTCCACATCTGAGTGCTTAAACCTGTACCAATCGTGAGAAGTCTACATTCATCATGGTCGTCTCCCGGCTCATGAGTCGGTGTTGGAAAAATACTTTAAAAAATATATCATAAAGTGTTAAATTGATCTCCTATAATATGGGTTATTAATATAATCATTAAAATGTACTGTTTAAAATAAGTAATGTGCCAGGGAGGCTGAGAAAGGAGGGGTTTGTAAAATGTTAAGGACTTATTGTACTTTTATTCCCAACGTCTCTCCAGATGGAAGCATCACAAGAGCATTAGAGGGTCTCACCGCCATCTCTGAGGAACCAGCTGAAAATTGGGGAATTAATGATCCTTTCACATCATGGACTGAAGGATGGTTTGGTGGATGGTCTGAAGTGAGGAAATCCATCCTAATCTCCATTGCAATTATTACCAGCATATTGACTGTGTGTGGATGTTGTTGCATTTTGTGTATCCAGAGACTCAATAACCAAAACCCTGTATCAACAAGGGATTACAACTGAAGAACCTCATGATGATGAAGAGATGACCACTCTATGATAGAACTTGCGAAAGTCTTAACAAGCAAGATACCTGAATAATTGTGCACTCTGTAACGCCCGGAGTAGTGGATCCACTGGACCGACACCAGCGATGGCACAAACCTCACCAGGGAGCGGAGTCTAAGGGGCCGCTGGTTTTCACCAGAGCCCGCCGCAAGGCGGGATGGACTTGCTGCGGCAGGCGACCCCCAGGTCGCTACCCCTGGCTTGGTTGCTGGTGTCGGCAGGCGAGGCGTGGCAGGAGATGGCACAGGCAATAGTCTGCAGATGAGAGAGCACGTGACAGGCTGGACACGGGAACAGGTGGCGTGACAGGGAAACAGGAACCAGGAACGGGGACTTGGGACCAGGTAACGGACAGGACTCAGGAACAGGGACTAGGGACCAGGTAACGGACAGGACACAGGAACAACAGGGAGCTGGGCCAAACGCTA